>NC_133813.1:12787533-13092725 GCF_043250625.1 Sebastes fasciatus
CTTGTTCTCTGTGTGTTCCCGAGCAGGATACCTGTGGTGTGGCATCTCAACCACAGCTCAGTGTTGCCATGGCACAGAGTGACATCAGATGGAACCTTAGTCCTGCTGCACGTCGACCACTCAGCGCAGGGCAACTACAGCTGCTATGACAACCAGGGGCTCCTCCTCCACTCCGTCAAACTCAGGCTGGGCCGTAAGTGATGTTGTGTTGTGACTTGTCCAGCCTCACAGCGCCTGATTTAGAAGTTATTACTCTTTAACGGCCATACTTTTAGTCTCTCGCCATGGGATTGTAGCTTTAAAAAAAAAAAAAATCACTCTTCGCAGCAGGAACATGCCTACATCCCTCGTGTTTTAGATCCCAGCATCTCAGTCCCTTACAGTTCAGTTCAGTCTTTTGGATAATTCAGCATAAAAGCATTAAATCATTTTCCGTTTCTCCTACTCACACATTCTCATCTCCCTCTTGAGTTTGCCGCATATAACATATTTCCCTCTATGTTTCTATCTCATCCCTATTTCTGTCTCTCCTGCTTTTTTAATGAATGAGTTTCTTCTCTCAACATTTAATTCATGTCGGCCTTTCTGGCAACAACACGACATCATATTACATCAGTAATGATCAGAGCGGCGCTACCGGTCCTCAGAGGAAACAGAGTCTTATCGGCCGTCACATAGACAAAGCCCCTCCACTTCCTGTCACTGTCTCAAACAGGAAGCAGCTCCCTAAGTGGGCTTCCTTTTGAGGGACAGGGAGTTTTCCATGGTACTGGCCAAGCTTCTCCTGAAATATTCTGGTTCATGATAGGGACACCAGAGCACAGATCTGTTCATTTTAGACAAGACAGAAAAAACATAGGACACTTAAAAAAACAAACTATCTCTCTGTCCTGAAAATAAACTCTGACTCTCCTGTTTCCCAGACCCCCCTGGGCTGCTGAGCATTTCCTGTCATGTGCCCAATCACATGCATGTTCGCTGCTCCTGGGTGGAATCAGTAAAGACCTTCCTGCCAGCCAAGTACAACGCCTCCTTCAGGTAAGAGAGAGTTACTGCATGTCAAACAACAACGCCCAAGGTCACATTCAGAATGAGCTATAAAGGAACTAAATATAGCGCATGTGCCACAGAGTTACATTTTGAATGAAGCGCATATAGTGTGAGTCGTATCCTAATGTGAACCCTGACCAATCCTCCTCTGCCTCCTCTCTTCACTCCGCCATATGGCACTCAGTGGAAACTTTTAACCATAACACATTACAGCAGTGTTTCTCAATCCATCTAAGTGTCAACTGAAGAAACTCAGGCATTGGCTGCGGCTACCTCTGAGTTCCCACGTTTCTGCAGTTTCCAGCACACACTTAAGTTGTCTTTCACCAAGTTGTCTTTCACCCAACGGAATACACCACACAAAATTTTGTTTCGTTTTCAAGGGGGACTGGTCAGGAGTGGAGGCCGTGCGTTGTGGATGTCGTCCGCAAGCACTGTCTTGTAGATCATCCTGCCTTCTGGCAGACCATCCATACCCTGAGACTCACAGAGACCAACGCCCTGGGGTCCGAGACAACATCTGCCCGCTTTAGGTTACATGACCTATGTAAGATCACATAAAACACACACACACAGGAATGGGGGGATTAAAACTGTTTGAAATTTGTATGACAATTGTATGTGTACGAAACACTCAAGTGACTTTTTTTCTCCGAAAGTTGATCATTTTCACCATTTTTTCTTGTTTCCAGTACTCCACACTCAGCTCTACTGACTATAGCACTATTCAAAAACTACTATTGTGATTGACTGGCAATATTGCTGGACCTGTCCCCTCTATTATTTTTACCAGTTGTGACATAACACACATTTACAAAAACGTTTTCAAATGTCGCAACTTCAGGGGTACAAGCTTCATGCTTCAGTAGCACATCCATTGTCTACTCGCCTTGTTTTGTCTAAAATCAATAGCGATACACAACAGGGTTCATGTCCTTGTAGAAGCTAAAAGAGGCATTTACTTGCATTGCATTTATTAGGCGGATTAAACTACGCAAGCTTTGAAAGTAAGACTGGGTATCGATACTCCGAAATAACCCAGTACCAAGAAGTATCAAAACTTCTCCAGTCAAACGATACCTGCAATTAATCCTTTAGGTAACCAGATCTAGAAAAAACTTCTTATTTGTATGGTTTAGCTCGCAGCCAATCCCCACAAGCGTTCTTCGATTTAATGTGACGTGTGATTGGCCCACTACCGCAACAGCTACAACCAATACAGCTTGCACACGAAGATGTATAAGCCGGCAGCTAACGGTGCTAACGGGGCGTTACGCGTAGTATCGGTATCACTTTAAGGGTACTGGTATTGGATATTGGTACTGGCATCGTCATTTTTAAAACAATACCCAGACCAAATTAAAAAGACACAAAAATGGAAGCTCAAACATGCAGATTGTACAGATGAAGCAAGCTATGTTTTGTAAGAAAGACACTGTACCTGTACATTCTTGGAACACCCACAGACATATCATGTCATGATTTCTAATGCGGCACATTATTTTTTCCAGACTGCTGTTGTGACTGTGTCCTTTTGGTCGTAATGCAATGACCTCAATCATCTTGTTTTGCTGCTTCCCTGTGTGCATAACATTCTTGTCACTCTCGAGCTGAGCCATTCGCAGCGTCCTTGAGACAGTCGTCATAGCGGCTGGAGCGGAGTGCCTATTGGTTATTGCTCACCGCTTTTTCTCAACCTCTGCATTTTTTTTTTCCACAGTGGTGTGAATACACTTCAAAACATGAATAAAGAGATAAGAGTGTGTGGGCCAAGATTCAGAGATTTAGTAATAGCAAGGTGATGCATGCATAGAAATAAATGGCATTTATGAATCAAAGTTGGATTTACTTTAGTTTACCAAAGTTGCAAAGGTAGATCATCAGATTTTGGTTTGATCTGTTACATTCTGCCAATAGTGTGCCAACCATAGAGGAAATCCTTGTTGCTAAATCTCATTTTGTTTCTGTCTATTCTTCTTTCTTGGCAGTGAAACCAGACCCTCCAGAGTCACTGTTGGTGAACGAGATAGAAGGCTATCCAAAGAGGCTGATCGTCTCATGGAACTTCCCCTCTTCCTGGCCTCTGCACGATGCTTTCCCCCTCATATTTCAGATCAGATACAGGCCTCAGGGCTCTGTATACTGGTCAGAGGTTAGTAAGCAAGGCTGAAGGTTTCATTTCAGTGTTGGTGCGCAGCACGGTCTGGATTTAACTTGTGCATCCTGTCAAACTGAATACACTGTATACAGGTGGTATTAAAGAAAATACAACTGTACTTTCCCAACATTATACCGACAATTGGAACTAAACTTGTGTCCATTTATTTACTTACTGTGTGAACACAAGCAACCTTATTTCTGAGATCCGTAAGATTTCAGTCCTGGTTGATTTGGCGACACCCTGTTTACTGGTGGTAACCCACAAATGCAGTTTAAAACTACAGGTCCCAGAATACTGGGGGCAGCAAAACAAACTATTGTTGTTTTAATAAAGAAGTCAGGCAATGATATGCCTTTTTCCATCATTCTGTGAGCAACCGTGATCTGAAATTATGCTGCACACGGCATGAGTCTACGAAAAGTGAAAGTATTTGGTTACCTCGCTCTGTAACATGTCGCCTGCAGCTCTTCATCTAACAGCACACTGTGTCTGCAAAAAGAATGTGAAAAAACAACAATTTCACTTTCATTTTTAATCCAAATCTGGCCCGTATCACATGAATGAGTGATCACTAAAAGTCTTCTTTCAACATGTTTTCAGTAACTTTCTGCTTGTCATGTCTCTCAGGACCCACAATGACGCCAAAAACAATCCCCTGTCCTGTCTCTTTCTCCCATCAATCAGGTCTTCTCCGAGGAGAGTCCGTTCGTGATATTTGACGCCCTGGCCGGTCACCTCCACCAAGTTCAGATCCGAGCCCGTGACGAGGTGAACTCTGACAGCCAGTGGAGTGAATGGAGTGCCCTGCTTCTCGTCAGGCCTTGGGAAGGTCAGAAAGAAAAATTCACAAAACGTTTAATTTCTAAGACTAAGTCAGTTTATTTTTTTAGAGCACATTTCACATTGCTCGTTGAGCAAGTCTCTGTCCATAATGTCAGACACTTACAATAACAATCGGAGCCTGTCATGGCAAAAACAAGCACTTTTAGTGGACGTAAATAAAGGAACCAGCTTGCCCCTATAGCACCATATTGCTGCCGTCTAGAGCGCTCTCCCCTCAATACTGGACCAATTTCAGAAAGTGTTGTCGCTATTAGTCAGTTTGACACAAAAACATGGGAAAATAGGGTCCAGGTTGAAAAATACTAAAGTTATCCTTTAACAACAGACTTTGTACTTTGTGCATATTCATTGTTACTCACTAGAATAAATCCCTAAAGTATCTATGTGTGTGTGTTTTCTTTCTACTACAGACTCCTCCACCCCTGAATCTACAGAGGAGTTCCCGCCAGACGAAAGTTTTCCAGACTATTTCTTTCCCTTCGACACAACACCTGAAACCTCCACCGCCAAGTCACACAGTAAGTTGTTTCAAATGAGAATTGCAATGTGATTGTATTCAGGAGCAACACCAATACTGCATGTGTTTACATTATAGCTCAACAGCAGTACAATTACTGTCATTACTATTTCTATGAGCCATTCTTCTACTTCTTCCACTCCAGTTGTTCCTGCTACTATTACAATTACTACTACTGCTGAAAGTACTCATACTCTACTACTGTTACTATTACTGCAATTAATACTGCTTAATGTTTAGTACATCCACTGCTACATTGCTAGTAATGCTTCTACCACAACTAATACTTTTACTACTGTTGCTACAAGCGCATGCCAGTCCCTGAAATTAAGTTAAATGCACCCACTAAAACTTGTATCATTATATTAAAAAACCAAAACATCCATTATGTCATTTTGAGGTGAATTATTAATACAGTCAAGTTGATCAAAGGTCGGATCGGATCGGTTGAAATTAGGCTCTTCCTTGCTTGTTCATTCATGCTATTCCGTAGAGGTGATCTATCTAAATCTAGTCAAACAGCAGGATGAGTATATTTTTTTTACCCCATTATTTGGCACCAACAAGAAGCCACATCAGTCATTAATGCAGCAATAATGCGGTATTTACTGTTATTATACTCTAGATGGAGCAGTACAAATACCCTGTGTCTGGCTTCATCACCAAATTACATATAACTGCAGTAAATTGTACCTGCAGGGTATTATGTTCTCTACAGCATGTGCCCTGGATGAAAAGTTAAGTACATAGCAGCTCACATATGTGCATAAAAACATGGGAAAAAGCAGCCTGCAATATATACACGTGCAGGATACACACAACAAGCCGGCACTTGTAAACATGCACACACACACACACACACACACACACATACAGTATATACAAGGAGACAAATAGACGGAGTTTTGGCGGCAGAGTAGAGGCTGAAAGTCGTTGTGCTGTACTGATGCTGTCAGATTTAAGCTGGTCTGCTGTGAACCAGATGTCTTCTTCTCTTGTTTGTGTGTCCACTGTCATCTGCAGATGTGCACATAAATCGTTATGTGTTTTTGCACATTTTATTTCCAATGTGTGTGTGTGTGTGTCTGTGCCATGCTCTCTTTTCTATTTTTCTTTGTTTCACAGCTCACATTCGACAATGTTTCGTCTTGTTTGTGTGTGTGAACGAGAGTTGTTTACTCCTCTCAGTATGATAAATGCATGTTTGTGTGAAAGCTGTAATGGCACATTTAAAATTAACTTCTCGCCAGAGAGCAATTACGTCCGAGAACACACACACACATACCACTATTTTTTTTATCGCTTTATTTTTTTCTCAGACACACACACAAGCACAGAGGAGGAAAAGAGTGTGCAAAGAATTTGAAATACATATTTTCACTGTTTTTTGCTTTTGATGAGTTATGACAAGACCACCCAGCCATGTGTGAAGCTGAAGTGTGTCTTATTCAACTCTGTTTTCTTGTCCATCTTATTCCTTAAAGAGATAATTCAGATGTTTTGTAGTGGTGTTGTCCAGTATGGAGAAACAGACAGGAGTACCGACACCAGAGCAAAGCAATATACTGCTGTGGACGGGGCCGGCAGCAAAACACATTTCAGCCACTTAAAAGAAAGACCCACCTAAAAAAAATCAATATCAGTTTAAATGTACGCTAATCGCAATCACGATTTTGGCTTCCAAAAATTAAATGAACATGATCACCAGCGATATTGATGTGTAAAATGTGCGTGCTGCTCATAGAAAACTCTTCTGCATATCAAATCAAGCGCTTCCTAAACTAACAGCTAACCACCAGCCGGAGATCGAGATGTTTTGGATTCATTTTTGGGTATAGATATTATCTGTACAACCAGTGTGTTTATGATTAAATTGAGAGCATAAAAATGTTTATCTAGCTCTTAATGTTTCGAATTTTGCTCTTGAAGTGCACCAGATTGAAGCATTTAACTTTCAAATGTAGCTAAGAAAAGCGTAGGGTGAATATTCCTGTATTTCTTTCATATTACAATATATATAGCAGAAAAAAAATATTGCAATGTCTGTTTTTTCCAACATCGTGCAGCCCTAATTTGTACATTAGAAGGAATGTAGCACAGCATTGTGCAATGAAAATATGTTGTCGCTAAAATCAATGAATAATCGTGATAAATAACCGTGATATCAATATTGATCAAAATAATCGTGATTATCATTTTGGCCATAATGGTGCAGCCCTAGTGTACGCTATATTTAGAATATTTTCACCGCGCTATCTTGCCGTCAGACAGCCCTTTCTGACGGGAACTCATCTGAGAGTGGAACTTACATATGCTCTCTTCAAAGCCACGAGACTCAGTTGACAAAAACAGTATAGATAAGTTTCACTTTCAGTTCAGTTTGCCATCGGAAAATGTTGCCGGCCCCGTCCACAGTAGCACATTGCTTTACTCCAGTGTCGGTACTCCTGTCTTTTTCTTCAAACTGGGGGCATGCCGAACATCTATGGATCAGTACCTCATACAACCCCACTTCAAAACACCCAAACTATCCCCTTAACTATATTTGTTTTTGGTTTTCAACTTTTATTTTCTTTATTTCACCACACTTTTTACATCTGTCTCTTCTATCGTGCATCTGTTCCTCTCTTTCCCTCTTGATCTCCAACCTTTCATCTGTGAGTCAGCTCTCATCCTCTCTGATGCTTTAGCTCTCTCTCTCTGTATCTCCCACCCGGCTTGTTTTGTTGACATCCCCTGCTGTTTTTTTTCTCCTCTCTTCCCATTCAGATTCTGTACATCCTGAGGATGACGGTAATTTGGGTTTGGTGATTCTGCTGGTTTTGTTCTCCGTGGTCATTCTCACCACCGTCCTTTCCCTCATCTTTATCATGTGGTAAGACACACACACACACACACACACACACACACACACACGTATCCCACATCCACAGGCCACGGCTGTGTGGTCTGTCTCTCTGTATTCGAGAAAGATTTAGTTTTTTCAAAACATTGCATTTTTTAGTTTTTGTCGTTGTTTACTTACGTATTGTGTAACTTTTCCAGGGTGAGGCAGAGGCGGCGCGATCACGGGACCAAACAGGAACTCACCTCTATGGTCAAGATGAAGTCCATGCCAATCTAATGTGAGAAACACATAAACGCAGACATTGAGCTTTTTTTTATAGTTTTGTTTTTTGAGTTTTAATCTTGTTTTTCTGTCGAAATATCTTCTCTTAAACATTCTTGTGTCGGATATAATTTCCCGCTCACATTTGTCTCGTCGCACATGTGCTGGGAATATGTTGAGTCCCCCAACGATGGCCACACATGGCGGTTTACGTTCTTAGTTTAGCTTGTTTGGCAGATAGTTTTAGAACCTCTGGATGGCGAACAGCCTCTGTGGCGACGATAATTAAAATCCTAATTAAGTGTCACCACTTTCAGATTTATAAGAGCACCATAAAATGCCCTCAAATGGGAGTCAAGCCAGTGAGAAGAGCGTAGCAAAGCTCCGCCTTAGTGAGAACTGAAATGGTTCAAAGTGCTGCTATAAACAACATTCAGACAACCCTTCAGATAGTCAGCCAACATGTGATTATAAGGCTCTCACACACACACACACACACACACACACACACACACACACACACACACACAGATTATAACCCTGTAAGTATGCCTGCATATCTTTCATCGAGCTCTGTTATTTAAATCTGTACTTTCAAGGCAGCACTTAATTACATTATGATTTAAACATGTTTTTTAAAGTCGCCTTCTTTTCTTCTGTTTTCCTCCACTCTACTCCTTTCATTTCCTCTCTTCTTTTTCTCCATCCTCTCTTCTCTTCTCTTTTTCTTTTCCTTTTTTTTCTCTTCTCAGGTTGATTTCAAGCATATTCTCCGTGTCAGCCCGTTCTAGGGCTCCTCCCAGGAGTCAGCCTCTGCCTTCACCACAGTAGCAAGCTGACTGTCCGTATTCAACTACATTAACCAGAATGCATCAGCCGGGGTCTAACCAGGATCCGAGACAGGGATGAACCCCTACACGGACCTTTGCGGAGTAGGGTTAAAGTTGCCCAGCTTATAAAAGCTGACTGACGGGTATGTTTTTGCAAGAGTTCCCTGTGACCTATTCAGTGGTCACATCTAACTGCACTACCCATAATGCATCAGCAGACTCCACCTGCTGTCCATGGGGACAGGGAAAACAGACCCTACTCTGTTTCTTTTATGATCACTTCAACATTTTCACTGCAGTTCAGTCCTCAGCGGACTGTAGGAGCGACGCTGCATCAGGACATTTGAGTTCACTCACACCCAGTGCTGCTTCAGGTGGACTGACTCCTCGCCCTTTTTTGGAGACGAGCAACATTTTTTGAACTTTTAAGCAACGAGTAAAGAAGTGCAGCTGCCAAACAAGAGAACATAGGCTTTTTTTGTTTTTGTGGAAAGATTTTTCTGGGACAACTTTAATCTCTTCTCCCACCCAGAAGTCCTCACGTTCTTTTTATTTCTTTTTTTTTTTTTTGAGATTCATCGGGAGAAGTCACAGATTAATGTGCGTCCGTTTATTACATCGACTGACCGACCGACCGACTCAATGCTGTGAAGGAAGCATAACTGCCAGTCTCTCTGTGTGTGCATCTGATGCCAAAGCAGCAACTACGGGCATTAATGGTCTCAGCTGAGGGGGCAGGAGGCCTGAATTGAGGGATGGACATGGAGAACAAGGTCCAGGGTGGGGCGGGTTGGGTTGCCTAGACTTTATTTCATTTATGACAAGTGATTTTTATGTTGCATGATATGCTTGTTTTCGTTGTCTGGTGTCTTTAGCACAGGTGATCTTTTGTTATACCTCTTTCTATCCATCCATCCATCCATTGCTACTGAATGTGTGTGAAGACACACATGGGGCGAGTGAGATAAGAAAAGAGATACTGGCCTTTCACAAACCACCAGCATTATGACATTACATAGACATTTAGTTAGCCAGAGAATATTAAACCATAGACATTCAGCTGTCCTGTCTAGACTCCAAACAACCCCTAATAACTTCTCTCTCATTGTGTGCCCATTACATTTCTTTCTTAAAAAACACCAGGCTGAAAAGCAGTGTTTTGCTGCCCTCTGTGGTTGAAGGTTTCATCCCTGTTTCACTTCTGGACACACACCAGTGATGGGAATGGTTGGGTGTGGTGGAGATTGGGCTTTGTTGCACCTATAAGCACATTTTTTTGTCAGATATTTAATTTACAACGATATAAAAACTGAGAAAAAGCAGCAAATCCTTAAATTCCAGTCGGTGCAACTTTAATATTTGGCACATAAAATGATATATGACAAGCAATCGAATATCAAAATTGTAGTCGATCGGCTAATACGTTAATACACTCTCAGCCCTAGGCCATTGTTACACCGTTAAAGTTACTATAACCCCTTTTTTAACTTGATAAGACTTCACAGTGTTTCATGTAAGTTGTTGGTCTGGGGTTATACAGCCAGGTTACCTGCAGATGAGAGGAATACAGTAACAATAAGAGGCATATTTTAATTAGATACAAAAGCTTATTAAAGGTTGCCTATACTGATAAAATGAAAAAAAGAAAGAGGTTGTAGATTTAAAGGTAGAAACGCATGGTACATTAAGATGAAAAAAGACAGATTGCTAAAGAAATGTATTAAGCACTTTTCCATCAAAGTAGTTTGAGGAATAATACCTAAAAGACCTTTTGGGAAACTGCTCTCATGAACAAGTATCACTGACAGCGCTACTGTAATTTTAGTTCTAATGAGAATGGATGCAGAAAGCTTACTAGTGCAACTCACAGCTAACTTTGACATGGGTTCTTTTCACTTGGTTAGTGGGCTCTCTCAATCACTGCTACCATCACCACTTAATCCCAAATGAAGTGGTTTGCGGCTAGTTACTATGGAAACATTCAGTAGCATTGTGTTCTTGTACAACACATTAAATAACAAGAGAAACAGTATGCACCAGTTAAGCTTACAGTAGTAAATTGCCGGCTTCACCAACTGGTCAGTTATCTCATGAAAGTTAATGAGTTTATGTAGCTGGATCAGAGCATGTTGGTTGGTGGGTGTGAACATGAGATGGGCACCAATACGATTTAACTGACAAGAGCGACTCTCGCTCACTGTACTCGTGTCTCACGTCCCACCGACTCACGAAAAAAATTAATGGTCTCTGGGTGGCCACCGTATGAAAAGCCCTAAATACCTCTAGAACAGTATATCTGGTTTAGTTTTGCTTTTGACACCTACAAACCTTGTGTCCTGTCTGTAACCGATGGAAGTGAGAGGCTTTAGTGCTTGAGTGGGGTGCTCACATAAAAAAAAAATAGATATTTTTTTTTTCTCTTTCTGTCGGTCTGGTGGATATGGAAGCCCATTAACGCCAATGTGATGAAAAAAAATCCTGTGTGTCATTATAATATTGGGTAAATTAGAGTACGGTCTAGACCTGCTCTATATGAAAAGTGTCTCGAGATAACTTCTGTTGTGATTTGACGCTATATAAATTAGGGCTGTCAATCAGAAACCATCACAGGTACTGCATTTAGCATAAAAATATACTCAAATCATAACATGGCAAACTGCAGCCCAACAGGCAACAACAGCTGACTTGACTATGACTTGCCCCAAACTGCATGTGATTATCATAAAGTGGGCATGTCTGTAAAGGGGAGACCCGTGGGTACCCATAGAACCCATTTTCATTCACATATCTGGAGGTCAGAGGTCAAGGGACCCCTTTGAAAATGGCCATGCCAGTTTTTCCTTGCCAATTTTATCGTAAGTTTGGAGAGTTATTTAGGCTCCTTTGCAACAAGCTAGTATGATATGATTGGCACCAGTGGATTCATTAGGTTTTCTAGTTTCATATGATGCCAGTATCTTCACTCTAGCTTTAAAACTGAGCCCGCTACAACCTAAAAATCGGCAGTTGCGTTAATGCGTAAAAGAAATTAGTGGCGTTAAAACAAATTTGTGTTAACGAGTTATTATTGCGTTAACTAAAACAGCTCTAACATAAATAAATAAATTTAATTTTAATGGGAAACTTGAAATAATGACTTGATATCTCAAAACAATGACTTAGTATCTCAATAATGAGAAGCTCTCTCAAAATAATCATCATGTCATTAATTGTTGCAACACTAAGTAAACTAAGTTTCTCATTATGTTGCCATACTAAATCATTATTTTGATATACCAAGTCATTATTTCAAGAAAGCTTGTCATTATAATGACTTACAAGGATCTTTTTTTTCTTCATCACAAGACTCGTTTTTCATCTTTTTTTTTCTTTCTTTCTTTTACTGGCGGAAATGGGCTTCCATAGATGGTTTATGTTCTATTGATCCAAAGCTGTGTAGTTATCAACCAATCGACCGATTGATTGATTTACTGTGTAGTTTGTATCAGAAACACAAGGTGCATCTAAGTCAAACTTTTTTTCCAGTTTGACAACTGTATGTTCTCTCAAGCTAGCTCCACATATTATGCATGGATCCAGTTGAAGCTTTTTTTTTTGTATATTATTGTATATCACACAAAATACATTTCATGTATGTTATTATAAATGATGTTTATATGTAGAGAAAAAAAACATATTATAAGGGGAAGGTTTCACAGACATGGTTTAACTCAGTCGTGTTGATTTGTTAACACAGTTCATTATATAATACAGTATATATAGTATATATATATAGTATTATACAGTTCAATTGTAAAACCCATTAGACAAAACATGCATTTTATTTAATTGGAAAAATAATCTAAACTAAAAGATCCTTCTTTCAAGGAATATAATTGGAGAAAATGCCAATAAATATTCCGTTAATAATCAAATTAAATCGCTTTTGAGGTTTGTGTAGCATAACGTCGCCATGTAAAAAATCCCAAAAGTGACTGAAGGGAGATTCCCCACAGAGAAATAGTATTAGCGAGTGTCTGAGGATAATCCATGTCTGGAGAACCTTCCCATCATTGTGTATTTGTGTCTTTCTCCCCAGTTATATGAAGCTGTGTTACTGTACGATTACTGTATGGGCAATGTGTTTACTGAACTCGTCTTCATCCAACTTGCTTTACTTTAATGTTCAGTTTCCATCATTTCTTTGCAGTCAGATGAATGACTTTTGTTTTTCTGGCTCTTCCTGTTGTTTCATTTTCAAATTATTCAATTGATAATTGACAGAAAAACTTTCACTTTCTGTTTAAATTGGAGTAGAAAATCAGATGTTAGCTATAAAAGCATAAAGTATCTGAATGTTTAGAGCTCGTGAAAACAAAACATTTACAGGAAAGAAAAACATAATCTATTAACAAAACCTAAATTATACCCCAAATTCATTCTTTTAAACTGGATTTGAAAATTGTTAATGGATGGGCCAGTAATGACTGAATGTACGTGTTTGTTTTTTTTAATCATAATATTACCTCCAAATATTAAGTCGCCAGTCATTTCCCTCAATGCTCGTCAGTTCTAATACCTGGACATTTAATTCATTTTTCCATGCTTTTCTAGGCCTTCACGGTCTCGTTAATGTGACCATAATCACGATAATGAGCCTGCTACCTGCTCACTCATTGCAACTAAAATAATGTATATGCTGTTTAATATAGGGATGCAGCGATCCAACTTTTTCAGTCCCGATACCGATAGCGATATCAGTGTTTAATTAATAAACTGCATGCTTCACTGTGTGGAAGTAACTGCATCAGGCAGGACTTAAACATTACTTTCCTAACTTTGTAAAAACAAAATGTAACAACTAAATACATTGATACAATTTTACTGAATCGTATTAAAATAATAAATCGTGCGCAAAATTAACAGGAATTACAATTCAATTGTAAACCTTTTTAATGCAGCAACAAATAGGTCAAAACTTAAAAATCGATGCATCCCTACATGTAGTTTAATACAGCATAACTTGTACGCAAATTATGGTAGTCATTTAATAATATAGTAAATGTGAAAGTGCTATAACTGACATGAGAAAAGCCATTTTTTCAGTTTTTACAGTGCTCAGTTTCTCGGGTAACAGAGTTAATATTTTTCCAATCTGAACAGCATAAAAGTCTGAAGTAAATTTTTAAAAAAGATTTATTTTAAGATACATTTTTCAGACACTTTTACCGAGTCAAATTTTTATAAACGCTCCATCAGATTGAATTTTATGTGGGCCATGTGCAGTATCAGTGACTGTTTTCCACCCTGTCCATCCTATATTTCACGTTCAAAGTGATCTGTTGTTTCCGTCTGTATGGTGAGTAACTATGGATTTCCACCTTTCTGTTTCACACTAGTGGTGTTTTTTCTTTGTTTTGTGTGGACACTTTTGTGGTATACTCAGTTCTTCTATGTTCCTCTGCAGTATGTGATGGCAGATGGAGCCTGTTGGTTTTATTTCTTAAACCTCAAATTACACTCAGGCATCCATTCTCAGATGTACATAGTCTTTTTTTTTTTTTTTTTTTTTTTGCTTTATGTGTACGACAGATATCACCATAAGCTGTTTTTTTCTTCCTGTCCTTGTATGTGTCTGTGAAATAAATACTATTTTATCACACTTTTAGCTTCTGGGGTTTCATTTTTTTCTTTTGTGTTTTCATCAGAAACAAGTTGATGTTGCTTCTTCTCTGTCTATTGATCGGTTAATTTAATCTTTGATTTAGCCAGTGGTGAAGAGGACCGGTTGTCTTTCTCTCGCTGTTGGTATTGTGTTTGTGATTCTCCAAAAACAAAAAGACCAAATTTCCCCTAAAGCCTGTTGCTTCTTGTCTCTTCTAGAAAGCTTCCATTATCTGATTGTGACAGTGTCTGATGAATCCCAAATGCTCAAGCTGTCTTTTGTTGTCTTTATGAAAGGATCTTTTAAGAGGTACAACTGACAGGATGTGAGACTTGTCATGCCGGCTTTAGCATCTTTAGTGTATCATATGTCCTGTGCTGGTGTGGTTGTGGAGAACACATTCAGAATCATGGAGAAACACAGTGGAGGGTGTACGCTTTTAGCCCTGAGAACATGGGGAAAGTAGTCATTTTATGTAACTTCATTCAGTGGAAAGGCAACTCATGAACGGCCAACTGCTTCCTTCCTGCCGTATTCAGGATATCCCCAATTAGCGGCCACAGCTCAGCACAATATCTCTGATTCACATACTCAGCAGCACCACATCCTCCTCTGCTCCTCTGAAGTCCTGATACCTCTTTCACACTAATGACCGGGGTCGGACTAGGGTTATCTGAGCTATGTTGAACCCTTCGGTTCGGGTTAATCCGTGGTCATAACAATTCAGATGCCACCAATTGCTCGATAATGTAATAAACTACGACTGGGTTTGTTACTTTATATCAGATGGAACAGGCGACAGATGAATCTTTTTGCAGGTTTATTTGGAAGTTTTAAAAAGTTAAACAAGATCGGTCGGCTTGCATGGTGTGTTTCTGTGTATGGTGGTCGGATGCCTCTCTCATTAATCCTTATGTTCGTTTAAGGTTGCACTACGTTGTCCGTCACAATCCCGTCATCTGCCGCTAAATTTCTTCCTCACCGCGAACGGCCAAAAGCTCCCGCACCTCAAAGTCTTGCCACATATTCATGTTGTTCAAATCGGCCGTCATTCACCTCCAATGCATCTGAAAACATTCCTATTAACCACCATGTGCTGCTAGTCATACCAGAAAGCCATACCAAAAATGTCATATTATAATGTCATATTATACCATGACTTTTTTTTTCATAAGATTTTCAACATATAACTTTGACTGACTGACTTTTGACTTTTTTTCATGAAATCTTTGACATACTATACTATGATTTTTTTCCATAACATTTTCTACATACTATACTATGATTTTTTTTCGACAAACTATATAGTATGACTTTTTTTAACAATACTATACTATGACTTTTTTCATGACATACTATACTATGACTTTTTTCATGACATACTATACTATGACTTTTTTCATGACATACTATACTATGACTTTTTTTTTTGACAAACTATATCAAGACTTTTTTTACTCTTTTTTCGACACACTATACTATGACTTTTTTTTTCCATTAAAATTGTATAACCCTAACCCTGACCTGTATGATGTATAACCCTAACCCTAACCTGTATGATGTATAACCCTAACCCTGACCTGTATGATGTATAACCCTAACCCTGACCTGTATGATGTATAACCCTAACCCTAACCCTAACCTGTATGATGTATAACCCTAACCCTAACCCTGACCTGTATGATGTATAACCCTAACCCTAACCCTGACCTGTATGATGTATAACCCTAACCCTAACCTGTATGATGTATAACCCTAACCCTAACCTGTATGATGTATAACCCTAACCCTAACCCTGACCTGTATGATGTATAACCCTAACCCTAACCCTGACCTGTATGATGTATAACCCTAACCCTGACCTGTATGATGTATAACCCTAACCCTAACCTGTATGATGTATAACCCTAACCCTAACCCTAACCCTGACCTGTATGACGTATAACCCTAACCCTGACCTGTATGATGTATAACCCTAACCCTAACCCTGACCTGTATGATGTATAACCCTAACCCTAACCTATATAATGTATAACCCTAACCCTTTTATTTTTCTAATATATTCTAATATATTTCACCAGATTTTCTATGGAGCTAAACGATCAATCAGCGAGTCACCCAAGAATATTTTTATTTGACAGATGAAGCAATATTTTGATAATGACCTGTACATAAACGGTACTCGGCCGCTTTGCTTTAAACATACGACACCTTGCCTTATGTGGAATGAATGATAATTGTTGCACTCATAAACTGCCTGAACTGTTTGCTTCAAGTGTTAATTTCTATGTGTACTATATGTTGCGGTTAACACAGCCAGCTGTGAACTGGTTTCCTGTTAACGGAAAGATGAACACACTGGCTATGGAGAAAAGGTATATATGATAGTCTTTGTGTAATTCAATTGTATGTGATGTGGTAGAGGATCCCTTCTGCAGCTCCTTCAGCATCTCCTCAGCAGCACAAAAGTCTTGGCCGATGGACGTTACTGCTGGCGCCACGACCAGGTGCTCAAGGCAGTTGCGGAAACAGTCACCACAGCCATTCAGGCTGTGGTGACTGTTTCCCAGGAAGAAAACCATCCCGTTCCTCAAGGCTGGAGAGAAGCTCCATTCCCTACCACAATGCCGACTGTCCACAGCCGCTGAGAGTGGATCTTGGACAACAACTAAAGTTCCCTGAACACATAAAACATCACCGATGATGCATCCCAGCATAGTAAAACTAAATTTCCGTTTTTCTGTTGCATAACCCCCCAGTTGTATCTCTGGGAGGAGACGCTCGTCTCACTCCACTGTCGGGCACCGGGCATCGATGCGAGGGTGGGAATCGAACCCTGCTCTGCCACAGCCAGAACCGAGAACTTAGCAACCAAGCCACCAATGCCACACGCTCTTAGAACTGTTCTCTTCGTATATTTGACTTCGTCATTAGAAGTTAGACCTGAAAACAGACTGTGTCACATAAGGATTGAACCCACAACCCTCCAACCAGTTATCAACATACGAGACTTTTTTTCACAAAATACTATGACATTTTTTTCATAAGATTTTCGACATACTATAACTTTGACCGATTGCCTTTGACTTTTTTTTCATGAAATTATCGGCATACTATACTATGACTTTTTTTCACAAAATTATCAACATGACTTTTTTTTCATGAAATTTTTTACATACTATAGCTGACTGACTTGACTTTTTTTCATGAAATCTTAGACATACTATACTATGACTTTTTTTTCAGAAAATTATCGACATACTATGATATGACTTTTTTTCATGAAAATTTTCAATATGACTTTTTTCCCTAAAATTTTCAACATACTATACTATGACTTTTTTCATGAAATCATTGACATACTATACATGACTTTTTTTCAGAAAATTTTTGACAAACTACCAAAATCCTACTTCGTAGTTCAGGCCTCTGGTTAATATCTTTTTTGTTCTCTCACAACTTCAGACCTTCCGTGTCCAACCCCCCCATGTGCATCACAAAGGAGGATGAAGCTTTCTTCCTGGCAGTTTTTAACAAGGCCGTCCAACATGGACAGAAAATGAACGGGTCAGAGTGACTCAATGCCAAGAACCAAACCAAACCCATAAACCACGAGCACTCAGCAGTCGACTGCATTTTTGTAAATCTTTTGAAATATTAAAAATGTAATTGTTAATCATTTTTGTCCTGATGTGGAAGACTGTTATTTACTTCGTAACAGGGACCTTTAACACTTAAATATGATCTGCATGTTGTAACTATGAAGTCAGTCCTGCTTTCGAACATGTTTTTCTTTTACAGTGAGGTCTCATAATCAATTCAATACACTACGCAAACATCACTACATATGTCTTTCTAACTGACCTTGAATTCATTTTTGCTCCGTTTAGATCTAAAACAACATTGTTATGATTGTTAGGGAGGCTATATATCTGAATGTAACAAGTTTGATGTAACAAATACTTGTGCTTTGAAATATTTGCTTGAATATGAGCAAATATTAAGATACATGTGCGTGTTTAGTACGGATATATACAGTAGTTTATTGTTGGACATGGTTACTAGAGGCCTTAATGCAAATCATTCCAGAGATATTGTATAAATACCAACGTGCAGTACCACCTTTATTTTTATGATGCAGTAATACCACTACAGAGCTCTTCCTGAGAAACCAAGAGAGAAGATTCCCAAAGGATCTGATAATAGGGTGCATCCCGTATGTTCTTTCTCCACTGGTTTATCAGTACAGAGATGTTCATAAGTTACTTGGGAAAGGTACTGACATGTTTATAGAGTCTCAATCACTCACACATACATCTCATTATTGTGTAATTAAAAGAAAACTATCCGCTCTCAGTCAGCCAACCAGTCCATTAAAAGTCCACTTCTTTTTAATTTATCTTCCTCCCCAAGAGACTTTCTCAGAGTTTCCTGTGTTCCTGTAGGAGTCAAACTCTTTCAGGGTTCATCCGCCCAGATGTGCTATCTGTTCTTCTTCTTCTCTTTTTTGCTCTTGTTCACGGAGCAGTGAGGAGCACTTGCGGAGAGAGCGATGGAGTGACCGCTGCTCTTCAGATGGTCGAACAACTTGTTTCTTGTGGAGAACTCTGTGTCGCAGGTCACACAGCGGAGGTTTACTTCCTTCTGGAGGTGGAAATGGGGACATGTGATATAATAATTTAAGCATGGATCATTTTATCACAGTAAATAATGTCTATAGAGTGCTCCAGGGATGACATGTACAAACCTCAGGAATCTGTTCTTCTGCCGTGTTTGACTTGACACTCTTCGGTTTGTCTTTTCCTCCTCCTTTCTTTCCTTTTGTCTTCCCAGAGCTGCTGAGGCAATATTGAGATGATAGCAAAGTTAGAAATCACATTCTTAACTGCAAGACAGACACCGTTACATTTAAAACTCTCAAATGACTCATGTTATCCTGCCATTTAATTCAGGAATTAAAATCATTAAATTCAGAATTGCAAATCCTATTGTTTCATATCGCAATATACTGAATCCTAACCCCTGTATCATGTCAACTGGACCGACCTCTTGACTTCTGTGGGAGGTGGATCGTCCTGCTTCTCAGGCTCTGTAGTGTCCTCTGACTTCTCGGGGGCATCTTCCTCGCAGGTGGTCGCTATTGGTTTCTCCTCTACCTCCTCCACTTCCTCCACCACTGGAGCACTCTGCTATGGAGGAGGAGAGCATGAAAAGAGAAAGGCTTTTAGGAAAAGGTTCACTTCAGAACTAAACCAGGTCCAGCTGCAGAAAGAAAGAAAAGATATTGCTCACCTGTACTACTTTCTGCTGTTTCTTTTTCCTCTTTTGCTTCTTGGACAGCCTGAAACAGAAATGATATATCAAATTCGGACGTGTCAACAAGATCTTCTAAACCATCATAATGACAACCAGGTGAAAAGTAAGTAAGCTACACACTTTTGTCTAGGCTTGTCTTCCTCCTCATCTTCCTCCTCCTCGTCTTCCTGTCCATTTTCCTCTGCTCTTCCCTCCTTTCCGTTCAGACCAAGGGAATCGTCTTCTTCCTTCAGCTGTTGCCGTAGCAACGCCACCATCTCCCGATGCTTTTTGGATTTTTCATGATTTTTCATACTGAAGAGAGGAAAAGGAAAAGTGGGGTTGCATTAACAACACAGATTTAATGGAGTGAATTTAGTGAAGCGTATAAATGTGGTTTACAGATTTGTATTAGTATTATCTATTCTATTTTTCCAAAGACAAATTAAGGAATTAAACCCACGGAAATGAATCATTTCAAAACTATATCATTTGCCTGAAATATGCAGTATCACCGAGTAAAGAGTAAGAATGAATCACACCTACTGTTTATTAAGTAAAAATAAGCTCTATGTGACTTTTTCTAATACCACAAACTGAAATCAATAACAGTTAAGTGAATGCATTTGAGGTTGCACCGCTGCATATGGACCCTTTGTTGATTTAAAGTTGCTAAAATTGATCACAGCTTAGCGAGGCGAATGAGCATGTAGGTCCAGAGGATAGCAGGTACAGTCAGTAGGTGGAGTGAGAGGGAGGTTACTCACGCTTTATCTGATTTGAAGGATTTGTCACAGGCTGGGCAGTACAGATCATCATAATAATCATCAATTGTCAGTTTGTCTCCATCGGGCTGGTCTGCATCTGTGAACGAATATTTATACATTGAAAAAGAATTAAAAAGGCACCACACACACACACACACAAAAACAAGAAAAAAGTACATTATTCTTCATCGACGATCTACTTCTAATCAAACATCACCTACCAATTCAAATCTGTGGGAATTATTGACATCCTTGATGTTGATAAGTGCAACACAACCCTTTAATGCAGAAGTATAAATGAAGCTCCCTGACCTCCTCCCTCTTCGCTGTTCTCTTCTTCCTCACTCTCTGATGCATCTCCAAACTCCTCTCCATACTGAGCCTCTATCTGCTGCAGCTCCTTCTCCAGTTCAGACATAGCCGCCCAGCTCTGCTCCTTGTACTCCTCTGCCAGTCTGGAAACGGACATACAGTAGAGTATTATGAGTACGAGGGAAGACATGTCACATTTATCACACCAACTCTCCATCCAATACTTACTTGGCCTGGCTGAGCTTCTGCTTCCGCCTCAGCTCCTCCACCTTCTTGATCTTCTCGGCGTTCTGCTCTTCCACCAGCTTCCTGTGGGCCAGCACGCGGCGGTCGCGCTTGCGGACGAAAGCGACGAGTTGTCGCACGAGCTCGTTGCGCTCCTTTCGCGCCTTCTCTCTGGTCTTCTTGTTGTCCTTCTCCATGGCCCTTTTCACCCAGCGGTTGGAGGCCTGCCTTGTGTCGTACTCCTCCTTCCAGGCGAAGTTTTTACGAGTGCAGAAGCTCTGCCAGTAGCCGTAAAACACGTGCGTCACCTGTAATATTATAATAGAGATTGATTAAGCACACAAGCCGACTAAAAATCTTTCTGGTTCGCTATTAATATTTCAGTCTTGTTGCTCTTTAGTTTTTGTTTTCACTTAGAGAAAGTAGCACAGAAAATGTACTATTTTATTCAAGTAATTGAGATATATAAACAACTCTGACATCATCAAACGGAGGAACATCCTCGAGAAAAGTGTTTTA
Source organism: Sebastes fasciatus (assembly GCF_043250625.1). Classification (NCBI taxonomy): domain Eukaryota; kingdom Metazoa; phylum Chordata; class Actinopteri; order Perciformes; family Sebastidae; genus Sebastes; species Sebastes fasciatus. Next base: position 12,808,806 of record NC_133813.1, read on the forward strand.
AGTGTGGTGCTGGCTTACGCTATCATAGTCACTCTGAGAGTCTCCAAAGGGAGGAAACTCCTCCTCATCTTCGTCATCGTCCACCTTGCCCTGCTCCATCTCCTCCTTAACGATGGACTCAAAGAGATTCCTGTAGACTACGTAAAAGCCCTAAGGGACAGAGAGTGGATTAAAACAAGAGGGAATAAGAAATGAGAAAATAAACACAGATTTATCCTCCACAAAATGAGATTCCAGAGGATGTTTGAAAGAAGTGTCTTTGGCAGATTGAGATCCGGATTCTATTCTATCATTTTCCTTGTCTGAAGAAGAGGACTGAAAACACCACACTAACCTTCTCGTCATCTCCAAAGCCGGAGTAGCAGGTGACCGTGAAGTACTGCAGAAGGTCAATGCTGTCATCTTCATAATCTCCACTGACTCCTCCTTTCATCAGAGCATCCCTGTGATTGTCATACCTGCCACACAGAAGGAGACAGGGGCATCAAACTAAGGCATACTTTAAACCCGCACTGTTTGCACATACAATAGTTCAGATATTGTGATACTGGCTGCACATGTTGAAATAAATTTGTACGCACCAAGCTCTCTCCTGCGGATCACTCAGGACATCATAAGCTGCCTGAATCAGCTTGAACTGCTCCGCCGCATCATCAGAATTGTCCAAGTTTTTATCTGGAAATTTCAGTCGGAAAACACAGCTGTTGTTCGAGTGGAAAACTTCGCTGAAAGCTTTATTGTATTTTTGTCAGGTTTGAGTTAACAGCATCACATGTTGATGCAAGAATGAAAAACTGAAAGCAAAAGGAATATATATATATATATATATATATACATACATATATATATATATAAACATGTACAGGGATGCACCAATACTGAATCGGATATCGGTGACAATGGGGCTGATCTTTTCAATTAAATTTTATGTTTATATACTATATACATTATATACTGGAATTTCAATTCCTGTTTAAGTTTTGACCAATTTGTTGCTGCAGTAAAAATGTTTACACTTGAATTGTAATTGATGTGAATAATTCCTGTTTATTTTTGATTTTTTATGATTTTTTATTTAATAATAAACAACAATTCAGTCAATTTATATCTATGTATTAATTTGTTACATTTAGTTTTACAAATTTAAGACAGCAATGTTTAAGTCAGGCCTGATGTTGCCTTACACATTAAAGAATGATCCCAGTCACTTCCACAGAGTGAGACACACAGCTCAGTAATTAAAACACTGGTATGGGATCGGTACTCGGTATCGGCTGATACCCAAAGCCCATGTATCTCTATCGGTATTGGGACTGAAAAAGTCAGAACGGTGCATCCGTAGGAATATACCTTATTTCAAGTGTTGCATCTTTACAATTTTCGAGAAAGACATAAGACGAGTTTCAAAGGCACATTAGTAAATAAATACTATGTAATCGATATGTATTAAGGTGTTAGAGACAACTACAATATAAAAAATAAATAAATGTAAATTGATTGTCATTTACGATGTTGTATTATGTGATTTTATGTAAGATGTGCTATTCTGTATTTTTTTTAATTTAATTTATTTTCTTTTTCTTAAAAGCCTAACCAGGGACACGGTCTGCAAATTACCTATGGCTAGAAGTCCTATATACCTTGCATCTGTTGCACTTTAATCAAGTGTAACAATGCCTATGTATTGTCCCCGTCAAATAAACTAATAAATACATTTTTAAAAAGTGCTTTCTTTTAGTTGTTGTCACTTGGAAAGCATACATGCAATACCTCCAATACCTTCTAGAGGTATTTATTGTACTTTTTATATTTATATTATCCATGCACTTAACTGACAGGTGTACCTGCATGCGTAACAGTATAAGGCTTTAATGTAATACATACTAAGTTTGGGGCATTACACTAGCCAATACTTTAAACATGCACTATCTGGTGGTTGCAGATCACACTGACTTTACACTATACATCCTATATACCACTTTATAGACTGCACATATGTACATATTACATGTATTTATTGATGACTGCACACACTATGTTCACCCATTCACCCTGTATCTTTTATATCTCTATTATTGTTTTTATAATTGTTGTATACCTTTACCTCTCCTGTGTTTCATTCTGTTTGCTGATGTTGCTGATTTGACACCTGAATTTCCCTCCACGGATTAATAAAGGTTCATCTTATCTTAATACAACATAATATACTAGATATACTACACCTGTCACCATCATAATGTAGTGTAACATGTCACTCTGAGATAGCACATAGGACGACTATTCATTTTTGATGGTTTACCAATAATAACAATACTTCTGTGCTTATAATTACACATATATGACTTCAGAAAAGTGATTTTAAATGAAGTATTATTCCAGGTCCTTTACATCAGAGATGCTGTCATCATCCTATCATCAGATCTCTACCACAACTCACCTGGATGCCACTTCAAAGCTAATTTTCGATAAGCTTTCTTCAGATCATCGTCTCCTGCGTCTCGTTTCACACCCAATATCTCGTAGTGACACTTCATTGTCAGCTAACTGTGAAGACAAACGTGACTAAAGAATAATAAACACTTAGTAAAAGATGTTCTTCAAGCTAACGTTAGCATGTAGCTTAGCTATGCTAACTGCAGCATCTCTCTTATTATATCTCTTCAATGATCCAGACTTCTAGCGACAATAATAGTGTGATATTTTGGCGTTACATATTGTAAAAGCGTACTAAAAAAAAGTCCTTTATCACTGAGAAACAGCTTTTATACGATAACATACTTTAACACCGGTTGCTAGGAGCAGAAGCTAGATCAGTACTGTATGGTGACGCGTAATCTCGCGAGAGTTGCTTCTTCATCTTATTCTTCTTTTGAGATTTGCGGCAGACTAGACGCATCAGAGGCGTGTTGCTGTCCTCCACAGGTCACTTGTAGATCAACATGATTATGGCATTCAATTCCATAATCATTCTTGGAAAGTGTTTTATACATAAAAATAGATTCCTGGAATCAAGACCAAATTTCTATGTTTTTCATAAGGGAGCTGTGTCTTTACTTTTCATCTCTGAAACATATGAAGAAAAAGAATGCTATGAAGCTTTCAATGTTAGTTGAGGACTTTAACCTTACAGAGAACCTCTATAGCACTATTAGCACTATTCACACATTCTTTTACTTTTGTGTTTTTTTTTTTTTTTCTCTTTCTTCATCCACACTCTTATGCAATGTACGCCAATTTCCAGGCTTGTCTGTTCCCTTGTAGTTGTGGACTGTTCTGTACAATGCCATATTATAATGTAAATTTCTCAATAAAAAAAAAAAAGTTTGATGTGACGCCATCCTGTATTCAAGATTCAAGATTCACTTTATTGTCATTTCACTGAGTATTTGCATACACAGAAGGAAACGAAATATTGTTTCTCCCAGCTCCCATCAGTGCATTAAAAAGGATAGAATAAATAAGTATTAAAATTAACATACCTAAAAATAACAATAAAAGAATAAAATAAGTAAACGTTTCAGACACAATTTCATACAATTTGCAGTCATACACCCAATTTGCAGTCGTGTTTAGCAGCAGAGAAAAGGGCATTTATGTCCATAGTAAAGTGCTGTTTGCATTACTGTTCCAAAAATTGTCTTTGACATGTGACTAGCTTTAAAATATAGTTATGTATTATATATAATGTATTGTTGTTGTTTTTTTGTTTTTTCTTATCTGGACCTTGAGTCTACAATCAAGTTTGAATTTAATTGAAATTCTAAAAAAATGAAATATCCCCATACTGTATGTGTGTGTTGATGTGACGCAATGTGTAGTAGTCGCTGCAGTACCACCTCCGGGCCAATAGGGGGGTCTCCTCCTCTGTTCTCTCCGCACGTGTTGCTGTTAGAGTCGGATGCTACGCGAGGTTTGTGTCGGCGTGCAAACCAAACATGTCGGCGTTCAAGAGAAAACGTGGACAAACTGCTGCTGCTAAAAAGGCAAAGAAAGCGAAATTTGTCGCAGATAGAGGTGAAGCAGCGGTACAAGCTGGAGAGGAGCAGAAGAATGAAGTCACAGTTCCAGCACCGGTTTCTATGGTGAGTTCTCCTGCTTGTTATTAAACACAGAATTTGGTATCCAGCTAACTTCACACACTGGGCCATGTTTTCATAGATGTATTGCTAGAGTGAAGGTATAGATATTATATGAACCAACCATACCAACCATGTCATACTAGCTTGTCGGGAAGGAGGATAAATAACTTAATAAACTTAATACATTTTAGTAAGGAAAAACTTGCATGGCCAATTTCACAGGGGTCCCTTGACCTTTGACCTCAAGATATGTGAATGAAAAAGGGTTCTATGGGTACCCACGAGTCTCCCCTTTACACACATGCCCACTTTATGATAATCACATGCAGTTTTGGGGCAAAAAACATGCAGTTTTTTTCATGCAGTATAAATGTGTTTTTTTCCTCCCCATTCTAAAGTGGTGTATTTTAACATTTCTGCATACTGGGGACCCTAAACAGTCTTGAAATAGCTGGGTAACACTGTAAAGCTGAGACACTTGTGGATCCAATGAGCCCAACTGTATTCATGTGTGATGATGTTAGTCCCCCATAGTAGCCATTTCATTGTAGTGCATGAGACCATTTAATGAAACTTGACCTCACTGTATAAAATGACCTGTGGTGACCTCTAGGATAATAACAGCCTCATGAAACTTTACAGCCACAAACTAGAGACTTAGAGCATTCAGAGGATGGATGGCTTTCCTAGTTAGATTGACAATAAGGGGCTTACTGAGTAGTTTCCAGATCAGAAGTCTAATTACAGAAACTCCAAATGTCAAAAGTTTCTGATACCAAATAACAGCATGGCTTTTTCTATTGTGTTCCTCAAGGTCTTGGTGCCTTAATGTGGTATTTTGGAGGGATTATTGATAATTTTTATCAATTCTCTCCCCTAAAGAAAGACAAAAACAGGGTCATCTGAATGAAAAGGGAAATGTTTTTAACTCTTTAGTAATACGCAATGATATATAATATTCATAATAATATGAAATAAATTCTCTTTAACAGGGTAAATGGACCAACAAGGAAAGGGTTCTCATTTTCTCCTCAAGAGGCATCAACTTCAGAACAAGACACTTGATGCAAGACCTGAGGACCTTGATGCCTCACTCAAAAGCAGGTTAGTGGCTTGTGTTAATCATAAATGCTGTTTATGATACAGCATTATTTCACCCAAAAACATGAGCTGACTCTACATTGTTACTTATGTTAGCAGAGATATAGGTTTTGTCAATTATACTGCAATAATAACAAGTGTTTTCTTTTGTCTGTTAGATACAAAAATGGACAGAAAGGACAAGTTGTTTATTATTAACGAGGTGAGTTTGTTATTTAATATTTGAACACTGTGTATAATCACATTCATTACAGCGTAAACTAAAGATCTGCATTGTTTCCAGGTGTGTGAAATAAAAAACTGCAACAAATGCCTCTTTTTTGAGGCCAAGAAGAAGCAGGACCTCTATATGTGGTGAGTATTTGATATTTGTTCCATCCTCTAAACATTAACATAAACATATAGAACATATCTAAAGTATAATGTTCTTGTCTTACAGGATAGCAAACAGCCCTCATGGACCGTCTGCAAAGTTTCTGGTTCAAAACAGTGAGTTACTTATGTCCTGCAGTCCTGAAGTACAGTATACAACAACTGTCCTGTGATATGGGGGAAAGGTGATTTATTGTATGATTGTTTCCTCCACAGTTCACACACTGGCTGAACTCAAGATGACAGGAAACTGCCTCAAAGGATCCAGACCGCTGCTCTCATTCGATCCTGTGAGTAGAACTGGTCAGAGGGAGACATGCTGTCAGTTATTCTGTCAATAACATCATTCTCAGAAGTACATGTTAGGGCTCTTAGTCTGTTTTGGCCAGTCTGAATCAGAGTGAAATTGATACTTTCGGTTAATTTTCCTTATAGTCTGGTTCGGTTTCACAAAGCGGACCAAGTAAAAAAAAAAAATTTGCTGAGAGGCGTGCACGAAGGAGCAAATTTGATCTTTTTCGTCTTGAGAGCTGCCAGTTCTTCGGCCCAGATGTCAAGCAAACATCAGACTTCTGCGGAAGTCCAGAAGCCTGTACTATGAAGCAGGGTTTACGGTTAGCGAAATATCTTCGGGGTTGACCCTGGGTTTTCAGTCCTACGACGGTGGTTCACTTCTTACCGGGGCTAGATCGCCATGGTAACTTATGCTGAACAGCTGTGAAATGTTCCAGATAAGAGATCAACTCGTATAAAAACACTGCCTACTGACCAATCACAGCTCGGCGCGCAGATCGTATGATAATAATATTATACAAATACAAAGAAATTTAAATCATAATCCAGGCTAGGATGGAGAAACCCTGGGTTGATTTACCGAGTTGATAACCACCTTCGTAGAACCGCTTAGCGTGATCTCGGTTGTTGGGGTTAGTTAAGCCAGATAACGAGAAGATACCCTGGGTATGTTGAACTCGCTTCATAGTGCAGGCCTCTCCCACTCATGTTAACCTGTAGTTTACCCGTGTCTATTTCAACAAATGTCCGCACTGGCAGCCTGCGTTTTGGTTCGCTCGGGAACAGCCTGAGACCACCTCTCGCAAGCGGTCTCTAACTGGTTGAGTACTGCGTTCTTAACTGCCCAATCGAACCGCACCAGAGTCCGATTTAAACGGACTAAATGTTGGCTTGTGAAAGCGTCCTTAGTGATGGGCAGCTGTGTGCCACAAAGACATGTATTACAATTTCAATGATTAGCACACTAATTATTGGATTTGGTTGATTTTGGATGAAACTGTGAAAAATACTAACCTGCACACTCTTTCCATTCTTGGAATCTAATTTCATATCGTTGGTCTGAGTAATGAGCGGTTTGCTTTGACAAACTGCCTAAAATATGCATTTCTGTATGTTGGCAGCTGATGGATCAGTGAAGGTAAGAACTTGTCAGAACCTGAACAAGCGATTTAACTTCTTTTTGTTGTCTCCTCTACTGTTTATTTTCACCTACAGAAATTTGACAAGGAGCCCCACTTTGCTTTACTGAAGGAGCTCTTCACTCAGGTGTGTAACTTTGAGCAAATATGAAAATGTTATTTTTATAAAGCGGTCATTACATCCTGACAGTAGAGCATGAGACATAATCTGTGAAATTCCCCTGTGTCCTCTGTTGAATTAAAGTTTACTTGATATAATACAACTTGGTCAGTGAACATTGTTTAGATGCAGCAGTAAATGTAATCAGAAGCAAATTTTACTGTTTGAAAGCTGGGTAGGTTGTATGTCTACATTTTTCAATTTAAAGTACTCATTACTGTTGCAGACATTTTCCACCCCACGCTACCACCCCAAGAGTCAGCCTTTTGTGGACCATGTCATCACATTCACCATTGCAGACAACAGGATATGGTTTAGAAACTACCAGGTAATTTTTCACTATTCTTAGCAAAGTCTAACATCAGCATTTTTATTTTATATTTTCTTGCCATTTGCAGTGTTTATTTTGCAATAATTTCTCTGTGTTCCGTTCAGATCATCGAGGAGGATGCCTCTTTAGTGGAGGTCGGCCCTCGCTTTGTTCTCAACCTCATCAAGATCTTTCAGGGGAGCTTTGGAGGGCCTACGCTCTTTGAAAACCCAGAATTCACATCTCCTAACATGGTAAAAAGCCAGTGCATGCTCGTTTTGATTGTAAGCATACATTACTGTGCTGCATCATACATTTTTTTTCCCGATTTATGGCATCTTTCTCTTCACACAGCACCGGCGAGAGATCCGACTGGCGGCAGCGGCAAGAGTGCGCGAGAAGCAAATGGTGAAGGAGATGCAGAAGATGAAGAGGGCCGAAGCGAAGGACGAAGTGACCAGAGACGTCACGGCCGACGTCTTCCTGACGCCGGCCGATGAGAAGCCCGTTTCCATTCAGACAGAAGCACCCGCGCCGAAAGTGGTGAAGAAGAACAAACACAAAGCTTTCAAAAGGCAAAGGATGGCTCGCAGGTAACTGGAAGGACTCGATTACGCTGAGTGAACGGCTCACTGCTCCCAATATTGTCTCAAGAAAATGTGGTAAAGCAACAGTGCAGTCAGGTCTGAAGTCCAAAATTAGGAGATTTCTGTTAGGTTACAAAAAGACATAATGGTGCGACATGTCATTTAATTATCACAGTTCAGTAATGGAGAAAATCTTCTATGTACATGTTCGTCTGTTGCCATAGTTTGTGGATTCACACTATATATTTTGCTCCCTCCAGAGGGCCGTAAAGGTGTCCGCTTATACAATATTGCATATTTCCCCATCCTTTTTGATAAAAATGAATATTCATCAGTACAAAAATAACTTGTTTATTGATTTTGAGTGACTGCAGTTGTTTTCTATGTCATGAAAATAAAATGGATTTAAACTTTATCTGTCATTTGATGTATACTCAAAACAAATGGTTGTCAAAGGGGTCTGCACACACATTCAACATGACGGTGTGCAGAGAAATCGAAAGCCTGTGGAGAGCACACCTGCTGTACACTGACTACTTGACACCTTGAGGAAAACATCCATGTGCCATGTCTTAAATATTTTATGGGCCATCAACCAGCTCACTGCATGAGTCAAAGGGGGAAAAAGGCAGAAGAAGCTCCAGACAGATGTGAAATATTGTACGCAGACATGTAGGCTCATGAAGCTACAGGTAATATTTACATGTTGAGGGATTTCTGACTCAAACTACCTGGGTCTCCATAGTAACGAACAATACAATATACAGAAACTGTACATACAATCATTTTCCAAAACTGTATGAAATGTAGTCGTTATCACACAGTCGGTCTTAACTACACACAGGTACCTCACAGGACCAGGTTGGTGACATTATCTTTCCACAAACCCAGTGACAATGCTCCACTCTGCTGGCAAATGATGAACCAGGTGATTTAGTTAAACCAAAGCAACCTTTCCCACTGTGTCCGTTATCCATTATGCCCATTAAGTCCAGCATTTATTTCCTGCGTGCACCGAAACCGGCTGTACTGCCTCCTCTAGCAGCCTTTGCCCTCTCATTCAAAGCGACTGCTTATGGTGCTTTTTTAAAGGGGGATTTCAACAAGACTGTAATCACTCCTCCTCCTCCTCCACCTCCTCGTCAGGACAACAGTAATATTCTACGAAGCAGATCTGTCCGTCGTCGTTCCTGACCAGGTACTGCAGAGAGAGGAAGCCCCTGCTGTCTGTCCTCACTGAGACTTTACAGGACAAAGCCAGGGCCTTGGTGGACGGCTTCAGCAGGGACATCTTGTACCTGTCACAGTTTAACAGAGAAGGTGGAGCTTTAATAAAAACTCCTTACGGGCAGATATAGAGACAAGAATATTCCTCAGTGTGTGGTACTAGCTGGGGGACATCATAATGTGAAAGCTGGAGCAGCAGCTCTGTGCTAACCTGTTGGTTTGTGTCTTGTCGCATTTGAACAGCTCCATCATATCGGAGTCTTTGGGATAATCATAATGTGCGCTTCCAGAGTTCCCAAATGTAGACAACCTGGAGAGGAGAACAAATCAAAGAAGAAGTATAATGTAAGAAAAGTAGTCTTTGAGCACTTGTATTGGATTGGACATGTCCTTATTGAAAGGAGGTTAAATGTATTTTAAATTCAGTATAATTATAAGTCAAATGTCCTGTAAACAATATACTGTAAAACAAGTAGTGATACTTTAAAAAGCAGTTTCAGTTTCGACAACACACCTAAAGTATGGCTGGCTGGGGGACATGGTGATCTGTAGCACCTCGCTGGTCATGTCCAGCTCAGAGAAGGCTTCCTTCAGACTCTCTGACTGCAGGATCACCTTTGAAAAGAGCCAGAGGTACATCAGTTGTAATCAAGTTTGTACTGTTTCATACAACTTACAGATACCATAACTGTCATATATATTCCTAATGGGTTTTGTAAAGCAAGCGACATTGCAAGGAAAGTAGAAAAGTAGTACATCTCTTTGGTTATATGAAATAGTGAATGTCCACCTTGTTTGTGACGTTAGTGCTGCAGAACTCAAAGTCAACTGGCTCTTCTGGTTCTTGGGTGTTGATCTTGCACACGGTCACTACCCCACCCTCCTCCAGGAACAGGGTCAGAGGGTAACCATACCCCCTGTAGCACATCCGCAAGGCTGTCGATACTCCTGCAACATCGCACGAGGGAGATAATTACAATGCTGAGTCATATCTGAGATGGATAATAATCTATGGCTAAAAAGAATTAACACATTTACTTAACTGTGTTTGAATAGATATATTATATCGGGTTTATTTTATGTATTGCTTCCTTTATATTTACCAGGTGCTGTGCTTCCCCCAAAGATATTGAGGCAGTCCAGCAGAACTGTGAGGTTGACCTGGAAACCCACCGAATCTTCCCTTATGGTGAACTCTTGGAAGATCTCAGCCTGGAATAAAAAGAAAACATGTCTGTTCTTTCAAGTGTCATTATTATAGGGGATACATTGTATTTAAGTTGTACAATTTTATTCTATTTTATTGTTATTTTATTAATCACTTATTTTATTGTATTTAAGTTGTATCATTTTATTGGAAAGAGAGATAATTGGTTGCTCTGTCTATTCAACTGTAAGGCAAAACGTGTCGGGTGCTCTTGGAAAACGGGGAAAAAATCAGGATAGACAGGAAGGCAATCCAGGCACTCCAAAATATTAAAACAAGTGGCAACAAGGAAGGAAATATATGAAACGCCTTTATTGTAGTGGCTAAAGCATTAAAAAAGTAGACTGGGTGCCCATGCTGTCCTAATGTTATGGCTGATCGGTGTGTATCCTCAGGATACTTTAAGGCATCCAATCGATGGATACAAACATTTTATGAATCTAGTTTTTACTTCACACTGTTTTATTACTATTACTGTTGCTATTATTTTTATTCTATTTTATTACTTTTTTATCATTTTATTGTCTCGCGTGCATTGGTCTCAAATTATCAAATTGTTAATTGTTTTGTCTTTTCTGTTGTTTTCCCAGCCCACACTTGTTCTGTGTTATTTTTAGGCTTGTCAGTCATCTGTTAAACACTTTGAACTGTACTAACCTGTATGAAATGTGCGATACAAATAAAGTTTGATTGATCTAACAGAAAACACAATTTGGGATGAAATCAAGACTCTGCTGCCATTCAACTGGATCACTTCCTCTGTGTTTACTGAATGGAAAAAGTATTTTGTATGTAAAGCAAACACACCTGGATGAAGGCGTTGGCTTGCAGACATTTGGAGTCCTCCACAGTGACCTTCAGGCCATTGGGTGTGGCGCTGAAGATGGCATGGTCTTTGAATGTGATTGCTTTCAGTATGTTGGACAGATTGCGAGCGTTATCCAAACTGGCCACTAAAACATATTGTTCATCGTCTCCTTGCGACTGGGTTGAAAGAGGCATTGTTGACACTGAAATGAAGACACACAGACAGAACTTTACAAGATGTCCAGCAGGACTGTACAAAAACTATTAAATAGAAGCTATAAGTTAAATGTCGAAAATATATTAACAGAGAGAGATCTCTTTCATTGCAACTTGGATACACTTTCATTTAAAATCAAGAGCAAACGCTCAACTATACACACACGAAACTGTCATGTTGCTGTCTGTTATTGACCTATTTTAAGCTAGGCTATATGACACATGTAGTTGAAAACAACATAAAATAGCAAACTACCGTTAATTTCAGTGTCATATATTGTACTATCTATCATCCCCAGTAAATGCACTTTTTAAAAAAGTTCACTGTTAACTGTGATAATGTGTCAGACACTTACAAAGATGTAATTCAGTAACTCATGTGGTTTTGTTTTGAAGAAAGGCGCCCCGATATTTAACAACTTCCGGTTCTTCTTCTTCTTCTACGGAAGTAGTGATGTGTCGATCAGGAACGAGTTGGCTCTTTGAGCCGGCTCTTTTAAGTGAACGATGGGAGCCGGCTCCCGTCCGAGAGCCGTTTTCTTTTTCAATTAATTCAAGGCAGAATGATAGGACAATTTTCTCCGCACAACGGGCACTCCATGCACTGACTGTGACTGAATTTTGTGTTAATGACGTCCGTGCGACCAATCAGGTGATGTTAGACAAGGATCATACCATCAAGCCGGGAGGGGCGGAGGGGCGGGGGTGCGCGGCGCGCTGATGGTCTACAGTTACAGAGCAGGAGGGAGAGGAGGAGAGAAAGAGAGAGGAGTGTGATGCGCGAATAGCAGACAAGATGAGTGACAGTCGGAAACGAAGCAGCATGTAAAATTATGGTATTCTGGAAATTATAAGGTTTAGTATAATTATAGTGAATAATTTAAGTGATATATGTGCACACATACTAATCATAGGTCAAAACTATGCTAAATTTGGCTGAATTATAAAAGGCAGAAGTGGTAAAACGAAGAGCCGTTTGGGAGCCGAAAGAGCCGGCTCTTCTAGCCAAATGATCTGGCTCACTAAAAAGAGACGGAATTCCCATCACTTCTCTCTTCTTCTTCTACGGAAGTAGGTTTTGCGCATGCGCAATCGCATTCCGGAGACTTCGCAGCAGCAGAGAGGCCAAAACACTCCAGAAACATCCTGTCTAAAGCGGCACTACGTGACTACAGAAGTGTGTTTGTGATCCACAGAGGGTGAGAACTATTACTCAGTTAATGTTTTGAATAATGTTGTTTAGTCTGCAGATTAGATCTACGTCTTCATACCTGTTAATGTTCACCGAGCGATGGCAGGATTAGCATTAGCTAACAGTCACTCTGATGACGCTGTTCGCTGAGTACACCAGAAAAACAATAATCAAAAACAAGTTTAATAATACACAAAAATAGTCCTCTGGAGTCTCAAGAGGAGTCTACTCTACTTCATGTTTTTTTTTTTTTTTTTTACATTTATCCTTTGATATTGCAATATATTGTTATGAATTGTTTTTTATTTGTTTGTTGGTTTTATTGACACAACAAACGTTAATTACTTCTTTATTGTTTTCTTCCATTTACCTGCATGTTCTTTTTAAATATCTATATATTGTAATCTGCTTACTGAATTGTATATATGTATATATGTGTATAGATGTTTAGGTAGAAAAGCAGTATATAAATGCAGTCCATTTACCAGATGGATTATAAACATTTATCAAGAATAATATTGATTCAGAAACAAACTGTTAAAAAAAATCATAATGCCAAAAGTTAAAACAGAATTGTCATGTGGTATTTCTCAACATATCATTTGGGATCTAAGTGATTTTATTAGGGATGCACCGATCTGACTTTTTCAGCCCCGATACCGATAGTGTACCTGGGCTTTGGGTATCGGTCGATACCGAGTACCTATCCCATACCAGTGTTTGATTTATAAGCTGTATGCCTCACTGTGTGGAAGTGACTGGGATCATTCTTTTATGTGTAAGCATTACTAAATGTGTCTAAAGGAAATGTGTTAGTTTATTTCATAAGGGTATTGAACTTCTTGAAATTGTTCAGGTGCTCATGATTTTTTTGTACACCGGAGGTCAGAGAGATTTAAATAAATAATTGTTCAGAATTTGCATCCTAGTTGTCAATAATCAATATTCAATCGACTACTATGTTATTTCAGCTGGTCTCATGGACCGATATGTAGGGCTTTAACCAAACTTTTCAAATCAATGAAATGGGCACAGGATATCATGACAGCTCAGTCACACGTCTTGCCCAGTGAATTCAATATATACTACTTAATATATATAGGTGTAAAGTTTTACATCCCTGTTATCACTGAAATAAAAGCACATTATTATTATTACTACTATTTTTACAACTCTCCGTGTGTTCTTTCTCTGCTTCAGGTTCTTCATTTTTGGGCGGCGTGTCTGAGCCACAGCCATGGTGTGCATTCCCTGTATTGTGATTCCTGTCCTGTTGTGGGTCTACAAGAGGTTCCTGGAGCCTTTCCTCTATCCCTTCATTTCACCAATTATTAACACATTTTGGACCAAAAAAGCGGTCCAGGAGACTGGCGCTACTGACCAAAAACTTAGCGAAAAGAGTAATGGGACTTGCAAGGTAAGTTAATTGAAAAGTAATGAATTTGTTAGGACATTTTAATAATGAAACCATTTTATTTATTTATTTATGTATGTATTTATTTTATTTATTTTATTTATTTTATTTATTTTATTTATTTTATTCATTTTATTTAATTTAATTAATTTAATTTTATTTAATTTTATTTATTTATTTGTGCAGGGCTCAATATTGTATGTTGAATATCAGTAGAATATAGTAGAAGTATTTTTTCTAACAAATATGATATTAATGTCAGCCATATTGCCCTGCTCTAGTGCAGGAATATCAGATCAATTATTCAAAATCAGTATTTCCAAAAGAAAAATATAATATTTACACAACTCACCTAACAGGAACCACTTACACACAGCTCATCCAGACACTCTGAATGCAGCCTATTTTCTCATATTTAACATTGGATTTCACTCGACCTAATCACGACTGATACTGGTGTTAGTTTTAGAGCCTCTTTCATGATTGTATGTTGTCAATAACAAACAGCATTTTTAAAGACATTTTCCTTCTCGTGTGTTTCAGCCTGAAAGCAACGGTGAGGCCATTGCCAATGGATCTACTATAGCAGCAGATAAGAAGACAGACTGACAGCTCTAAATGTTTATAATGACTCTAAAACAGTGTAAATATTCCATTAATATAAGATAGAGAAACTATGAATAAACTTATCATTCTTAAAAAATTGTTTTTTAATAACCTTCCATATAGTGTGTATATTGTTTTAATTTTTTCATTTATATTACAGTAACTTTAAGAAATTGGTTATCGTTGATATATTTTCCTTGTTAATCATGCATTTACTGTGTTGAATATTCTCTCGATGGAATAGTTTTTCTAAGTCAAACTTGCAGTTTAATGAATGAATAAAAGAAAACCTTCAAATAAATACGGTGCTCATTTATTGCTCTCTTGATAAGCTGTGCTTCCACTTCAACTAGCTGGCTCGCTTCATATTGTAAAGCCATTATTGGGTCGATATTGTTTGTATTTTGTGATAGTTTGAACAATATAAATGAGACAGCAATATCACACCTGTGTAAAAATGGTTTGAGATTGATTATTGTCATTGGTCTTCAATGAAAACAAGATTTTAATTTGTTTCTGCCCAGTCCCCGGGCAGGTGAACAAGAATACAAACATTATAAATTACATACATGCATGCAAGCATTATAAAATACTGAGCACTATATACATATTTACAGGATCCATATGGTATTTACAGAACAGTTGCTTCATTAGTTAATAATGGCTCATAGAAATTAATGATTGCATTATTTATTCTCCTTTAACCACAGTTTTGGGGAAATATTGTGAAATAAATGTACAGACATTTTGCCAAAAAAATACAAGAGTGTTGACAAGACCAAAATAGATGACATCAATCTTATGGAACCAGTTGACAAAATAAGCAGGCCACATCAACGTATTTTTGATATCTTTGTAGAAATCCCTTGGAGGAATAAAAACAATGAATCATTTTAAAAGTCACTTCCTTAACCTTATTTATAATCAGATATTATAGAAGGTTGGCATCAGATTGTCTTCCAGTCCAGGTCTGGAAGGTCAGGTAGGAAACAACATCTGGAATAGATTATTTCTTTTTAAAACATATATCACAGTTATTATTGTTCTTTTTAGAGGAGAAACAGATCCGAAATAAATAAAAAATAAATGTTGTTTGTGAATATTTGACAACTTTAACAGGATTTTTCTGAACATTGTAGCTGTGGAGTAAAACAAATTTGAGGCTTCCAAGTTTTGAGAACAAATAATTGGGAATAAAATGTGGGGATGCAATACAGGGTCGGATATCGGGTCGATACTAACTCAAATATCTGTATCGTGTATCAATGACAGATATATTTTATTCAATTAAATTCTATGTTCATATACTATATACATTATATACTTGCATTTTAATTTCTGTTTACATTTTGACCAATTTGTTACTACATTAAAAAGGTTTACAGTTGAATTGTAGGGTTGGATCAGTTGGATTTAAGTTGGGTTTCCAAGAAAGTGTTTAATCCAATTTATCATGAAAGTATTGTTAAGGTTGAAAGGGAGTACATGATTTTCTAACAGTAGCCTAGTGGTTCTCAACCAGGGGTCTGGATCCCCAGAATAAATGATATTCGATGATACCCAGACCCATATATATTTATATATAATTTGTTTTTCTTTTCCTTATAACAAAATAAAATAAAATGAAATATGGATAAAACAAAATGTAGAGATAAAAAAAAAAAATACAAAAAATACAAAAAACGAATTAATGTAAAATAAATAGAAAACAAAATAAAAAAATAAAGAAAACTTTAAAAAAGCCAACATAGACTGCCACAGACTTGGTCTGGGTATCATCGAATATCATTTATATCAGCCAGACCAACGTATAAGCTTGGTCTGACTGATAAAATGGCTCATATATGGCTCTAAAGGGCTGAGTAATCCACAGTTCCCCATAATACCTACTCTTTAGCTTTCTCTGTAAATAATTAATGTTACATTTTTGTACATCTGTTCATGTTTGCAACTGAGAAACTGTTCCTCTTATTGTGTCACCTTACTACAGTTGTTTTCTTACTTTTGTTTATCTTTAATTATCACATGTATGTCTAATGTGCATTTCCTCTCTACTTACCCTGGCCTTGATTTCAAAATATAAACCTATATACATACAGTACCTATATATATTTTCCAGGCACAAACAAGTTCAATCCATGTAAAGTTTGTAATCACACCCCCGATTTAGGAGTTTACTGGGAGCATTTGAACGCATCATACTAGGTCGCCCACGCTTCTGACGAATCACGCAGGAGCCGGGGTGCCTCCCACTAGAGATGGGAATTCCGGCTCTTTTTAGTGAGCCAGAACATTTGGCTCATCTCACCAAGAAGAGTCGGCTCTTTCGACTCCCAAACGGCTCTTTGTTTTACCACTTCTGCCTTTTTATAATTCAGCCAAATTTAGCGCTGTTTTGACCTATGATTAGTATGTTTGCACATATATCACTTAAATTATTCAATATAATTATACTAAACCTTATCATTTCCAGAATACCATAATTTTACATGCTGCTTCGTTTCCGACTGTCACTCATCTTGTCTGCTATTCGCGCACCGCACTCCTCTCTCTTTCTTTCCTCCTCTCCCTCCTGCTCTGTACCTGTAGACCTACAGCGCGCCGCGCACCCCCGCCCCTCCGCCCCTCCCGGCTTGATGGTATGATCCTTGTCTAACATCACCTGATTGGTCGCACGGACGTCATTAACACATCATTCAGTCCCAGCCAGTGCATGGAGTGCCCGTGGCGTGGAGAACATTTCCCTATCATTCTGCCTTGAATTAATAAAAAAAAAAAAAAAAACAGCTCTCGGACGGGAGCTGGCTACCATCGTTCACTTAAAAGAGCCGGTACCATCAGACTCCAACATAAACTACACGGAAGAACCAAAACCTCAAAGTTATAACTAGTGAAGCCCGTCTGTTAAACAGTGTTGGCGGCGGTCGTAGTACGTAGGGGAGACCGTAGCTTTGGTCTCCAGGGCCGCAGTCTCTGCTGTACTCTGCTCCTCTGTCTGCTTGTCTTCACTCACACACCGCGCTCGTTCTCGCTCCACCTCACAGAAGACTTCGTAGCTCTGAGAATATCTAGTGAACGTTTGTGCAGAAATAAATGCTGCAGCTCCTCCAGACCCACAGAGGTTTCCCGTGTCTTGTGAAGTGGCGGGGCTCTGCAGAGAGAAATGTTATCGTCTCTGACCGGGTCCCGGTGTCTCCCTCCCACTACGGTCATGGTACATGTCCACAGGCTCCGTGCTTTCCACGCTCCCCATTCATTGTCTATGCAAGCAGCCGCGCAATGCATTCCGGTAGCGTGGCGTCGCGATTTGAGAGACTAGGTGTGCAGGAAGCCCGCTCCTCATTTGCATAAAGTTGAAGTCCTGGCTACTTTATGCAAATCACGGGCGTCCGACGCGACTCGCCGCCTCTCGAAACTCCCGATAATCTTTTAAAATAAACGTTGTCGAGCCAAAATAAAGACAGATTCAGCAACTGCATGGGTTATTTCTCGCCTCAAATGTTTTCAGAAACACATTTCAGTGAACTATTTACGTGAAATAAGAGAAGAAAGTTTCCAAACGAGCCTCCATACTGGTTCCGGTTTGAAAGCTGGGAGCAGCAGCCAACAGCGGGAAAGCGTCCGTCCAATCAGGAGCCGAGTGCCTTGTTTCTAGGGACAGCCCACCAAGCGTCCAATGTTGGGAAGCATCGCGTCCCCTCGCGATAAAAAACGCTCCTGTGGACACGTACCATCAGAGGCGATAACATTTCTCTTCCTGCTTCAGCCCCGGATGCTGAAGCAGGAAAAGCCAACACTAGGATCAGCATTGATTCATGGAGAGACCTTTGTCTGGTCAGCTAACATTACTGCCAAGTAGGTGAAATATAGAGTGATATTGTGGGTTTAGCTGACGCTGACTTTCGTTGTCTTAACGGCCACAGGTGTCGCTGTTAACAAGCATTTCTGATTCTTACAAACAGTCCCTTTAAAAGAGCCGGCTCTTTGGACCGGCTCGTTCTCAGCCTACTCATCACTACCTCCCTCCGTGCAGCGGAGCAGCAGAGCCGCTTGAGTAGAGACGCACAGCCAGCGGAGTCCGGGTCCATCTCTGCTCGCCTCGCAGCCAGCTAGCTAACCCCCCGCAGCAAGGCCAACTGCGGGAAAGATGGCGACGGAAAAACCAAAACATGAAGGAAGAGTTAAAATTGGACATTATATTCTCGGAGACACACTCGGAGTGGGGACGTTTGGAAAGGTTAAAGGTAAGTCTCGACTGTCTTGACTTGTCTCCGTGTGCATCCTGATGAAAAGATGGTGGAGCTGTTAGCTTAGCATGCTAATTTAGCTATGCTACGAAAGGCTAACTAAGGTGGCACACTTGTTGTCCTGCTTAGTTAGCTCAACTTCTTTGCGACAAACATGACGTTTTTTTTGTTTTTTCACTGCAGCTGCAAGATACAGACACACAATGCACGTTTTATGACATTATATCTCATTTAAGCCACATCTATTTCAACTAGCCGCAGCTGCGTTTTCAAGCTAGCCAACCAGAGAAGCCACAAGTCGCTTGTCAAGACACAGACAGACACCGGGAAGTAAACCTTGACTGTGTGTTAGTGTGTCAGTGGTACATATTAATGAGGAGCATTTAGTTATCCCACTTTATAAGGAATCTCTGCAGCTTGGCAGTACATTTGGTGTCAACTATGCCCTCCTTCTGAGTTGTATTTTCCATCCTAGTGGAGAGAAAGTGCTGCTTTTTAGATGTATGTAGTAGGGAGGTAGCTGGACAAACCCGGCCCTATCTACGCCCAGTGTTAAGATAAGATAAGATATCACTTTATTAACCCTGAAGGAAAGTCTTGTGCCAGAGATTGCTCAGAAATATAACAAAATTACAACAAGTTCAAGTGTATAAAATAAAAAAAGTACTATTTCTAGCACCAGTGCCTAATAGAATAACAATTAAAGTAAGATACATTTAGTAAAATTAGTAGATTTGATAAGATAAGTAAAATAAAAAAGGTAAAGTTAGCTAACAAACAGAAAAATAAGTAATATTGCACATGAGAATGTAAAAAGTAGTATTGCACATGATATTATATTTGTACTCAGTGTCTCTGTGTTGTCACTATTAGCACAACTTTGCTTGTATCAACACCTATTGGTCCAAAAAATGTCTATTGGATGTATGAGTTTGCTCACATTTTCCTCCCAGATGTGCCCCCTATTATAGACTGATGTGTTAGTTAAAAGGCTAAAACCCTCTTCTGTAGACAGAGGCTGTAAAGCAAACATGGAAGCCTATACAGAAAATAATTGCTCACAGTTCTGTGAGCAATAATAAATATTAAAAAAATATTATATATATTCTTCTTTTTCTTATTTTGTATAGGCTCCCATGTTTGCTTTACAGCTTCTGTTGCAAAGTAGGAGTTGGTTCATTTATGAAGGACATGAATTACATGTTTTCTGTGTTATCTCCTTGATATTTTGTTTACATTTTGTAATATTATGATGATCATGTGATTGCCTCCCATTGGTTGTTGATACCATATAGGTGAGGCCACATCCGCCTTGTCTGTTTGTTTGTAAGCCCTGACGAAGACCTACAGTGGTCGAAACATGTTGGCTTTTTAAATGATTAAGCCACTACAAGAAAGGCTTTTTAATATATTCTCTTCCTCGTTGCTACTTTTTTGATGTAGTGCATTTTGTCTCCTAGGAACACATGATTAAGCCCTAATATACCCAAATGATGTGAACCAACCAGGCACTCGCCAAAAAAAAAACCCAGTCAGAACAACCACATGCTTTGTTTATAGTCAGTTAATTCCCAGTGAGTCATCTCTCTGCACTCAGTTTTTTTGTTGTCATTGTATGAAAGAAGACCACACTTTTTTGCTCTGTGATTATGGTCGTGATTACTGGAGACTTGGTTAATAGTTCACTTCCAGCACAACTGGTAAATCAATAGCAGCTGTTTACTAACTCCAGCATACAAGTATGCTATCTCCCACCATCCATTCAAGGGCTGTCCCGAATACCATTTTTTGGGCTTCGAAGCTTCGTTGAGAAATATTCAAAGAAGTATTCAAAGTCAAGTCAATTTTATTTGTTATTTTATATCACAAATCACAAATTTGCCTCAGGGGGCTTTACAATCTGTACAGGATACGACACCCTCTGTCCTTTACAGTAAGGAAAAACTCCCCCCACAAAAAACCTCTGGTAAACTGTTTTTTATGTGCCAAATAGACAAAGTTAGCGACTAGTAGCCAGTTAACATAGTGGAGCATTTAGTAGCGTAACAGCCAGATATTTCCCCCAGGAGTTGATGGAGACCAGGCCATAGTTAAAAGGAAGGGGGATATCGTACCTATATTCATCAGATGGACAAAACATGACTCTAAATGAATGCTTACGTTGCTCTGTGTCTTCTGGATGTGCAAATAAGCAACTGTTTGCTTTGCAAACACATTATAGGTTTAAAACATGAATGCTTTTCTTAGTTCTCGAAAAGTTGACAGTTTGAAGATGCAAGGTTTTCACCTCATAGCGACAGTAGTTTTGCATTATTCTATAATATGTCCTCCTTTTAGTTGTGGTATCTTTCATCTTTTATACGACCCCTGGGTTGTAATTGGTATTACTCATTTTGTTTTATCCTGCAGTGGGCCAACATGAGCTGACCAAGCACCAAGTGGCCGTGAAGATCTTGAACAGGCAGAAGATCCGCAGTTTGGACGTGGTGGGAAAGATCCGCAGGGAGATCCAGAACCTCAAGCTTTTCAGGCATCCTCACATAATTAAACTGTAAGTCCTAGATTACACCCCTGCTCGCTGCTCGTTAATCCCCCTGCCGCCACGTTAATGCCACCCACTGAGCTATTTACAGGTTTTAATGGTGTGTTTTAGAATACATCTATGTGGGACGATATCTGTCTGACCCAGTCTCCTCTCCCTTCAGTCCTCGGCTCAGCCTGCTTTATTGCCTGTTTTGGTTATCCTCTCTGTTGACTTTTTATTTTAATATAAAAAGTGCTTTATCACTGTCTCTTATCATCTCCTTTCCTTCCATTTAGCCTTCACTAAAAGTGTATTCACAGAACTCAGAGGTCTGTATTGTTCAGTTGTAATACAGCAGGAAAGTATTGTAGTCACTTCCAATCCAAAGTTGTGAATTTGCCAAAGCAAACAGGTTATCTGTCCTGTTTAAAATAGTTTATGGCACTGTTGACAACATCGGCATGTGTTGATACAGATAGATACATGACTGCGTGATTTTGAACGAGTCATTATTTAACTTCACATGTCTGAACTGACTGTGACACTAATCAGAGGCCATCTCAGTACGCTGTTTGTGCTTTAATGCACATGTGCGTCAAGCAGTGATGGTAAACACTACAAGCCTGAAGTGAACCCTCCATTTGGCAACACAAAAATGCTGTGGTGGTACACTGTTGCTGAAAGAGTCACTGATTTAAAAAAATATATTTAGAAAATTGCAGCAGTACTGCCTACCTGGTATGTGAATGTCCACAGCAACCAGCAAGGGCCCAAGGCCACAGTTTCTGGGTCATTAAAGTGACCATGAGGTGTGGCTAATTGCCTCAAATACCAGCTCCATGTCATGCATGCACAAGAATGTAAACTCTGTTTTGTGTGTGTCGTGTGAGAGAGAGAGAGAGAGAGAGAGAGAGATCCTATCTTTGACATGGCGCACAAACACTGGGGCAGAGTGCACAGCATTGCCTGTCTAGTCTGAATAGTGTCTAGTGAGGACAAGTGAAGCAATATAACACAATACAGCTTCATTTGGTTTACAGGATGTTTGGAGCAATCATGACAGATGAGATGAGCAGTTAGTCAACATCTGTCACATCTGTTGAAACTTCAGTTATTTCAACTTTGAGACACATTTGTTCCTGTAAACTGTACCACACCCATTGTATTTTTACCATTAGACAGACACTGTTTTACTGTAATATTTGTCACCTTTTCATTACTTTGCTACTGTTTTTTAGTATTTTTAAACATTTTATTCAGAGCTGCAGGTGTTAAAATGCTGCTGACAGACATTTCAGTTGTCCTGATAGCTTATTCTGCTGCATGATGTTGAATATGACAATCACATGGAGAAACATGGCTTATGTGCAAGTAAGCGTAGCCACCCAGCCAGTGTAACGTAAATAGATGTGGGTATGATGGGTGCCAGTGTAGATTCTGAGATGGCAGATGCATGTGTAACCAAAAACACATTAAGTCACGCGATCAAGTTTAAATTAATGCTGCTGCAATATTAGTTATCTGCAATACTTTTGCGTATTGATGCTGTATTTCATACTGTGTCTCCATGCGGCATAGATCAAACCACATATGTGCTGTATCATAGATAAATTAAATTGCGGTATTATTTGTTAACAAATTAACAACTATGTTTTTGCTGCTGGGAGGCATTTGGTCCGGTGAGGGCAAGCATAAGATGGTGCAATGAAACATAGGTTCACAAGGTATGTCATATGGTGTCTTTATTAAATGGGGTATTTTCCTAACAGCAAGGCATAAAATACCAAGATATTATGTTTTAGTCATATTGTTGCTCTGTCATTTTACTGGAAATGGAGCCACACACACATGCCATTGGCCTAGGTAGGTTTTTTGCTTGTTTTGGTGAGACATGGAGAACGCAGAACTATTTCCCCTGGCCACTTTTGATGTTTATACAATATTCCACAGTTGGATACCAAATCCAGGAGATTTAAGAGCATGTTTTCCTATTTCTCCTTTGTACCGATGATGAAATAATAACTGTACTTGAGCAGTGTTATATCTGCTAATTGTTGATGACCCACATGCTTTCAAATTTGTGTTGGATGTCTGCAGGTATCAGGTTATTAGCACCCCGACAGATATCTTCATGGTGATGGAGTATGTCTCAGGAGGCGAGCTATTCGACTACATCTGCAAAAATGGAAAGGTAATACACTATGATACTGTGAAATGTCTTATAGTCTGCTCTGCTGATGTCCCACATCTTCTTTCATGCTTTTCATCTTGTCATATTCAGCAGATCTTGTATATTTTATTATCAGTGACGGGACCAGTATGCAAAAGTGCATTATGTACTTGTCGGTGTTATAGCCAGCCTTTGGTGCAGATACAGCAACCTGTTAACCGAAAGCAGCGGCTGGAAAAGATATCAGAAAACAACACAAAGTGCTGCTTAGTCAGCTGTGATGTGCTAACTGAGTCGGAGAGAAGATCACACCTAATGGATAATTTCTGCTCTGACAGTTGGATGAAAAGGAGAGTCGTCGGCTGTTCCAGCAGATTATTTCAGCAGTAGACTACTGCCACAGACACATGGTGGTGCACCGAGACCTCAAGCCTGAAAATGTGCTGCTTGATGCACACATGAATGCCAAGATTGCAGACTTTGGTAAGTGTGTCTCAGTCCTAAACACAGGTCTTCACAGGTATCATTATGTTAATGTTAAAATGAAGGACACACACACAGGACTTTGTTCAGTAACTCAAAATTAAATGTACCATATAGAGTTTTTGACTACTAATAGGACTATTGAGCAATGTTTTATGAGCAGGTCCTCGCCTTTTTTGTATTATATATGGAGATGCACCAATCCAATAGGCCAGGTTGCTATTGGGGGCTGATACTGGCTTTATTATAATGGTGTAAAATTCTGTGCAGGATTATCAAACATGATGTCAGATGGAGAGTTTCTGCGAACAAGCTGTGGTTCTCCAAACTATGCTGCTCCTGAGGTCATCTCAGGAAGGTAATGTGTTTATTTGCCATCATTAGAAGTTGACATTGACACAGAACTTGTGCATTCTCCCATTACGTTGCTGCAAGATGTTGCTGAATAAACAAAAAACTAGTAAAATGTTGCTTACATGATAACAGGATTGTTTCTTTTTACTCGTCCTCAGGTTATATGCTGGTCCAGAGGTCGATATCTGGAGCAGTGGTGTCATTCTCTATGCCTTGTTGTGTGGGACGCTTCCCTTCGATGACGACCACGTGCCAACACTCTTTAAGAAGATCTGCGACGGGATCTTTTTCACGCCGCAGTATCTCAACCCTGCAGTAATAAGCCTCCTTAAACACATGCTGCAGGTGGACCCCATGAAAAGAGCCACCATCAAAGAGATCCGGTGAGCCTAACGAGATTAATTACAAAGTCAAACTATTGCTATAACCATCTAGTCTTTTTCCTCTGGATTATAACATGTAAATTTATTGTCATGGGCTGTGGTTTGTTTTACTACAATAAATATTTTTCCTCCCACAGAGAGGATGAGTGGTTCAAAGAGGGCTTACCCAAGTACTTGTTCCCAGAGGATCCCTCCTACAGCAACAACATGATTGACGACGAGGCCCTGAAGGAGGTCTGTGAGAAGTTTGAGTGCACAGAGGAGGAGGTCCTGGCCTGCATATATAGTCGCAACCATCAGGATCCGTTGGCCGTCGCCTACCATCTCATCATTGACAATCGTCGCATCATGAATGAAGCCAAGGATTTCTACCTGGCGTCCAGCCCGCCCGACTCTTTTCTAGATGACCAGCACCTGACCTCGTCTGGTGCAGCTGTGGCTATCAAGCCCCACCCCGAGCGTGTACCCTTCCTCTTGGCGGAGACTCCTCCCCGGCCTCGTCACACACTGGACGAATTGAATCCCCAGAAGTCCAAGCACCAGGGTGTTAGAAGGGCCAAGTGGCACCTGGGTATCCGGAGTCAGAGTAGACCCAATGATATCATGTCAGAAGTGTGCCGTGCCATGAAACAGCTGGATTATGAGTGGAAGGTAAGGAGGAAATTACATTAGAGGGGCATATGATGGGCGTAAGGTTGCTTTCACAAGCCATAATCTGTTTGGCTAGTCCGAATCAGAGTGAAATTGATACTTATGGTTCGTTTTCTATTTAGTCTGGCCGGTTTCACAGTGCACAAATTTAAGTGGACCAAATAAAAAAAATAATTTGCCGAGGGGCGTGTACGAAGGAGCAAATTTGTCTTTTTCGTCTCGAGAGCTGCCACTTCTATGCAGGGAATCACAGACTTTAAAATATTGCGGTCAAAGTGTTTTCGCTTTGACTCGGCACTGATTTACTGTGCGCATGAATCCCTTCTCCAATTTATCTGGAATGACTTTATAAACGTCACTCTTTTGTGGACTTCCTTTATCATATTCTGTATGTTTTCTTTGGCCCAGATGTCAAGCAAACATCAGACTTCTACAGAAGTCCAGGTCAGTCCTCCCCCACTCATGTTAACCTGTCGTTTACCTCAACAAAAGGCCACACAGGCAGCCTGTGTTTTGGTTCACTTGGAAACGGTCAGAGACCACCTCTTGCGAGCAGTCGAGGACCGCTTGTATTGGTCTGCACTAGAGTACAATTACTGCGTTCACAACTGCACAAATAAACCGCACCAGAGTTTGATTAAAATGACCTAAATGTGGCCTTGTTGAATTGCAGTCAAATGAAAGGGGTTCACACATTGAAACAGTAATTAAAGTTGAGATTATGTTATTAAACTCTAAGAATTTGTGATATCAGAATACCTTGAAAGAGGAAGCTTTATCCAGTCACTGTTTCTTCATTACTCTTCCAGGTTGTGAATCCTTATTATCTACGTGTGAAAAGAAAGAATCCGATTACTGGGATGCAAACCAAGATGAGCCTTCAACTCTACCAGGTGGACAGTAGAACCTACCTCCTCGACTTCCGTAGCATAGACGGTAAGTTTTAACTAAACTGTTGTATCAGTTGCATTTATTAATAAACCCGAACGGTAAAAGACAATAAAAAGGAAACGTTAGTTGTTTTGTTCTCTAATGTTAGTTGTATTAGTTAAACAAGTCTCATACCACTTACTTACAGTTTTGTAATGTTTATAAACTGTTAACATTGACAAGATATTCTGGGCTGGCCTGAATTCAGCTCCCTGTCTCTAGGAAGTGTTTACCTGGATTCTGTCCCGTAGTACGCTGTGTCAGTGCAGAGTTCATAAATGATTGACTCAGGGTTGAGGGCTTGGGCTTTTTGTCTGTCGGTGCGCAGCGGTACCTCAAAGGCAAATATGAGATAAGAGTGTTGTTACGAGCTGTATTAATGTAGCACAGGCATGCTGTGTAAAGGGCATGACACTGAATTTTGACCTCATGCTACAGCAAAGTCAGCCACAGTGTTTACGTTTAGCTGCAGTTGTAACTGATTGCTCAAGCTGATAGATGTATAACGTCTACCAACAGCCCGTAACCACATAAAAAACAATTTATTACTAACGTAGGGCTGCAACTAACGATTATTTTCATTGTCAGTTAATCTGTTGATTATTTTCTCGATTAATTGAATAGTTGTTTGGTCTAGAAAATGTCATAAAATGGTGAAAAATGTCGATCAGTGTTTTCCAAAACCCAAGATGACGTCCTCAAATTTCTTGTTTTGTCCACAACTCAATGAAATTCAGTTTACTGTCATAGAGGAGTAAAGAAACCAGAAAATATTCACATTTGAGAAGCTGGAATCAGAATTTTTACCTCTTTTTTTCTTCTTAAATTATTACTCAAACCAATAAAGCAATTATCAAAATAATTGGCGATCAATTTAATAGTTGACAATATAGATATAGAATGACATTTTTTTTTTTTGTATGTGTATTTTGTAGTAAACATTTTGTGTCTTGTGTTATTTAGATGATATGTTGGAGACAAAATCTGGAACTGCCACCCCTCTCCGATCTGGGTCTGTGGGCAACTACCGCACCACTCTTAAGAACGATGTAGACGGGGCAGACGCTCCGGCCACGTCTAGCACTGTGCAACCCACCAAGGCGGCAGAAGGCTCCTTAGCTTCATCGTTGACCTCATCCATCGACTCAACGGGAGGGGGAGAAACCACGACTGTCCCTCGACCAGGAAGCCACACCATTGAGTTCTTTGAGATGTGCGCGAACCTTATTAAACTACTTGCACGATAGCTTGCAAAACAATCACTAGCCTTTTTTTCCTCTCCGAGTGTCTTTATAGCAATAAGCATGCAACCGATTCATGGCTCAATTCATCCCGGCTGAGGATGAAGTGATTGTTCCATGGCACTGACGCAGGTTAGTGTTCCCTAAGAGGAAGGGATGTATACTGAGCTGGCAGGGACTGTAAGGGGGTTATTTGGAAAGATGAAAGATGAGCTACTTAATAGCTAGGACAGAACAACATTTAAGAGGGGGTTTTACAATTTCCTGATCAATTTAATGGCAAATGCCCACATCCCCACCTATACATATATACGCAAGTGATTACACTGAATTTTCTGTACTGTAGCCAGTGAGCACTGCTTCCCAGTACAGAGAACAAGATCAAGTTTTTGCCTGCAGAGAAGGAAGCCACGCGTTGAGGGTTGGGTGTTTGGGTGGCAGTCGTTATAGGATGCAGGAAGCACTTTTGCACAAGTTTCTTTTATTTCCTGCTGCTCTTGTTTTCTCTATCAGTGGGGATCAGAGAAAGTGGTGCAGATGTATCGGGGCGCTGCACTGGCTATTAACGAGTGTTGTCATGCCCATCACATTCATTGGACTCTGAAGAAGTGCAATGGCCCCTTTATTTCTGTCTTGTGTCAGGGACAAAAGAATGCTTCATCAGATTTATGTTTGGTTTTTCTTTTGAGTTGTCAGAGACTAAATTTTCATGGTTTTGTCCTTGTTGTAAAAATTTGTTTGAATTTGTCTGTCCCCTACATTTTTATATATAAAGACGTGAATATATTTATCAGTGGAGGGAGTGTCGGATCTATTGGAAATGGAATTGACTTTTTTTCTTTATTGCATCAAGATCTATTGCTGGATGGTATATATTTTCCTTTTTTTACTGTCTGGTTTTTAAATCAATATCACAGCTTTGTTTCATTCAATCACAATTATTCTGATACTTGATTGTCTTTCCAGATAAATATAGCCTGCTTTTACCATTTAAGAGGTATTTTGCCATGACAGTCAAAATCTAGAAATATATCATTTTCAGTGTCACATATTAAAATGACAAGTTGATTTTGACTTTCTTTTGTTGTATTTTCTCTATTTCTTGTTTTTTTTTAGATTAATGATTAGGATTTGATTAGGATTATTACTGAGTGAAATGCCTTTTGCCTACATCCAATTTGTAAATGCCAATCCATCACAAGTGTATAGGCCTCAGGGCTCAAATTGAAAATAAGTAGTAGCAATTACATGCAGTGCATGGACAATGTCTATTGGCAGGTGAATACATCCAGAATAATAGTCATTTTTTGGATATGTTTTTGTTTTTATTGCCCACACATTCCCCTAGAGGGATGACATTGGAAGGGTTTACATATGTCTAAACCTGAAACTAACTTGTGAGCTTTGAATTAAGTCCTGCTGGGTAGATTGCAAATTCTGGTCGAAAGAAAAAAACATCACAGAAGAATTAAGATCATAAATGTGTGGGTGATATATATTTGATAAAAAATGTCAGACAATATCATATACTTGCAAGCTCACAAAGTCTTGGATATGTCTTTAATCACAAGTAAAATGCATCTCCCTCCATTTCCTGTCCACAGTCTTAAAGTTTTACGCAGTATCTGTTGTTTGGCTGCCTTATCATTATCTGTACTGTCAATCGGTTTTTATGTCCGTAAATGTTGGGATCCAGTGCTGGTCATAATTATTGGCACCTTTGCAATTTTAGGGGTTGAAGTCCACAAATGATTTTGTCAATGTTGTTAATTCACAATTAATGTTAAAAAAATTCCACAGATTAAGTGTTATTATTACAAAAAAAGAAGAGAAAATTCTTAACTGCAAAACGTAAAAAAAAAAATCTGATTGTTGTTGCCAAAATATTGACGTCAGTATCACCTTTTTAATTTTTGCAATAGGAGAAAACAAAGCAAACTTGAACGGTAAACTGGTTTCTCTATTCATCATCTTCATTTTTGTCTTAAGTCAATTAAACCAAAAGAACTTTGCATGTTCTAATTGTAATATCAGTCACAAAAGGTTTGTGTTAGGAGGTGTTCGCAATTGCTCTAGGCTCTTTTACCAGTGTTTAGCTCTCCAGAGCTTTAAAATAAAATATCTAATTTAAACAATTTTACATTTCAGAGATTAAAATATAACAAAAATTGCCAAGAGTGACAATAATTGTGATCATCTTGTGTCTCTTGCTGTCCTCCGGGACAGGTTTGGACTGAAATATTTAGTTGATATTTGACCTTTTATGTCTAAGTTTTAAACTAGAGTTTATGAAATATAGTGATCATGGTAAAGAAAACACACACTATGGTCTTGGGAAGATATTGTAAAACTAAACATTTTTAGTTTTTATAGGGCAGTTGCAAGTTTTGATTACAAAACTTTTCATGGAGTTTTGCAGGAGAGATGAATGTGTGAAATCGTGACCTTTTTGACAGTTTATGGAGTAGTGTCCTCGTGGACTGTTAGCAGATAAATTCAGTCTATCTGTTTTGGACTGCTTCAAAGAAATAATGTTCTATTTTTGTTTGGTGTGTAAAGGGACCCTACCAGATTGACCAGTGTAAATCTGAATGGACAGTGTTGAAATCATTTGTATACACAACTGCCTAATAAACTGCTAAATTGCACACAATTCTGCTGACGTTTATCTGCATGTTAATTTAATCACATTAACTTGAAATATAGAACCAATTTTACATCACAGTCATTCAATAATCAGTGCAAAGGAAACTTACTTTCGCTGCAAACAAGGAATGTCAAACTGCAAGGAAAAAAGGAAGTTCAATTTGTTAGTATTTGTTTTTCTGAAATCAGACTAACTTCTTTAGCTATTCAGGTCATTCTGTGTAACATGGCATTACTGTGATGGAAAGAAATGATCATCATCAATCATCTTAGGTTAAATTTATTGAAAATGGCATCTTCTGTGGCACATTAAATGTGAAGAAACTGTTCTGAGTCAGCCATGTGGTGCTATCTGGTGGGCAAAATGGAGTCAGTCCCAGACATTGCATTTTAGTAACATTTACTGAAAAGGCAAGGCAGCTTTATTGGTATAGCACATTTCAGCAACAGGGCAATTCAAAGTGCTTTACATAAATATTTAGGAACATTGCGACAAAGTGCAAAAGAACATTAAGACATAATTAAAACAGTTATAAAAACATTAAAGATTAGAAAATAAAAACAAGCTAAAAATAAAAGCTATGATAGAAGCTAAAATAGAGTATAACACACCAGAGTAAAAGCTATAGTGCAGTATATAAGATCATTATCTGGTTTAATAAAAGACAGCAGCAAACAGGAAAGTTTTAAGCTTTGATTTAAAAGAACTCAGAGTTGGAGTTGGTCCTGCAGGTTTCTGGGAGCTTGTTCCAGATATTTGGTGCATAAAAACTGAACACTTCTGCATGTTTAGTTTTGACTCTGGGGGACACTAAGCAGACCTTGACCCAGATGAACCTGAGAGGTCTGGATGGTTCATAACATACCAGAAGATCAGAAATGTATTTTTTGCCCTAAACCATTTAGTGCTTTGTAAACCAGCAGCAGTATTTTGAAATCAATTCTCTGAGAGACAGGGAGCCACGTGTAGAGACCTCAGAACTAGACTGATATGATCCACTTTCTTAGTCTTAGTGAGAAAAGTAAAATGTACTGAAATACTTATACAAAACATATTAGTGTAGTAATACTATAATATGTCATATGTTGTGTCGTTAACATGCTAGTATCTCAACTTAAAAAAACACGGTTTGTGTTTCTTTAAGAGACGATCATCTCAGTGCTTTAAGCCTAATGAAAAGACAACATGCAAAGTCTCTCCTCAGAGCTAATGAAGAACTGATGATGATGACCCCTAGAGCTACCATGGAAGAGTGCAGTCCTATTATTATTTATTTATTTATGCATTTATTTTTTGTTCCTTGAATTATTTTCTACCCCCTATTTTATTTTAGATTAGATTACAATAAATGTAAATTAATTTCCTTCAAGAAAAAAACGAAAGAAATAAAAAAATAAAAACATTCCAACAACTTCCGGGTCACCAACTACGGCTAGCTGTTAGCTTCCGTTAGCCTGTTAGCAGTTTTTGCCCAAAGGAAAGCCGCAAAAGTCTGTGCGTATACCTCCTAAAACACATTTTACGGTCTTAAAATAACAAATTCAAGTGTAATATGTTGTGTCAAAATCAAACCATGTGCTATTTGTATGAGTAAATGTACTGAAGAGTTTGGGCAAGTGTCAGATAGCTTATTATGGCTAACGTTAGCTAGCTGGTGTTGTTGTTGTGGCAACCAGGGTTGTTTTTGTTTATTAACTTGTCTTGCAGTAGTTGTTGTTGTTGTTACATAACTACTTACATGCTCTGTGCTTTAATAGGACACACACCTAACTGTAAAAGCCACATTGTAAGCTACTTAGGCTGTCTGATAGTAACATTACACTGAAATATAACCAGATTTCTGATATTTCAAAATAAAAGTAGGTAAGTAAAGCTTTATTTATATAGCACCTTTTAAAACACACTGTTACAAAGTGCTTCACACACAAGAAGAAACATCAAACAAGGAAACATGACAATATGACACACAGAAACAATGAGAAACAGATCAAACACAAACAAACAAACACATGTGGATGAGGTCTATAGAAAGGCTTGCCTATAAAGAGATGGGTTTTTTAGAAGCCGCTTAAAACAGTCCAGAGATCCAGCAGCTCTATCTGCTGGATCTCCTGTGGATTTTCCAGTGCTGATTGCAAACTGATTTCAGCTGCCAACCCATCCACCCCCTTTCCCTTTCCCCCCTTACTACAGGATGGCTTCATTTGGCTGGAAGAGGAAAGTTGGTGAGAAGGTTTCAAAGTCAGTGGTGCAGCAGTTCGTGGCTGAGGCGGAAAAGGTTGCTGGAGCTGCTGCTGCTGGACCGAGTCTGGATGAGGATGAGGAGGTGGAGGTGGACTGGCTGCACGCCATCAAACGACGGAGGGAGATCCTGCTGGAGGACTGTGCAGCCAAGAGCAAGAGGCTGAAGGATGAAGGTGCAGAGCTGGTTGAGCACGGCAGGTGAGGGGTAGATATAGAGATAGAGAGATGGATGGATGTACTTTATTGATCCCACATTGGGAAATTATTGTGTTACAGCAAGGCAAGGCAGCTTTATTTGTATAGCACATTTCAGCAACAGGGCAATTAAAAGTGCTTTTCATAAACATTCAAGAACATTGCAACATCTGTTGGATTGTCCCAGAAAAAAACGTCCCACACTCTTCACATTAAAAGCAGTCTACAGGTAGATAGAGGAAACCCAGAAAGTCGCGCAGAAGGTCTTAGTTTTTAGGTTAGGTTACAACCTGCTCAGACATTGGCAAAAAAAAAAAAAGATTAAAAACGTTTATACGTGTAAAAACTTCTGTACAGACCCTTTTAATATTTGCTCACCTGTTGCTTTGATAAGAACAACTAGGACTGAACAAACAAGCTTTATGCATACACTATTATCCTTTGAAAGATATTTTCCGTGCTCTGTGCCAGTTGTATAGCAAGCAGGATTACAACTTTAATCTGATTTTATTCTATGATACTGAGGGTTTCCTGTCTGTGTGCTGCTGGATTCTTTATGTGGACTACTGGATTTTCTAACAGGGGCTTAATCACACTTAATCATACTGTCCAGAGAAAGTTATTACCATAGCCAGGGAACCATCAGCTCCTCATCCTCTGAAGCAGGATCTAAAAGCAATTTGCTGTGAGAAAGGAGGGAGAGGAGAGTGTGATGAGGATAACAACACTTCCAGCTTTTACTGTGTTTTGGTTGATCATAAAACAGACTTTCTTTATCTACAGAATAGCTCAACTTTGCTTCAACTAGGGGCATGTGATATTAGAAATCCTCCAGGGGAGGGCGCCATTGTACAGCGCACACAGACCCATCGAACACAGCGAATAGCTTTCTACTGATTTGCTACTAAAGATAAACATTCAATAAGTATTGTAATTCAAAGACACGGTCAACTTAGAGCCGTCAAAGCTTGAGGTTTTCTTTGTATTTTATTTAATGTTTATTTTTTTAAAATACAAGGTGTGTTTTGATGTCTGCATTCATATGTTCTATTTGGATTTCAAAAGCCAAAGAGCTGTATTCTTCTCAGGATGAGAGGAAGTGGTTATAAGTACAGTGATTTATATTTTGGTCGTGGGAGAAGCTGGTCTTCACGCCTAGCAACCCATATTTAACATTAGAGGGGGGGGGGGGAAAGCAAAAACATGGAGCAATTTAAGGAAAGCTTTTCATACAGAAAGTGATTTAAAAAAAGACATTGATGCAAAACAACAAGCACCCGCTGAAGTATACTCTTGAGAAGAGTTAATGCTAAGTTGAAGAATGCAACAAATATGATTATTCTCAGTGATATTTCTCTGCTTGCGGATTTAAAAAGACTTCCTGCACTACATTTATTGTGTGAGTCTTGCAAAAAAATCCCTCAGCTGCCTTTGTATGGATGCGAGAAACAAAATAGGCCTCATTCAGGAACGGTTATCTGATATTCCTTCCTTTGTAATTGACCTTTTTAGCCAAATAACAATCACTTTGTGAAACCCCCCTCAGTCCAGAAGACCTAATGTTGTTGCCCTCAGTGACTGCCTGTAATTGTATTTGCGAGGAGAAAGTGGATTTTGCTGGGGAAATGATGTCTTGCTGCTCCATAATGGCTGTTCAGTGGTTTGAGATGGTGTCTGGTCGGGGATGTCAGCCAGGAGTTTTTTCTCCTCTAACAGCATTGACCTCTGATGCCAGTCTGTCATTACCGAGGTTTAGATGCTCCTGATGTAATTGAAGAGCTCCTCGAGTACCGGTTTGTGATCTGAATCTCCTGTTGAGTCACATTGTGTGCAGGAGGTGGGCCTGTGAAGGTAGAAGTTTTAATGCAACTTTTGGTTGTTTTTCTATATTTTTAAGGTCAACAGATTTTTGTTTTATGTTCATTTAATAGAGTCACAAGGTTTTACCAATCACAGTCAATATTAAGCTAGATTTGACGGTCTACATTTTTAATCGTACCACTTTAACAGTACAGAAGAATATTCTAAACTCTCTACAGACACAGTAATCTTCACATGGCAGCACACCAAAATGTTTTCTGTAAGATCAGCAATTGCTGACTAGAATCTTAATAAGGATGACAAACTGACCTGTCATTGTTGTATATGCATGAATGGACCAGTTGACACTTTTATTCATGAACTGCGCAAAATGAAATGGAAATAAGAAAATACCCATTATCT
Source organism: Sebastes fasciatus (assembly GCF_043250625.1). Taxonomy (NCBI): domain Eukaryota; kingdom Metazoa; phylum Chordata; class Actinopteri; order Perciformes; family Sebastidae; genus Sebastes; species Sebastes fasciatus. The sequence goes on from NC_133813.1 coordinate 12,843,809, forward strand.
GACTGACTGATAAATGAATGGTTGAACAAACAAACCATCAAAAAGAACATTAAACAATGCAGATTACATATTCATTTGTAAATGCAGCTTTATTCTGGGCATCTTCTGAACATTTGCAATAGCCACTCAAAGACTCTCAAAAGGCATTTGCTTGAGACCGTTGCCATTTTACATAAGTTGTACAAAACATGATTTAGGGATGCACTGATCCGACTTTTTCAGTCCCGATACGATACCTAGGCTTTGGTAATCGGCCGGTACTGATCCGATACCAATGTTTAGTTAATAAGTTTTATGCCTCACTGTGTGGAAGTGACTGGGATCATTCTTTTATGTGTAAGACAACATCAGGCTGGACTTAAACATTGCTTTCTTAACTTTGTAAAACAAAATGTAACAAATAAATACATAGATATAAATTTACTGAATTGTTATTTATTATCATATATACAACAGCAACTTGGTAAAAAAAATACATTAAAATGAACAGGAACCTGTTAAAACCTTAACAACCCATTTTAATGCACATTGGTCAAAACTGAAACAGGAATCAAAATTCCAGTCTATAATGTGTATATAGTATATAAACATAGAGATGAATTTAATAGATCGGCCCCATTGTCACCGATACCTCGTCACTGTTTGCGTCAGTATCGGCCTGATATCCGATCCGGTATTGGTAACGGTGCATCCATAACATGATTAACAGTTCACTCCTTCACTCATACATCAGCTTGAACCCGTCCAAGCTGAAAAAAATATGACAATTATTTTGAAAACATCAAATTTCTTAAAAATACTGATGTGAAAAAATAGGCCATGCAGTTGCAGAATCATGCCTCGCTTTATTTGTTTAACAGCTAGTTTTGTTTGGGAGGTGTGGGAGGTTTTCGAGGCAGCAAAATCACATCATCATCCAAATACTGCGCATAGTTTACTCATTTGTCCGGCGTCCAGCTGCCATGCTGAGTCAGTTATTTCCAGCTAAAACTGAGTTTGCAAGATGTGATCTGGCTTTTTTTCAAATGTTCAGCATCTTCCGAACATCTGTTTTTTTTGTTTTGTGGTTTAGAATAGTTTACTGGTTTAGTGTTGTCATCCTAACCATGTTTGGGCGGGCATGTTTCCTCCTTTTGGACAGTAATGTGTGTGAAATGATCATAATGTCCCAACCGTCTACTCCTCTTTTCAGCACAATAACATGCTGCAAATATCCCAATTTGTTTCGTATTTGTTCACTCTTTCTTAACATAATTAGCGTGGACTTACTGTGGATCATTCCAATAATTGCAGGCTTCTATTTATCTCATTTCTCTCTCTGCCCTTACTTTGACTGTAGAGGAGTTCTCAGGCTTCATGTGCTCTTATTACTTATTGCTTAATTTCCTCACATGCTTCCGCAGTTTCTTTTGCCTCATATGTTGGTAGGATTTCCACACTGCTCTAGTTGCATTTCCTCACTCCTCTCTCTGACTGTTAAATAGCAGAGGTATATGTTTTTCTCACGCTTGATCCTGAATCCGAGTTTTATAACTGAGCAGTGTCGATGGTCTCATTGTGAGGTTTTAATTGCTTTTGAATTTTTCAGGACATCCTTCTCCATAAAGCTATAAAAGACGTAGAGACGACAGACATATTTTATCGCCAAACCCAGGAACTCGCCTCATAATCTTGTCTTGATCAATCATTGAAATGATTCTTGAGTCAATGTTGACTTGAGGAGGAGAGGTTTGTTGGAGTGAGCATGAGCACATTCTTCATGTGTCCATTCAGTCTGTTTAAAATATAAGTCTCAGATAAAAAACTGACTACCTTACAGGTTTCTCTGGGAATGGTTTGATTTGCAACCCATCTGTTCACCTCAGTTGACCTTTGTGTGTTTATTCAGCCTGCTGTAGCCCTTTTTACAACTAGACAGGTGGACAGGTGTTGTGGATTACGCTTGCAGCTTTATAGCATCAAGAAGCCCATATATCATATTGTTCTGGGAGTCATTTCTCCTTTTGTATCCTATAAGTCAAAATAACAAAGACTCACTTTCTATTTAGAAGTTTTTATTTGCTAATAAGGAATAACTAAAAAAGCACAAAACACAAGACTCAGCCAGGCTTCATAAAAGTACATCTCAGCTTTTGAGAAGTCGCATGCAAGAATGGAAAGACGGGATCGGGGCAGCTGTGACTTCTCTATAACAAGCACCAGCAAAAATGAGCAGGGAAAAGGGCTTCATGATATCCACTGAACAAACATGTGGCCCTGTGTTAGGTTACATAACGTATATCAACTCTCAGGGCGTAGGCAATATTCTGCGTGTCCAATTTCATTGCTTTATTCAATTGTCTGTTTGACTAAAGAAATGAATTGAACATCGGCCAAAGTTAAGACAACGCCATGTTTAACTCAGTGTAGTGCAAGATGTCTGTGTAGGGAGTTAATGGCTTTGGATAACTTTAGATCATAGCTAACAAACATTCATGCACTATAAATAATTCAGATGCATGTCTGTTAGGGCTGCATGATTTTGGAGAAAAATATGTAATTGAGATTATTTTGACTGATATTGCTATATGATTTGCGACGGAACGAGGGATCATTTTTACATCATTATTCTCATTTTCACTGAAAAAGTCTGTAGAATATGATGTGTGGGCCAGGACATCTGTGCTGCACCACAATATTTAATTTAAAATGGTATTTTGACACATTTCGCCTTTAACAAATACTGCGATTTGAAAATTGCACCAGGCCATATTGCGATTTCGGTAAGATCTTGATTAATTGCGCAGCTGTAATGTTTATTTAGTTTTATATTACACCACAAAGCTTCCCCAGTTTATGACGTTGTAAGCAAACTCTTTGTGTGTGATTAATCCCCCAGTTGTATACTGTGTGTTTGACCCACAGTGTGTTTTCTCTAGGCACTGGGAGGCCATTAAGAAGTTGGACGAGGCCCTCCAGCTGACCCCAGACAACCCACTACTGTATGAGATGAAGTCTCAGGTATATTACCAATCTATATTTTTGTATTTACTAATTTTCTCGCCATACTTATCATGTCTACTACTCTTTTTCTTCACATTTTTTCAAGTATGTCTTAAAAGAGTACTCCACCAATTTAGCATTGTATCCTATAACATGAATCAGAAATTCTTATTTATTTCACACAATCTTCTTCCTTGTCAAAACATAGCGCTTACATTACCCATAATGCAACTAAATGGCGAAGAGTTGTGTTGGAGATTGTGAGAAAATGTGAGCCTATCCTTTAAAGGTCCAGTGTGTAGGATTTAGCGGCATCTAATGGTGTGGTTGCAGATTGCAACCAACTGAGTTCGCTCACTCCTGTGAGTGCAAAACTGTGGTAACGCCGTTCACCTCACTCAGAGGCCATCCATACCATAATAACACTACTTTAGGAGCAACTGAAGTCACGTTACCGCAGTTTCACAAGCGTGTCGGAGAACTACGGTGGCCTTCAGGTAACGCAAAAAAATGGTGGACCCCGTGAAGAGGACCCGCTCCCTATGTAGATATGAAGGGCTCATTCTAAGCTAATGAAAACACGACTCTTAGTTTCAGATGATTATACACTAATGAAAACGGTTATGAATATTATATAACATTTCTGCTAATAGATCCCCCGAAATGTTACCCACTGTTCCTTTAAGCAGCCAGTCGTCTGGGTATCGTGGTGAGAATTGCGTTTAACCACACTGCTGATACACAGTATGTTTCTGCTGTTTCCGGGCACAGTACAAGCATGTCTAAAATGTGATGCAGTCCAAAAGCTGCCTTTAGAGTTCGGGGGTGTAGTTTTACATCTGGGCAGGACGATATATCCGACAGGGGTTTTGTGTTTAGGATATATGAAGGAAATCATAGCGAACATTCAGTAAATCAGCCGCTTGCAGCAACTTTCAACATAACTGAACACATTATTCCGTTCATGTCCTTTGGTTTTGATAATGCTACCACCAGCATGCTGTGTATGCACTTCTATACATCCCTGCTTGCATACTATGTGTGTGAGATAATTTACCAGCCATCATGGCCCCATAGACCCGCTTTCAGCTGACACCTCGGAAAGCTAGATAAGTGATATCAGCATGGTGACGACAGAACTGAAAGTCTGCAGCATTAATTTTTTTTGCTTTTTATCACCACTTCCTTGTTCCTTTCTCTTGTTCCTTTCACTTCCTCTTCTTCTGGGTCGATAGATTTGCGACTCTTATTTTGCCATCATTTCTCAGCTGCTTTTCCTTTTTCTTCTAACATGGAAAAAAAAAACGGTTCCCATTTATTTGGTAAAAGTGGAGAGGCCAGAGGAGATAGACAGACCATTATTTCTTATTCATTTACTACAACTAACACAATAAAATCTCTCCTTTTAGCCACAACCATTGTATGCCTAATATAATATTATCCATTATCGGATATTTGAGAAGGAAATCATTAGAGGACCGGGCCTGGAAAACCTCCACAAAGGGGATTTTTTTCCCCCCCATGCTGTGACTAAGCTGAAGCATGACATAAGCAAAGACGTTTTATCTTAGTTTCAGCTCCAATGTGTTTGACTACATGTGTATAGCACATCTAACCTAACCATTACTGTCCATTATAGGGCTAAAAATAGGCTGGAGCTCATCATATTCCCATTACTGGACCAGATGACGAGGATGGTTACACTCACGCTGGTCATTTACTTCCCTTCATCGCGCTCATCCTTTTAACTCAATCAGTATTGGGCCCAATACGTCCCCAGTCAGTCTGTGTGACTGTTACAGCAGACTGTAGTACACTCTGGAGGAAATTGACTTCATTTGTAAAACTGTCACCACATCTTCCTGACGGGATATATGAAGGGATTTCAGCTGATATTGAAAAGTGACTCTTTCAGATTTTGTGGAAGAATGAGGTTAATTAGGCTTTTCCAATTAACATTTCTTGCTATATTCCATTATGATAAGTGTCTTTAAAGTAGCAATAGACAACTTTTCAACTTTTAGTGTTTCCAAATGGTATTATTGCCGTCACTGCCATTTCCGCTAATGTGGAAAGTAACTGCAAAGAACTAACATTGATACTCTTTGGAAACTGGGGATAGCTACTGGGGAAAACAAGGGCTATCCTCTTCCTGTTTTGGTTCGCGATGGTTGATGCACTTCCTTTGTGCCGTAAAAAGCCTTTATTTTCCCAGGAGATCGTGACCCGGTGGCAGACAGAATTGCATAGTGAAAGCAGAGCTTATAGGGAACCAATCTAAATGCAGATGGTGTAATTATACTATAGCCATTACATTGTGCAATCAACATTTACTTCATAATGATAAGTCAAAGCAAAACACTTGTCTATTGCCACGTTCCTTCAGTATGAACCAAAGACTCCATGCATAGTTTTACAGCTCTCTTGCCATTTTGGTTCTTAGTGTTAAGACAGAGACATTTATGAGTATAAAGTATAGGTATCAAGGCGATGATAAAACTTCTACCAAGATGCCGGACCTGATTTGGGTTCAGTGTACCCCTAATGTACACTCTCTGAAGAGTCACTGCTCCTCAGTCGTTTTAGTTCTGTGTTGTTGTTTTTTTGGTCAAAAGTGCACCCGTGTCTCGGAAGAATATGTGAGTAAACATATTACTGATAATAGAAAAGGGTGTGATAGTGAGACGATGCACCGAAACCAACAAGAGTATACTCTGATGTCACACTCGCTTTACTTGCTTTACTCAAACTTAAGCCTGTATGCTTTGTGTTGCAGCAATACCAAGTTTTTCAGGCACTTATGTAACAGTCGCAGCCCCAGGCAGAAAACTCCTCTCCACCACTGCCAATAATTAGTCTCAAATTCATTTTTTTTCACAGAGTGTTATGCAAATAGTTGCACAATGTGTTTACGCTTCTTGACAGCTTGTTTCCTACATGACAACAAAGCATAATTTAAAAAAAGAAATGAAACTGCATGCATTTATCTGCTTAGTGTCTGAATAAAAGATGGGTCTGGCAAGGTTAAAGAGATTAATGAGCTCAGTGCAACACTGTTAAATGTGAGCATAGATAAGTAAATTAACAGAAAGTAATCTCATGACCATGACGGTGTTATTGTTCTATTCTGTACAGTGTGTTCTAAAGGGGGAAAGCATCACATCGCTAGCGCTTGTTTGATCCATACAATGTAAAAAATTAGAAAATCACCAAGTTTCAAGGTGACGTTTTCAACTGTTTTGTTTTGTCCAACCAACAGGCCAAAATCCAAAGTTTGCAATGATATAAAACAAAGAAAAACAACAAATATTCACATTTGAGAAGCTGGAAGCAGAATATTATTGGCTTTTTTTCTTGTATTTATTCTATTTTCAGTACTTTGTATTTTATTTTACATTGTTTATCTTTTAATTATATCTCTGTCTCTCTGTTTAACTACTATTGTATGTACTTTGTATCTTTTAATCATAATTTATATATGGATGTTCTTTTTGTTTTATGATGTAAAGCACACTGAATGATGTGTGCTATAGAAATAAACTTGCTATTGAAAAATGATATCAGGCATCACACTTTTATTGTCCTCTTGTGAAAGTAACTCTTAAAGAGTCTTTAACCGTGTCTGTGTTTCTCCACAGGTACTGACCATTTTACAGGAAGTGTTTCCCGCCGTGAAGGCGGCAGAGATGGCCGTGAAGTTCCGCCCCCTGTGGTGGGAGGGCTGGCAGACTCTGGGCCGTTCCCAGCTCAACCTGGGAGAGGTGGACCTGGTGAGTACTGCTGGCAATACACACTCCCAAAGAAATTAGAATACGGCGTGCCCGCGAAAACCTGCAGTCAAATTCAGACTATCAACAAATGCGAGTACTAGATGGAGGAATTGGTGAGTCATAGCGGGAGAAGACATGACAGGAGGAAACCACAGAACCTGAAAAAAACAAAAAACCCACAAAACCTTGATCATTGCAGATGACGGCGTAGACGGTGCTCACTGCAGTGATTAAAATCAAATACATTGTTTGGTTGTAGTCAAAAAGGCGGCGTTTTTTGCCCGTGCAAACGCACCAAAATTCAAGCCGGCAGGTTAAGACTATACCAACATTCCCTCAGTTGCGTTGCATAACAACTGATGCTCAGTCAGTCACTACTGATCTCCATTGGAATGTCCCATTTCATATTTGAGTGTTTGATTTCGCAATGAACTACACCTGCTTTTGTAGACGACTATAAATCAGTTTATGTTTTTGCTTTTGAAAGGCTGTTAAGATACGTCAGTTATTTCTGTTTACTACTTTCTGCAAACTCCCTCTTGAGATGTTCCTCTTTCGATGCACGCCCACTCGCCCGGGGCTTGGACGATTGCTTAAATTGCCCCAGAACACGCCGGGACCTGTGGGTGTACGAAACCCGCGGATCTCAGCTACACCGTTCGCCCATTTAGAGCCAAGCAAACAAGGCTGAAACCCTTCAGCTAATGGCGCTGTCACTCCCAGAGACCTGTCCTACGGCACCCAAAAACAACAATGGGAAGTGTTGAAAGTTACCCGAGCTAAAACTAAACCAAATATAGACACACCTCTTTGTATAATGAAACTATGGGGAAGGAAGGGGGAATAAAAGGAACATCTATTTATAGCAGGGCTTGTTCAGTCGAGTTTATGAGCTGTGTGTGCATCAACACGTTTGAGTAATGCCTGTTTGTGCAAATGTGAGCGCAGTGATTCCCCATTTTCTCTCCTTCACGCGTCTGTTCTTCCCTTCTTTAATTTCCATTCCTGGAAAGTACCCAAATAAAACAAACATATAGCTTCTGATTTAGTGTTTTTCCTGACTTCTCTAAATGTTTTAAAAACATTGGAAACTGACAGCCTGACAGCTCTGTCCTCATTTATCTTCTCATTATTATCACGAAGGAGCCGGTTAATCGGCCTACTGTGGCATTTTGTCTGTTGAAGGATTACTCTGGAAATAAAGACTTGATGAGACTCTAGTCTGTTCAAGATTAAACTTGATGTGTTGTTTTGGGTACAGACAGTTTCATCAGTCAACAATCTATAACCTGTCAAGGACTTTTTCAGCTGAACTTGATGGTGCAGGTTATTTATGTTACAGGTGGTGAACATTTCACATTGGAAGCAATGTTAGCTTAATGAAGAAACTAGAAACTAATCAAGGTTTCATTTCATTCATACCAGTTTTATTTTTTTGTTTTGTGACAAATTTCTTATTGAAGATGATCTTTTTACAGTGTAGTAGCAGTAGCTTATGTTTTGACAAAGCTGTTGTTTAGAGCCCTTGAAGGACCAGTTGGGGAAAGAGTCTGTTTTGGTAATGTAATGATTGATGTTTGATGCATCAGTGACACTTCCCCGGCTTGACTTGTACCACAGGTTGGCCACGAGGCTTTTGTTCTAGGGATGACTTGCTGACTGATTGGATTGGATTTCATAAGGGGTGTGGGAAAAGGGTGCAACTGAAAAGCTGAGCTGTCCTCATTAGGATGATCGTAATCGGGGCAGATCCAAGCATATTTTAACACATCAGTAACCAGATAAAGTGCAGATCCATTGTTTACTTTAGTTAACTGTGTTTTGTCCACCTCAGCCTGCATCTGTTTGCAGCGTTGCTCTCCTTTACTGCAGTCGGGCTCTGTATTGTGAACAGTGTGAATGTAAAAAAATTAGGTTGGTTGGCAAAGTACACAGATTCTCTAAACTCCGACACAAATCTGTTAGTAAATCTTTTATCTCTCCTCTCTCTTTCTCATCAGCGCAGCGCACAGTCACAAAACATTCGAAACAAACTAGAGACCATCTTGTGATCACTTCACTTCCTTTCATGCTGAATGACTTATTACTAAGAAACATCTCTGTTCAGCACAAGATTTAAAGTGGTGCTTTTGTGCGATTCTTTGTGGAGGTCTGTCGATTAAATCAACCAATCCATTAGTCGACAAAATCGTAAAAGTGTTAGTCGACTAAGAATTTCTTTGGTCGAGGACAGCCCTTGTTGTGATGCTATCACATTGAAATCTATCCACAGAGAGACACAGACATATAAACACCTGTAACACCTGTGGTAGTTGCCGCTACAGTAGGCGTCTTGAGGACCACATTTTCCCATGATGACACTCACACAGACTCACAAGGTGAAAACAATGCCAGCCACATGCTGTCGCGGCTGGTAATGACAAACGTCGCTGGCAGCATGTCATGTCAGCTGTCAATAATTAACGCTAATTCAGTGTGTAACTTGATGACAGGCCAAAATTAAACTTGGCTGTTGTCCCTGAGGGTTTTATATTGTAGTTCCAACAACTCCAACAGAGCGATACGTCTTCTCTAGTAAAAAAAGATCCAGCCGATCACGTCAGGTCAGCTTTAGGATTCACACTCTCCCAGTTAAACTTTCATTCATGTTCATATCTGACTTTGAATCCCTCAAGAATACTTCACTAAGCTCCTACAGAGTCTCAGAGGACATAATACAGCATTAGTATTAGTAGCAAAAATAGGACTTGAAGTGAAATCATGAGATTTGTTGGCCTCCTATCACGATAGGTTGTTCAGCCAGTGTTATTTTGATATTTGTGAAGTCTTTAAGGTGGAGGGAAGGTCGACGCATATTTCATGTATTGGCTTCATTCCCATATTAACACAGATCTCCCATTACACCTGTCAGAATTGATTTCTGAGCTCAGATAAGCATGTCGGGACGGATTCATTTCCCCATTTCACAGGCAGCAAATCGTCACAGCTAAAGCTTGACATCAGGTCCCATAAACGATTGGAGGCCGTTTGTATTGCTCCTCAGTGGGACAATCATTTTCACATCGATCTACAACTGCACAGTCAGCTGAGCGCTATCGATGTCTTCTTAATGAAACCGTAAATCTGTCTGCAACACAGCACCAAGAATGTTAGTTAGAGTCTTGCTGGTTGACATGATGATGATGATGATGATGATGATGATGCCAATACCATACCATTCATCTGTGAGATATACAGTGAACCCGCAAAAAGGCCTGAAAGAATTCGGGCTAAACATTAAATTTGTTGGAGACCATAAACTCGCCTTCACCCATCTTTCATGACCCACGACTAAAAGCTTTGTGTTTGAACCCTAAGCTCATGCGGTATACTTATCCCTGTAGGCCGTGAGGTCCTTCCAGGTTGCGATCCACCTGTGCCCATCGGAGCGCACCCTGTGGCAGGAAGACCTGGAGTGGGCATGGAGGTTACAGAAGCAGCATTTAGCAACCAAGGAGAAGACTCGGCAAGAGGAGGAGACCAAAAAGCAGATCCTCAATGCCCCCGAGCTGGAGAAGGACTATGACTTTGAGTCTGATGAGGTGTTGGCGGCCTGCGTGGCGGTTGCTGAGCGACAGTCGCGCCTTGAGGAGCTGAAGAGGACCGCCGTGGTCATAGACGCTGAGGGAAATATAAAAAACGTACTCACTGGGGAAGAGGGATCAGAGGATGCAGCAACACCTTCACAGGAACAGTTTGTCAAAGTAAGAGGACTTTGAATTGGTCTCAGCGTGCACCTGATTGTCCTGGTTACATTTTTGAATGGTGTTATTTCTGAGTGTGTGAAGCTGTAGCATAAAAATCTATTCAGAAGCAAACACGAGAACTGACGAATTCTAGTGAAGGTTTATATGCGACAGAGTAAAAGACACTTTTTTGTTGTTTTACATGTTCCATCCCTTTAAGATTAATTGTGTTAAATGTGCATGTAAAAGTTGTTTTGAAGCTATAAACTTTAGCATCTCCTAGTTTTATTTGTTTATTCTGATCGCACAACACCACTTAGCTAATAGCTAATCCACTCTGTGGTTTCCTTACAATCTACTCTCTGAGACTTCCGCTTGATAGAGTCTGTAGGTTTTAATGAAAATGAAAACAGGATTTCAAACAGTGCATTTTTCATTTGGGATTATTTATAATATTTTAGACACAATTTACAAGAAAATATACAAATAAAGAAGGAAAACAATCACACTAATTATCTTATAGATGAAGCAGTGACAAGCTGTTAACACATAATAAAGAAATACAATCAAACATTTGTGTTAAAGGAACAGTGTGTAGGATCCGGCGGTATTTAGCGGTGAGGTTGCAGATTACAACTTCTCCCCCATTGATTTATCTTTCAGAGTTTAGTATCCTCAAGGATTAAGGCACATGGATACAAATTAAAATCAAAAAAAGAGAAGTGGTAGAGATTTAACAGAATAAAATTGTTCCCTCTCTGACCTAGAAAATCCCGATTCATCATCTCTGATCAGTTGAATGTTAATGACCTGTGAGGTTTTGATCTGTCTGTTTGTTTTTTTGCTGAAAAAGAGCATGCATGCTCGGCAAAATTGTCAATGAGTGAATAAACATGAATCAAAATATGTGATAATTCTGTGTTTCCTGTAGTTTTCTTTCATTTGGGACATTTTCAAGAACATCTAAAATGACAGAAACCATCTTTGGGGAAAAATGTATTTGACGTGCACTCTGACTTTTTTAGTTCATCTTTATATACAGTCTATGGGGAACCAAGTGGTACAATTATAATGATTAATATGTGAGGAAGTAACAAGCTAACAGCTCTATGAGGCTGTCGCTCAAATTTGGCATGCTGACGATGACCATGCTTACATGTTAAAGTTTAACGGGTGCATTTTTACGATGTTAGTTTAGTGTATTATATTTGAGAGCCACGCCACTTGAATCAGAGGAAATTTAAATATCGAATACAGCACTTCAGGCCAAAACAAATCAAAAACATACTGTGAATGCATAATGAAGTATGTGTGCTCCATGTTGGACATGTATGCGTTTTACATCTAGGATAAATCCTTTTAAAAACAAAACTTACTTGAATGAATCTTGAGAATAAATTAAAAAATGCAGAATAATGTTGGAGCACAAATTAAATAATAAAAAAATTCTGCATTTTGATGTATTTTCTAAATATTCAGCTTCAAACACATCTGATCCCACTTCTACAGTTTATAATATTATATAGAGACAAACCAAAGACAAAGACAAAACGCATTAAACCCCAAGCTGCAGAGTGCTCTCTCTTTCCTTTCTAACAGCTTTAATTAGATTAAGTCAAATGTTTCCAGTGAAATTCTCCAATAATACTGCATAATAACCACAACAGTCAAAGGAAAACATTATTGAGATCTTGATAAGCTTCATTCGGCGAAGAGGCAGCGTTCTTACCGGAAAATGTAAGTAGATAAAGTAACTTTTGAAAGTTATAATTAAAAAATAAGATTGTGTTACTGATTTGATGATGCCGTATCTGATTTAGATACAGTTTTAAAAAGCTTTAAACAAATGACTAAATTTGCCCATAGTGAAAATAAATACATTAAGTGTGTTTATACTTCTTTTATATATCTCATCATTGTATCACTGCAGAAAACAAAAGTTATGGATGTGAAGTGTAATGGAAATTCTTTCAGTATTCCAAGATGAGTTCTAATGAACGTTGAAATCAAGATCCCAAACAGATGAAATGTCTTTGTTGTATTTTATTCTTGCAAGAAGAGGCACTGGTTATACAGAGTCGCACAAAGTCTGCAGAAGAGTGCGCTGCCGGAGATTATTACAATGTGACTATATAGAAATCTACAACAGGGACTGTGAGAAAAGGAGTTGTTTTGCACAGATAAAGAGTTGTTTTACCCAAACAGTGTCCCAGTAAAAGTCAACACTCAGTACTTTCCCACTACATGAGACGAAGAGCACCCAGACAGTAACTTTCCACTGTTGCATAAAGAGACATCAGTACATACAATGTAATTTTCCATCACAGAAGGTAAACTGCAGTAGTACGAGGGTTTTGGTGCGCTTTTTTGTGAACATGCTTTTCAGTGGAAAAGAAGATATTAAAAAGTGTCAAGTCATTTTCAGTCTCACTTCTCAAGCAGTCGAGGTTCTCCTCAGCTATTTAGGACAGCGTAAATATAGAAATAATTGAGTTTCTATAAAAGGGCCATGGGAAGTCCCGGGATAATGCAAGGACTGGAGTGGGCAACGACAGTGAACAATTTCCATGTACCCCTTACATAACTGCACAATCTCAACAAGGTATGTCACCCTATTTTTGCACACCAGATAACTGATACACGTAGCCCTTAGACAAACCATGTTACCTTCTCGTCCCCCATACACATCTGCACAAACCCCAACCAGTATGTCTCACTATAGTCGTACACCAGAGGTAGCTGATACACGTAGCCCTTAGACATACATACGGTTGCATTCATGTTCTCTATACACATTCATGTTCCCTTACATATAATAATTAGAGACAAAGAGAACAAATCTCTACAAGTTTATCTGAATTAGATTCAAATATAAAACATGATTAAACAAGTAGTCACGACCTCACCTGTGACACACCCACATCATACAGTAGCTGGTGCAGATGTTTTTAGAAGTTGCGTAAATGATAGATAAAGATCACCTGTGTGGAATCAGGGTGTGCCAAGTGATTTTAGCTTAAATACACATGTATGTGGATGGTTCCAACTGCTGGTTAGTCATTTTCAACCCTACATTATGAAAACAAACATTTGTTTTTGTTCAAGCAGACCTACAACATCTACTCGTATGTATGAGAACACAGAATACCCTGTTTTAATACCTAATGTTACCCTTAACATACAAGTTAATGCTTTTGTTTCCCTTAAAGTACAGTAGCTTTAAAGTTCAAACTCATCTTATTCCACACTGTCTGACAATATTAGGTATACATTCTGTATTGGCTTGTTCCAACTCTTCATTTCTTGTTCTTGTTTACAGTGAGTGAAGTATTAAAAACTCAAGCCTGCATGTCTTTATCTGTGCCAGCAGGGCGGCTCTAAGGATGTCAATGATGGTCTATCAGTCAGTCCACAGCTTTGGTCCAGACTGACTATAGAGAGGCTGAGCCCCTCCCCTTCCGGTGTCCACTGTGGGACCTTATTTCATAAAAAAATGTGTCTGGTAGTTAACGGCGAGACAATTTTTTTTTTTTTATCCTGTTTGAATATGATGTTTGTCAATTTAAAACATAATTTTGCAAGTCGAGAAAGTCGCAGTTTGTCGTAGTATAATTTTGTATGAAACCGCTCAGTGAACTACATCACATGTCTCGCACAATATACGTCACCAACGCTAGCTATCTATCTAACTTAGCTATGTTCAATGCATAAATTAAACGTAATTTTACCTGATGTGTTTCATCCAGTGACTCCTGGTCTTTTTATCAGCCGGGAAAAGAAAGAAGGATCAGACCCGTTGCTGGTGTGAGTTCATCCCAGTAGGAAACACACAGGAATCGTAGCTTCAGAGAGAGAGACGTCACACCACACTTGTGCGTATGTCGTCTTTCTAATGATTTTCACAGTCTGATACTTCAACAGTTTTATTACAAACCAATCCTAAAGAGATCTGACCTAATTTTAAATCATTATGCATCTCAACCCTAAAATTAACCTTGGCCCGGATATAATAGTACAAATACTGTCAGCATTTTTATATCCATTATTTCCTGGAATTTCCTTTTTGCTCTTAACTCCATTTCAAGGCCACATCATGAACACTCACTTGCTTTTTGAGTGGCATCTTCTAATAGCCAATCGTTTTCACAGGCTCCTCGTGGCAGGGCTTTAAATGTCGATTACTGTCACTAGCTGATGAGGTGCGGAATGAGTTCGACAAGTTTCCAGGAAGAGTCATTTTTCCTCATTTCGCCGTCTGTTAAAATCCCATCAACTGTTTTGTCGATCACTATTTCCTGCCTCCCGAGAGACTCTACAGCTTAAACAGTTCTTCTCAGTCTGAGGTCACAGCTCCCTTTAACGGGATATTGTTCTCAGAGCTGGTTTTAACTGCTTTCGGAAAGGCTCTGGACAATGGCCATATTGGACCTGGAAGTCTTCTGGGGGTGAAGAAACCATCTGTCGGCAGGTGAGTGTTGCTGTGCCATCTGAACTGGATGTTGGTTAGAAATGTGTTTTTGCCATCAGCGCTGTTGTAGATGAAAGCGATGAAAGCTGACCTGTATTGTCTCAGCAGCTAACTGGCACCGACCGTGACATGCTGGCAAAAAGAAAATGTTATTGTAGAGCATTTACTTGAAGCAATGCTTTCAATTCTGCTTTTACATGAATTGTACAGTTAATACTATTAATTAAGGTTTTCATGTAGCTTTGCCGCAATTTTTTTTTGCACATTGCTCTCCAGTAGGTTCATGTTAAAGACGTGACTGCCATCCATTAACCTCAAGTGATCAGTATTGACTATAATCTCCATCATCAAAGTCCTTCTATTGAGCACCGATCAATATTTCATTCTCAGCAAAGATTCATAGAGGTGGCAGCTAGTCAAGGCCTCGTTCATGTTAAATAGATTTAGTTCCTGTACAGATAAGGCTGCAACTCACCATTATTTTCATTTTTCAATTAAAATGCAGATTATATTCTCGATGAATTCATTAATCTTTTGGTCTATAAAATAGTGAAATATGTCCAGCACATTGTTTTGTCCGACTAACAGTCCAAAACCCCACAAAAATTGTATTTACAATAATATAAAGCAGCAAATTCTCACATTTAAGCAGCTGAAACCAGTGAGTTTTGGGGCAATTGTGCTTCAAAAATGACTTAAATGATTTATCAATTATCAAAATAGTTGTAGATTCATTTTCCGTCGATCAACTTCCTTTAATCGTCTGATCGTCTCAGCTCGAAATATACACCTGCATAATTCCCCTCTCCTACTTTACAGCACACTGTACATATTAACCATGAATATTTATATCATGTCAACATACTTCACTGACATACTAAACCAGAGTGACACAAATGTATGAATATTTACCAACTTTTATTTTTGGTTTATTATGAGGTTGGTACAACATTAGTCTTTTCACATCAACATTTTCGTGGTAAATTTGACACGACAAAAGCTTTAAAATTGAAATATGAACATGGTATTTATATCAATCTTTGTAGCAATAATAGTATTAAAGGTGCAGCGTGCAGGATTTGGCGACATCTAGTGTTGAGGTTGCAGATTGCAACCAACTGAAACTTCAGTACATCTGCCTATAAAGAGCCGTACAAAAGTAAAACAAAATTATTTCTATTCTATTGTCATTTTCCACCGAAATGGCCTGTGAAGAACAATAAAATATAAAAAATATAATAAGCGTTTTCAGTCCAAAATGGCGGCAGTAGCTGTTGTCAAAAAAATACTTTTGTCTCTTTGTTTGTATACTCTTTGTCCTCTATGTAGATAGAAACGGCTCATTCTAAGGCAACGAAAACACAACCATTCTTATTTTCAGGTGATTATACACTAAATAAAACATATTTATTAATTTAATATTCCGTTTCAGCCAATAGATCCGACTAAATGCTACACACTGTTCCTTTAATGCCACCAGGAAATCGATTCAGAAAAGGCAAAACCTTTAAACTCATCAGACAGGAAACTTAATGACATCTTCAATTTTCATTCCCCTTCCTAATTGCCCTTTAAAGTCTGATTAGATTAGAGGAATTGCACATTACATTAAGGTAACGTATGATGAAGTTGGATTAATCCTTACAACGTAATGGGCTGGAGAGATTAAATTAACAATTTTCTATTAACACATTACTTTAGGAGGCCTCCTAACATCCTCCGGTGTCTGTACTGTGGAAAAGCCACAGTATAGCTGCCTTTTATTCTGAAATGCAGGGGATTGTATGATTCTAGCTTTGATGTCAGAGCTTTCTCTGTCGACCAGTGTGACCAAATTGTTTGCAAATGTTCCGACGCACCAAAAAAAAAAAACGGATCATCTTGTACCGATTTAAAACGGCTCCGCACCATCTGGACCTTCTCACAGAGAAGACAATAACGTACAATATCATACTTAAAAATAAATTAACATCATGGAACACTTTTCACATTTTAACATTTACAGTCATCGCGCAGGTTGTCAAAACAGCCTGGCAGTGGTTTTACAATTCAAAAAAGTGCAACAAAAGAGCTCCTCTACAACGTCATGTTGTTCTTTATGGTTTCATTGATATATAACTGTTGTGACTGTACTGAAGTGTATTTAGCGATATGGTGTTTGTGGTGAGTTATGACTGAGGAGTATTACATTGATAATGGATATTTAGTTCAGTTAATACATCTGTCAAATAGCAAGATATAATCTACAGATTGTTCAGTGTTGATCATTCAGTCTTGAGATGCTTTTCCTTTAGTATCATGTCTTTGTTAGTCCATCCATTATCTGATCCCAGCTGACATTGGGTGAAGATGTGTACACCCTGGACAGGTGATGTCTTTGTTAGTTCCAAAACATTTCCATTACAGGATGAACGCTTTTAGACATCATGCGAACTGTTATATGCATTTCTCCTGCATGTTTGCCGTCTCGTCCGTGAAGGTCACATGTAAAGCCGGGTCCTTGGGGCACATTGGGAGCTCTCTCAGTGGCCTGCCTGGCGCTTTGTCCTCTAAATCACTCTGTGAAAGCCCCCTCTGAGGCCCCTCCACCTCCGGGGGGCCCAGTAACGTCTGTGCATGTGGTGGACTGGAGCCGCTCTCTGACCTCCTGGTGTTTCCATCAGACGGGTACAGGAAGGTCTGCGAGGTGCTCACCATTTCCCGCAGCTCACGTGACACCAGCGAGGGAGAATCCCGCGAGACGATGGAGGAGAAGCGGTTGTCGGCGCAGCTGAACTGGCCGTTCCCTCGCCCACGCCCGCCCATTTTGCAGAACAGGTACTTGATTTTCTCCATCAGCTTGAGGACCACCGTCTTTCTGAGCAGGATGTAGATCCAAGGGTCTAAGATGGGGTTGACGGAGGCCATGCGGATGGCCAGCAGGTCTTTTTTCAACCCGATTAGCTCTTCTGTCTGGTTGCCGTGCAGCTGATTCACAAAGATCCTCAACTGAAGACACAAGAGAGAAAACAGACGATACATTTAGGAACGTATTGTTTGGTTGTCACATAGAAAAACATGGAACAACATTAGCTACAAGCCTAAACTTGTCTAACACTTTATTTACAAGAGTAAAGTAATTGTTTATTTTACATATTCCTACATGGTTGGCATGGGACGGTCAAATCTAAATAGACACTTGGCTGAATGTAACTTGTGTGTAACCACAGCAGTGTGGAGATGGCAGGAGTCCAAGAAAAACAGCGTTCTCATCATCAGTCATCATAAGACAGCCTTTGGCCATCGGGGTTCCACGGTCTAATCAGCAGGCATCTTTTCACAAAAGCCTTAATGTTCGACATCTCATCTTTGAAGGATTTACACCTTGTATGAGTCTAAAACAATTTACCCACATTAAAGCAGATTTTAGCTTGATGAAATCATTCATACAGGGCCTTTAAAATATCCCTTTCTAACATGCTTTCAGTGCAAGAGGAGTCCTCCTCTTAGTGAATTAGTCGATAATCGTTTGTTTTGGTCTTTGTTGACTAAGATTTCTTTAGTCCATTAGTCGTTCGTTTTTTTATGCTTTTTTCATGCTGAATAACTTATTTCCAAGAAACTTATGAGCACATCTCTGGTAAATACAAGGTTTAAACCTGCGCTAGGCAGAATATTTTTGGCATCATTGGGCAAAAATTCCATAATAACCTTTCAGCATATTGTAATTTAAGTGTTCTGAGAGATAACTAGACTTCTGCACCTCCTCATGGCTCTGTTTTCAGGCTTGAGAAAATCTTGCCCGTGACGGAAGACTTTGACCAATCACAGGTCATTTCAGAGAGAGAGCGTTCCTATTGGCTGTTCATTCAACGGAGGCAGCTGTCAATCATTCGCCAACTCCGATCAAACGGTCAAACAAGGCAGCGCTGATCAAATATTAATCAATATTCGGCTCCGGCTGGTGGGCGGTGCTTGGTATTTCCTCAGCTGATCTCCACATTGCTGCCGGGTCACAAACTTTCTCATTTTACAGCTAAACAGTACACTACAAGATGTTTCTGAAAACATTTGAGGCGAGAAATAGGCATTACAGTAACATAATGTTGATTCATATTTGATCAGCGCTGCCTAGTTTCACCGTTTGATTGGAGTTTGTGAGTGATTGACAACTGCTCGGAGACGGCAAGGCTCCAGCTCGGCTCTGATTGGTTGTTTTCCTCCCGTCTGTGAAATCTTGCAGATGCCATTGCAAGGTGCACCGGAGGACACAGGGGCATGTGATACCTTTCTCAGATTACTTGTCTCATGCACTACTGTCAGGATATAGGGACCGTTTCATAAAAATCACTTTTTGTAATAATAATTGCTCCAATTCTACCTACTGCTGCTTTAATTCTTTGTGGAGAAACTCAGTTTTACAGATCTGTCGATTAAATCAACTAATCCATTAGTCACAAAAATTGTATGAGTGTTAGTTGACTAAGAATTTCTTTGATCGAGGACAGTATCCTTTAATTTGATCACTGATCCCACAGATTCAGTAATGTCTGCTGGTCATTCTGCACAAGCAAACACCTGCAGAAATCTCACGCCCTCCATTGATCCTCAGCTCTCTCTCAAGCTGAACATTGAAGTCTGTTCATCATGAGAGCTGAACTCTCAGGTCGGTTTGCAAATAATAAGTTGATACTAAACTTTTCTAAACTACATATATTCCAGTACTGGAACTTTGTAAATGTTTTTGTTTTTTTTAAACGGCAAACGGAGGAAGTGTGAACTAGCTCACTTGTGCCTCGGGTTAATGCGTCATCTAACCACACAGATCTAAAAAGGGAACACAACGTTCAGGTAGCCTGTTATTATTAACCATCTCATGCCTGTTTGTTTTTATCATTTAGGTAAAACTTCTTTTGGCTGTTATAAGGGCGCAGAATATTTTTAATTTCCATTTAGATTCATTAACTTCTGGTGAATTTAGTTTTATTCTACTGTATTTGCTTTATTTGTTTAAAAAAATCAGTGACATGTTTTGCGCGTAAAGACCTTATTGCGCACAGAGGGTGCAAACATGTGCCTGCATGGTTCAATTTTACAAATACTCACCACTAAAGGTATGGAGCAGATGAGAACCACAACAGAAGTAGCTATAAGCAGGATCACCATCTGGATCTCTGCTCCAGCTAATCGTCCGAAACTCCGTCTGCGCCTGAACTCCGCGATACGCCTCTGGTCCGTACCCAGAGAGGTGCGTCTAATGAACCGCTTGTGCATCAGGATCAGCGCTCCGCACACCATCACGTTGCATACCACAGTAGCCAGCACGATCACTGAATTCACACCGGCATACATCAAATTAAAAGTTGCCACTGTCGTTTGGTTGTTCTGCCAGTCGATGAAGCACCAGGTGCCCGATTTCTGCTTCGTCACATGTCCAAAACCCAAACTGGGCAGCGCGCAAAACACCACGTTGGAGATGTAAATGCCCAAAAGAGTTAGTGCAGCGAGTTTCTGGTTCACGTACTCGTTGTAGAAGTACGCATGGTTTATCGCCAGGTATCTCTCCACTGACATTGCAAACACAATGCTGAGCTGCACCAAGAAGAAGAAGAGGAGGATGAAGCCGGAGTATTGGCACAGCGGCTCTCCTCCAGGCCAGGCGCCCTTCATGTAGGTGGCTATGGTGACGGGGCTGGCCATCAAGGTGCCCAGGAGGTCTGTCACTGCCAGGCCACACACAAGGGTGTAAAAAGTCGTCTCCTTTTGTTCCTTTCGTGATATCCGCAGAACCACGATGGCGATGACGTTCCCCACCACCCCGAAAATGAACATGATCGCCGGGATGGTGGCTGGAGGAAATCCCCCCCTTACTGCTGCTGTTGTTGTGGAGTTCATACCTGCTGTTTTTCACTGTCTCACACTAACTAAAGGTTTTCCTCTCACTTCCAAAGTAGTGACTCTTTCCATGAATGCGCATTCTCCAGGTTCCAAATCCATAGTTTGTCTAAAATGTCCCTTTTTACGCACAGCATTTAAACTCCATAATCCAAAATTCTTGATGAAAACAAGAGCAAATCTGCAGGATAAAAGATGTTTACTCCTGTGGAGACTGCGAGCTGCGCTTCTTCACGTTGTTGTCACTCTACAAAAACTGACAGGGAAGTTTCCTCTTGGTGCCACTGAAGGCAGCTCCTCCTCTGCGTCTCGTTTAACCAGTGAGCTGTTTGAGAGATAGTGCACCCCACGCAGCGAGTACACCACATGCAGCAGGGAGAACATTTGTGCTCGAGGTTACAGTGCTAGTTTCACTTCTCATTATCACTTCATTTATCTCCACCCATGTCGTCTTGTTGTCTGTTGACATCAGCAAAGTCTCAACTGTCAATGAGTTTAAACAAGGTCAATGCATTTATGAAGAATTCTGCATGTATAATATATGAGAGAAAATCTGATTAAACGCCAGTGGTGTAAAGTAACTACATTTATTCAAGTACTACTTGTACAATTATTGTACCACTTGAGCATTTCTATTTGATGCTACTTTATACAGACTGAAATATTGTATTTTTTTACTCCACTACACGTATTTATACTTTATTAATTGAGATATTTCATACAAAACATCACTTTAAGGGACTATTTGTAACTTTCAGAAATGCTTGTTAACAGCGACACCTGTGGCCGTTAAGTCAACGAAAGTCAGCGTCGGGCTCGCGCTTGTGCTCGCTCTAAATAGACATGAACGAGCATCGCTCAAAACAGTGAGGCAACACACGTCAGCTAAAACTACAATATCACTCTATATTTCACCTGCTTGGCAGTAATGTTGGCTGACCAGACGAAGGTCTCTCCATGAATCAATGCTGATCCTTGTGTTGGCTTTTCCTGCCTCAGCCTCCGGGGCTGAAGCAGGAAAAGCGGGTCGGTGCCGGGGCTGAAGCAGGAAGAGAAACATTATCGTCTCCCGACTGCGCCCGCAGGGAGACACCGGCACCTGGTCAGAGATGATAACGTTTCTCGCTGCGGAGCCCTGTCACTTCACAAGACACAGGAAACCTCTGTTGGTCCGGAGGAGCTGCAGCATTTATTTCTGCACAAACATCCACTGTACATTCACTAGATATTCTCAGAGCTACTAACTCTTCTGCAGTGTGTAGTGAGCGCGCATGCATGTGTAGAGGTGGAGCGAGACACCGAGAACGCGCGCGGTGTGTGAGTGAAGGCAGGCAGAGGAGCGGTCTGAACAGCGTAGCCACACGCAAGTGCGCATGGGAGTCCCTTTAATATATATATTTATATTTATATGATGCATTTGTTCCCTGCAAAAATCTCCTTATTATCAAGTCAGTTTGGTCTATAATTTAGTCAATTTTTTTTAAAGAAATACGCTTGATGTCATAATTTTGAAAACAGGCAGGGGTATAGAGAAAACAAGGGGCTGGAAGTCCTTTATCGGCTAAATTATAGACCAAACTGACTTGATAATAATGACTTTTTTGCAGGGAACAAATGCATCGTAATTTAAAAAGTGATGTTTTGCATGAAACATCTTAATTAGTAAACTACACAATTTTGATTTCTTGTCACAACTGTTCCACAAGTTAACCCCTTTTACACTCATCATAGACATCTATTCTTTATTTTTGTCCTTACCCTTGCTTTTTTAACATACCTATTCCTCTAAATTAATACAGGCTCTCTTTAATTTCAAACAAACTCCGAATACAGTTAGGAAGCAAACGATTGTGTGCTTTGTGCAATAGGCCTATCTGCAGTTTTAAAGGAACAGTGTGTAACAGTTCAGGGGATCTATTAGCAGAAATGTCATATAATATTGAGCACGGAGTCTGCCATGTTGCTCCGCCATGTTTCTACAGTAGCAAACTAAACACTGGCTCTAGAGAGGGTCTTTCATGTTTTTACAGCCACCGTAGTTCGGGCTTGTGAAACTGTGACAACGTGAGCCACAGAGTGAAAAACCTCTGAGCGAGGTGAGCGGCGTTAACACGGTTTTGCACTCAGCGGCTCATGTTACCGCAGTCTTGGAAAGGGAGAAGCGAGCAGAGGGATACTCAGTTTGGTTGCAATCTGCAACCACGCCACCAGATGCCGCCAAATCCTACACGCTGTACCTTTAAGATCAACTCACAAAATTTTAGAGCATGTATAGTTTCTTCCAGCAGGCCGTCACTCTGATGAACACTTAAATCAGTCATAAACTGTCAATAACCCTCTAACACCAAAATATCCACTGCTGCGATTAGAGATTCTAATTTGAAAGTTTATAATGCACACATTTTTTAATACGTACATATCATCTATTACTGTCAATATAAATCCTACACACTTGTATGACTTGTATATAGACGTTTTATTTCTGTTGCATTTTCATATATATTTATATCCATCTATTTTTTCCCTACTTGCGTACATAGAGATGCAAAAAAATCTAAAATTCCTTGTATTTACACACTTGGTGATTCTGATTAATAAATAGTGTGTGGGTTGGTTTGTAATAATCCGATCCATTTACAATTCTTATACAGCAGCTCTCTTCTGCATGAAAATTGGATTAGTGTTGGATTTATATGTGCATGATGTGTTGCGTTAGAATTAAGCTTCAGCCTACGCCTTTTCAGTCAATATTTTTATTTTTCCCCTTTAATTTGATGCATTATTGATATTTATGTATTTATTTATATATGTGCATTCTTGTACTACTACTACCTTCTTGTTTCAAGATCCTACAGTCAGTTGTACAGATTCCTTTGAATTAAAAACAGGTTGAAACTAATTTGTTTGGCAGAAAAACTCACTTGTTTTAAGAAAATGTTGTTTTTTACTAATTAAGTGACGTACTGTACAGTATGTACATTATTAATTGAGTTTGTTTCTCACACTTGGCTCACACAGTTTGTCAACGTGCGAACACACACATGCGTCATCTGAATGTACTTTTTAACTTGTGGTAACTGCGCCACTTAACCACACTTTCCCATCTTGTAAACACCCCACTGAGTCAGCTCAAGACGTTGCAGAGTTGCCAAACAAAAACCTCAATGCATTTTAAGTAAATCTAAAATCTATCGCAAAGAAAATACAGTTTTTCATTTTAAGTGGTGTACAAATACAGCTTTAAGACATGCATCATATTCAGTCTAATGTCATTTTTTTTGCTATATTTCACTCGAGCGAAGACACTTTTATTTGTCAGCATTCTGTTTTACTTGGAGGAAATCGGATTGTGTTCAACAAAAACAGCTGCAGCAGATACAAATATCGAAATGTTTGTTAGGACACTAGTCAGGAAGTTGATATTGTGTTCACTGAATCAAACAAGGAGTAACTAACAAACCGATTCTGTTATTTATGGCCAGTAAACAAAGTGTTTTAGAACAGGATGTTAGTGTTGGTACACTTTTACAAAGTGTTGGAGTGATCTGTGGTGCGAGCTGAAAATGTGTCACGCTACCAAACACTGACTGAAACCTTCACAGAGATGCCACTTCCTCTGACCTCAGGGTAAAGTTTTCTCTCGAGCAAAGAGGAAGGGAACGAATGTCTTTCATAGCGCCGAAATGTTAACATTCTCCTCATCAAAATGTACATTTTAGCATATTGCTCCAAGATCAAATCATCCGCTCCCTATGGGAATCTTGTGGTATGATGTAGACGGGATGACCTTAATGACCTAATGTTTTGGACACCATGTTCACTCTGTCCAGTTCTTTCTATTTATGTGGACAAGATCAGATCCTTGTCAGCTCACCATATAAAGAAACAGGTGGTGGTGTGCACTTCACACATGATTTGGTTCAAATCAGGTGGCACTGAGCAATCTGAGTCAAATTATAGTTGTCATCTACTCAAACCATGTCTGTGCTATTTTTTCGTTCCGTTGATGGTTTTCATAGACCTCTTTAATGTGGTACAAACACCTACTTTGTGTGTTGTGTGTCTCCATACTGGGCTTTGATATACAGTAAATACTTCAACAAGCACTAACATCAAAAATTCATTTGTGGATGTAACACCACTTTTTTGTACTGCTTTCAAGATTACACAATGTGACACTGCTATTAGCAGAGAGGTAGAAGCACAAAAGTTGCTCTGATTTGCATCTAGATTCTGGATAATTGAAACATCGGTCACGTTACTTACTTTAAGTATTGGCAACAGATAAGTATGTGCATACATTTAGATAATACTGCTCCATTAGTGTCTGTTTAAACACTTCAAACACCGGACCACAAATCTAGAATACAGGAAGTGAAATGTTTAATCTGCTTCGACTACTTCAAATTATGTAGATATTTTATACTTGCATGTAATTGCAATTTAACACCTCTTGACATATAAGATATAAGAACTCTTTCTTGAGAACCATGTTTTAGTCTGTTTTGACTGAACGTTATGAAAAACCAACACGTTCTCTTCTCATCACATACTGACGCTTTGTCAGGACCCCTTGGCGTCATTTTCTAACGTATTGGGTAGCTCAGCGCGTCAAACTATGACGCTCCACTACGGTCGCAGTAAACACGTGGTTCACGTTGTGAATTAAACAAAAACACTAGTTTAGGTTTATGCATCAAAACCACTTAGTTAGGTTTAGGAAAAAACGTCATGGTTTGGCATAAAATTAGTATGTAAAGTGAAAGTGAAACGTTGTGAATACGAAGACAAACTTGTTGGTTTCACACGGGACACAAACAGCGGCCTCCTGGATGAAAGCCCTGTGTTTCTTGGACCCATCCACCTCCCCTCCCACCCTCTGTTTTTTTTGCTCTTTAAACTACCCGGTGCGTCTCATGTAGGCGCTAAAGGGTGCCTTGTGCATTGGTGATGGGTGTGTGACAAGGCGTCGGTATGTGTGAAGTGTGCAACCACACAAGGCCTCGCGCCTGGCCTGCAAATATTTTTTTAACCTGAACAATTCTCTGTCAAACTCAGCAGGGGGAAGCGTGAAGAAAAAGCTGTTAACGGGTGCTGCAAGCCGCAAACCGCACCCTGCACCCCCATACACACATCAAACAGCGCTGTCCATGGTTCCGAAATGACAGCTAAGTGATAGTCACATGTATCTCGGCCAAAAGAATACACCTGAGGGGACTAAGCATCCTTAAGACCCTTTGTGGTGCCAGGCCCGAATAGAACTAGTAGCATGAGTGCATTCATCATTGAGTCTATCATTGTTCATTTGATGCAATGGCAAAATAACATTACTGCTGAGGCATGATGGCTGCCAGCAGAGAGAGAGGGGAAAATCGTAAAAACACCCAAGGGTGCAAAACATTTACTGTATTCAAAACAAGAACAATGACATAAGCTCAGGGACATGTCTTCTGCGGCTCTCGCACAATTGAGTCAAATATTTTCGGTGGGGTAAATGTTTACATGCTGCAGGCATAGAGGGTTTAAAGTTACACTTGTGGATGATAGGAATAAGCAAACCTTTCCTGTACAACCACTTGTCCGTGTTTTCGGTCAGTACACTGATGATGTGCTGTCATAGGAGGCGGGGGATAGTTTCACAACATCTTGTGGGCAGATGAGCCAATATATGATTAGATAACCACTCTATGTAGCTGGCACAAAACAAAATGAAAGATGAGAGAAGAGAAAGATCATCACAACCTGAGTGGAAGGAGGTGTGTTCTGATCCGTCAGGTTGGTTCACACAGAACAATGCAGGTGTGTTTACAGAACGCCATACTGCATCTGCAGACACACAATGCAGCAATATTCACTGGAGAGGGTGTGGAGGCAATTTCTGTGTAGAAGGACTCGAAAATCAAGAGAAAGTCTTTTAAAGGTTTAATAAACACTTGCAAGTGGGCAAACAACCATCAACATAAATGTTCAAGGCTGAGAGCGCAGAGTCTCTCAGTTTCGTGACATTTATACCCTCGCTTGCAGGCTCACAGTCGTATATCTCCCATTGTCTGTCGGACTGACACTTCCGTCCTTTTTAGGGTTACTTATCCTCAAAGGCTCTACAAGTTCGCTGACTAGGTGATCCTCACCTAAACAGAAATAGGCCTTAGGGGCAATGAGTGTCACCTGTCATGACCTTAGGAATGTGCACATGTTTGTATTTTTCCAACACAGAGGGACACACTATAGGTTATTTATTTTTCTATATGGACGTACAGTATGTGGTGTTTACTTTTCCTGCCTTTTGCAAACTA
This sequence comes from Sebastes fasciatus, assembly GCF_043250625.1. Lineage (NCBI taxonomy): Eukaryota > Metazoa > Chordata > Actinopteri > Perciformes > Sebastidae > Sebastes > Sebastes fasciatus. Next base: position 12,870,924 of record NC_133813.1, read on the forward strand.
AATGGCCTCCTTAAAGGTTCTCAATGCGATATCTAGAGCATTAATAAAGCTGCAAACAACTATTAAATATGTGAAGATATAGAGGAGTGATGTCCACCTGAGCAGAGAATGAAGTCGCTCTCCCTCTGTGTGTGTTGTAATCCGAGCTTTGTTGTGCGTTTTACAACTTTTAGGACCTAATGATTTAAACAAGAGCTATTAGAGTATTCATACAGGGAAGTTGATTTACCTGACAAAAAAATATCCGCTGAGTTACGGATGTCTCTTTCCCAATGTAAGTCTATGGGAAAAAAGTGTTTTTGGGCCCAATGGCATCACGTGACGGACACTTGAACTTGTAGTACCACCGTTTGACCACTACGAACATTTGCTTCAAAGCCCGACGCTCTTCCTGGCGGCTTGGTCAAAATCCCAACAAACGAATGCACCAATATTCACTGGAGCAAACGAGAGAGACACATCAGGTTAACACTGTTATCTCTGTCAGCGCTGTTAGCACCGTTAGCTGCAAGCCGTCGCCACGTTGAGAGCCATGCGGAGGCAATAGAAATGCTCCCAATCTCACATTTTAGCACCTCTAAAACAGAGAGAGAGTTGGTAATTTCCAGTAACTGGACATCAACATGAAGTAGAGTGATTCCCAGTATGACACTGATGGTGCATTCCTATTTCATGATACATTCTTTCTCTATCCCCAGAGGTGAGTAAGGGTCTCTATAAAGATCTCCATATGTTGGGATGTAAGGACCTAAAGATCTCCATATGTTGGGATAATGACTGAAGTTTCAACAGGAAGTCTCAATTAAATGAAGGAAAATTTAGGAAACATATGGAGCCACAGCTGTCTATGAAATTATGTGGAGGTCTGAAGAACATTTATTTTAATATTCTTATATTTTACACTTACACTCACAGTTATATGGGCTTGTTTGTAGAGAAGAAATGCTGATGAAAGCTGCCCCAGCCTGGGAAAACTGAGACATATTTGAGTTCCCCGGGGAAGTATAAGCACCAAGCTTACCACTCCTCACCACCCTCGATCTCCCTCCCCATCTCAACTCAGGTCCAGTTTGTGGAGGAGGGTCATGTCTGAGTCAGGTCATGTGATATAAAACCTCAGATTTTCTGGCAGTTCAGTCTTCCCCAGGGAACTAATGAAAACACCAAAAGAAATGTATTGGCTGCTGAAGCGCACTTGCACCTCAACCCTGTGGGAGTACACTTCCAGTAACATTTATTAACATGCTTGGGATTAAAGAGAAAATCGATGATCCGCTAAAATACTAGTGTGAATGTGAGTGTCTCTCCTGCAAGTGCAGATCTGTATTTTGCTGTTTATTTTACTGTTGCGGTTTACGAGTGTGCATGTTTCGCTCTCACACGGTGTCGTGTGCCAACAGTTTGAGAGCCTTATTAAAGCTTAAAGATCGTCTTTGTTCTAAATAAGGGAACAGATCACTGAAAGGCAAGTCCTGATTTGTCCATACTCATCTGTCAATTCTTGCATTCCTTCAATCAAATTCAGTAGTACTGCCAATACAGACATAAGGCCATAAATGGCTGTGTCTTTGTTGGTGTGCGTCTGCTCCAGAGAAAGTCCAGCTAATCAAACATCCCACACAAACTTCCCATGTCATTATTAAGGAGTAAAACCCCCATGGGGAGGTTAGGTTACTCCCCCCAGTTCTGCAGAGATTAAAGGTGGAACGCTTGCGACGAGGATGCACTCAGGATTTAACCCCAATAAATGTTCCAAAAATGATATCAAACAGCGGGATCAGTGGCTGTTAAAGCGATTAAAAGATCATTTGAGAGACACTGAGAGACAACTTGCAAGTTGCTCAGCTGGCTGCAGCTGCTCGCCTTAGAGAGCGCTGACAACGGGCCTCAAACTATGTTTATGTTTTAAACAATTCATTTTACAATATCTAAATGGTGACTATCCCTCCTGCAGCCCAGCATTTATAAGCAGTATATACACCTTTTCATAAATGGTTTTATAATGTGGTGAGCAGATTAGTGGTGCAACGGTTCAACAAGCCCACAGAGCGGTATTTGGGTCACGGTTTCGGTGTGATTTGTTTCTCACATTAGGGGGAATAAAAACAACCATTTTCATTGCGTTTGAATTCCATAATATATTGAGTGATTGATTGATTGATAGTAATGAATGTTATTTCTATATCATAGCAATGAGTGATATCTCTATATTATATGAAGCCATAAAACTGATTTTATACATTAAATAAGGCAGACTACTTAACGGTCAAGTAGGCCTATTTTCAGATAATTACCTCTTCTGTCTCTGGCACATCATCAAATAATGAGCAGTAATAATCAACAGGTCCATGGTACGGTGTGTAAAGTCACTGTGTGTGTGTCAACTACATAGTTTAGCAGCACTTCTACCGGTGATTGTATAGCTAGACAAGGCCGGGACAATCTTTTTTGAACAGGGTCATAGATGTTGTGAGATGACGCCAAATTCCCATGATCTCTGTCCTTCCTTTACGCAAGCAAATATGTTGTTGTTTCCCATGCAACGTAAATGATTAACACACAGCAGTATGATAACACGTCAAAAACCCACAGCTAGGTTTTCATGACGCAAGTAATACTGGACGGGTGTCTAACTGTAAGAAACACCTGGACGAAATGTGCAATTAATGTTTAACCATTTTGAAACAGAATGTCCTCCCGAAGCCTTTTAATATTGCTAATAATTTACCCAAGTTGTGCTCATGTAGAAAACAACTTTGATTAAAAAAACAGTGATCCCAAAATGTACTAAAAGTAAAAGTTACCAGCTGCTTTTTTGAGAATCACCTTTTGCTTTTGTATATGGCAAGAATGGAAAATTGCAAAATTAAGAGCATAAAGTAAAGCCAGATGGCTTCACGTGTGTTTAATGTAGGTTTTATTCTCTGACGAAGTACCATCGTTCTCTCAACACTTAAAACTATAAATCTTCTCAATTACAGAAACATGAATATAATGTAATTAGTTACTCCCACCCCTGAACAGATGTAACGTTTCTGAGTCGTGACTCATCGCCAAACAGCATTGACTGCTGATGGAACATACAGCCTGTTCTGTGCTATCTTGGCAACACATGCTTCAAATGCAGTCTACAGAGTTTTATCTTTGCCCGCTGCGTATGGACGCGTGGTGTGTGTGTGTGTGTGTATTAAAAGATAAGACCCGGCAGACCTGCAGGAGGCCAGCCAAACTGATCTGACCCATCGCTTGTTTTTTCTGGAGCGAGGGACTCCTTCCTGGATGAAAGTGAACACGCTAGCATCTTTTTATCATGTACTTTTCACCTTCTGCTTGCTTTTAGACATTGTTTTTTAATCTGCCCAAGTTTTCCCCTCTCAATCAGTACATTCATAAAGAACCTCAGACACTTATGGCTATAATTATTCCCGTCAGCTCAACACTCAGGCGCGGTTTTAACATAAGCTTTAGAGGAACAAGTCTCGACAGTTGCAAACTATTCCCCTCCGGCAGCTTGAAGAGCAAACATCAAGTAGTACTTCATGTCCCACAGCTTTCACAGTATTTGTGTCTGTGTGAGTGAGAGACAGAGACGGGGAGATGCATTGTATAATTACCAAATTAAGATGCATGCCAAAACCTTTCATGCACCTTTCATCCTATACATAACAAGAGTTATACGGCTGTACTTCACCTAGGTTGACCTGGAATCTAACAGGCCTCTGCAGACACCAACTATGTGAGCAGGTGACCTCGTATGACCTCGCTGTTTACACTGATGAAGCGTGGGTATCGTTTTGCATGGCGGTTGCATGTCTTGGGAGCAGCAATGCACCAAACCAAGGATCCATTTGTGTGACTTTAAAAGTTATTCTAAAACTGATGTTAAACGTGACATTTGTAAACATTTTTTTTTCTGATTGAGTAGATAATGTTGTGACTGTGATTGTAAAATTGAAAAAGTAATGGTGAGTAATTAGTAGTAGGGCTGGGTATCGTTTAAAAAATTACAATGTGTGATTAATCGGATTAAAGGAGCCAGTCTCTTTTTTTATTAGATCAACTTTCTTTATTGAATATAACTCATCAGTTTCGGTTGATTGTTGCCAATACAGGTGCATCCCTTTGTGTGCGGCGAGTGGGAGAGCAAACACCATCAAATAAGGAAAGGATTGAAGCAGAATATTTTGTTAGATAAAAACATGTTGTGGATTTTGGAAATGATATATTTTTTTCAATATCTGTTGACATTTTCGCCGCTCTGGAGTTATCGGAAATGTTTGGATCACACAAGTCTGAAACAATCCTACTGTACGCAGCTACTGTGCGCAATACATAGATACATTCTGGGTCGGGCTCACTTGGGCAAGCTTCGAACTCATGGTGTGAGTGGTACCGGAGCGAAATTTGAGCGGCCAGGAGATAAGGCGATGCTCCAATTTTTAAAAAAATCCGCTCTTCCCTCCATCCAAAATCCTTCTGCTCGCGCTCGACTCCGCTCACATACTCTGACAAATCTTTTTTTTTTTTTTAGATCTGGGTACAAAAAGGGTTGATTGTAGGTATTGTTTGACTGGAGAAGTTTCGATACTACTTGGTAGCGGGTTATATTAAAGGACCAGTGTGTAACATTTAGGGAGCGGGTCCTCTTGACGGAGTCATGTTTCTACAGTAGCCCAGAATTGACAAACCAAACATTGTTAACTTTTCCTGCTTGGGCCGGAGTCGATAACGTTACTGGCTCCCGTCGCCGCCGCTCTCTCTCTCTTACTTCACCACTCACTTCCCTCGTACACATACACTCTACGCACTGACTCTTACAACAGCTGGCTCTAGAGAGGGCCGTTCGCGTTTTTGTGTCGGCCACCGTAGCTCTCCAACACGCTTGGCACATGAGAGAGGCTTCAGTTGTTTGCAATCTCCTCACCTCACCGCTAGATACCGCCAGATCCCACACACTGGACCTTTAAAGATATCGAGCACCAATACCGAGCCCTAGTAAGTAGCCTACATTTGCCTACTATGTTAATAACTCGACAGCAGAAGTAATTACTTACATTACTTGATACTTGTATTTCTCGTGTAGCCTATTTCTGTATTTAAATAAAAAAATAATTGTGGTGTAACAGGAAGCCAGCCTGTGGTTTAGGAAGTATTTACATCAAGAAGCAAGAACAAACAAGGCAAACTGGAGGCTGGCTAGCAGCTCAGAAGACACAGCATGTAAATAAGACAACTTTTGTTTTACCGGGAAGCGCATTTCTAATTTTTTGTTAGAGGCTAACCATCTCCTCATCAGTTGGCAACAATTCTAACCCCAAATTGTCGGCGCAACGGAGTATTATTGGGATTACAAACTAATATGATTAGTTACCCTTACATAACTTGTACTGTACACTACCTTTGTTGTCATTGTCTACACATTTTCACTGTTTAGATAACGTCACAGCCACATTTGGTTGCTTTTTTTCGCCGCACCCATACAAAAGAGCTGAACGTCCTGTACCACCCTAGGGCTAAATGGTATAGGAGTATGCCAAACGGTGTTCTCTCACTCCTCATTACCTGCTTACTGTAGACTATGTTTTGTTACTGGATATTTGCTTTATTGGGCAAAAATCATTAGAACAGCAATTATATTTTGGGGTGTATTCCACCACTAAACTAACCAACATGCTACTTCTAGGAGAGAGTGAAAGATTTATTTAAAGAATTTAATAAGACAATCATTAGTTGTCAGTAGCGGGTGCTGGCGTCTGTTATGACCACAATGCCACACCTGTCCTCTTCCTTGACAATAAGTGTGCTCAAATGTTGACGGTTGATCCACAAAACTCTGCTCCACATGCCAGTTAGACCGTTTAGAAATCTGCATGTGGGTAAGTGTGTGCATGTCGGCACTTTTTTTTTGTTTGTTTCATGTTTTCGGGCAATTTCCCTCTCTCCCTGACTCAGTCGAACACTCACTTACTACTGTCGAACTGTTTCAATATTGGTGCTTCCCACCATTTTATCCCTCGGGGCACCCCACAGGTTTCAAAACAAGCTTCTGCTTCCTTGAAGGACACAAAGGGACCTTTGTTTAAATAAACTGGCACTCAGCTATAAAATAATCACTTTGATTTCAGATTCTTTCCCTGGGTTTCCTCAGGCTCTTGTCTTTTCACACATCCATTAACCAGCAAACAAGCTGCTTAGAAGCAACAACAGGACACTTCATCTGGCTGTTTTCACTGTTTTGTCTCGGGGATTTTTGTGGTCTCTGTGACATGAGTGTAGAGACTGTGGTTACCGTCTCCAGTGAGAAGATGTGTTCAAGCAAATCTAAGGAGGAATGGCTTGTGTTTTTGGTTTCCTTTTTGTTCAGACAGTTGAACATGGATTGTGATAACTGAAGCTGCAGTGATGACAATCACAATGGCAAACACATATTCATACTGCAGATAGACAGACGGAGACTGTGGTCTGATGGTGGTGACGCAGGATAAAAGGTCAGGGTGCTTCCACTACTATACAAGCAACATGTTTCACAGTAGTCAGTTCTTCCGTTGCTTCCATATGCTTATTAAGGGTGCATTTCACTTATTTTTAGATACTTATTTAATCCCTTCAACTCTTATTCCACAAAGTATTGAAGTTAAAGCAGCACTAGGTAAAAATGGAGCAAAAAAAAAAGTAATTTTTATAAAACGGTCACTCTATCCTATCCCACCAGCTGGAGCAAACTTTCTCATTTTACAACTAAACAGTACACTACAAGATGTTTCTGACAACATTTGAGGAGAGAAATAGGCATCAAAGTAACAGAATATTGATTCATATTTGATCAGCGCTGCCTAGTTTGCCCGTTTGGTCGGAGTTCGCAAGTGATTGACAGCTGCAGACGTTGAATGAACTGCCAATAGGAACGCTCTCTCTCTGAAACGACCTGTGATTGGTCAAAGTCTCCCGTCACTGAAGATTTTTTAAAGCCTGAAAACAGAGCCATGAGGAGGTGCAGAAGTGTAGTTATCTCTCAGAACACTTGAATTACAATATGCTGAAAGGTTTTTATGGATTTTTTGCCCAATGATGCCAAAAACATTCTGTCTACTACAGGTTTAATTATGAATGGCATCAATTTAGGAAAGCTAAAACATGTTAACTCTGTTATGAAAACCAGAATAAAATAATCCATGATGAATTCTAATTTAAATCATCATCAATGTCTTCCTTGACAAAACATTTCCTATTTAATGCCATTATTGGTGTGTGTGTGTGTGTGTGTGTGTGTGTGTATGTGTGCGTTTCTAAGGTTAGGATATGTCTGTATAGTGAGTTTCGCCCTGACTGGTCATAGAGAGTTGTGTTTATTGGAATGAGAAGGGAAGTTTCTCTGACCCTCTGACCTCACATCCTGACATGAAGGTGTGATTCCTGTCCATCTGGGCAAAACTATGGGCCTCTTGTCAGACATTCATCTTTGACACCTCGTCAAACTAAAGGAAAAAGGATATAGGTAAAAAAGTAAGGAGAACAGTAGGCTATGTGTGAGCAATCGCTCATTACGGTCCAGCTGTATTGTATTCCAGCTTCCAGCTTACAACAGAACCCAGAGGAACAATAACGGATTTCAGTGCAACTAATCTGGTCAAATAAAAAATAAAACAAACATCTCAAGCCCAATGATTCACTTGCTCAAATGTTCCTTCACATGAAAATAGTGCCTTAAATATTACAGCTTTAGCAGTCTTTTTGCTGATGAAATATGATCACACAGCTAAACAGGGGTGATCCATGTTGCGTTATTCAGTTTTATTGCACAGTCCGTCAGGCCATTATCAGTGAAAAATGCCAGGGAGGAGGAGATGGATCGAGAAGTTGCACTGGAAATGCGGGAAGGCAAAAGACAAATCACCCTCTGCTTACATTTGTCTCGATTTCACTGAGCTTTGCAAGAAAAGACGGCAAAATGATTTAGTTTGTGCCAAAGGCAAACATTGCTCACACAGCGCTGTGTTTTGATGTCCCACACACTCAAAGAACTGAAGCCAGCTACTTAAAAGGCCGGAGGTCTTATTCCCGCTATGGTGCTTCATATTGGTATAACAACATCCAGAATGTTCACATGATCTTGTAATAATGCTATGATTAAAATGTTACTATACTATGATAAAATCACTTCCTTATATCAACTATGTAGATAGGCTGTTGCTCAAGACAGGACAGTCATTTTGAAAGGAAACATATTTGTTTCCCAAGGTTAAGAGTTAAACTGCAGTTAGCTGTGACTGCCTAGATTTGAATCTTCACGATCGCAGTGCCTTGCAACATACATTCATGCCTAAACGTATGTCAGACTAACAGCAGTTTTACATGTATAAATGCAACATGGTAATCTCAAACAAAACTGGTGAGGCAAAATAAAGGGAATAAATAGAAGTGGTTACAGAACACCCACAGTCTGTGAAAGGTACATCATATCAAGTCAGATGTGTTTATTTTCTTGTGTCCTTTTCAGAATGACAGCGGGGGTGTTGAGGCCTGCAGGCAGAGTGATGAAATATTTGCAGAGAGAAACAAAGCGCTTCCTGTTCGAGGCGGGTAGCTCGCACAGGCCGCTTCCTGAGTGTCAGACCAGCTTGGCCAGGTTGAATTTTGCAAAGTGACAGGAACGCAAGACGGAGGGTAAGGGCGAGGGGCGCGCCATCCATCTTCATCACGCAGCTGTGAGACCGTTGTTACAAAAACAAGTGCTGGATTCGTGAAAACAAAAGGGAGAGGTCTGACTGGTTTCGCCTCAGTGATCGTTGACTGTGTGTCGGGGCCGGCTGGCGGCTGAGCAGCGCGCCTTCATGGTCCGTTAAAAAGCTTTCATGCGCTGTCAAAACACAGCTTTTTCTCTCTCTTGGTTATGATTGCAATATTATGATAGAGCTTACTTCTGGAATTTCTTCACAAATTTGCATACGTTTATACAGTATTGTGACATCCATCAATTTACAAGCAGAACAAGTTTTACTATGATTGTATGTTTTATTCTAATTAAATACAGGCAAATATACTTAACGTTGCCTTTTAGTTAATGGTTTATCATTTATAATGTGCGCTTTGTTGTGTTTTACCTTTTATTTATTCAGGGGGAGGTTCACTGATAGCTTTTTCAGGAACGCCCTGAAACACCTGGAAGCTGCCCAGTACAACCACAGTCTGATCTGCTGGCCACTGAGCAACTCCACTGGAGTGGTTGAGTACCTTGCTCAAGGGCATCTCAGTGGTGGTAATCATTTTCCCCACCCAGATTTATCCTGCTGGTCCAGGGGATTGAACCGGCGACCTTCTGGTCTCAAGCTCCCTTCTCTAACCTTTAGACAACTGATTCTTCATGACAACGGGGTAGATGGATTTCTCCCGAGTTCACAAGTAGGAACTCCGATTTTGAGTAGCGTTTCATTGTACTTTTAGTAAGGAAGTTGGAAATTCTGGAGTTCCGAGTTGTCTTGAATGCAGCATAACGTACTAATTCATAAGTACGACATAAAATTGACATACTCAACTGCCCTGAAATGGATTGTGACTGTGCAAATTTCAGACTGCGCCGCCATTGACAATGTGCAAGGCAATAAAGAGAGTTTTCCATCTTGGTTCAGACTACATACACACTATTATTTTATCAAGCTTTATCCTCTTCCTTTGTGCCGTAAATGGAGACGGGAGATAACGACCCGGTGGCAGACAGAATTGCAGAGTGAAAGCGAGGCATACAGGGATCCAATTTAAACGCCGATGGTGTCATTATTCTATAGCCTTTACATTGTGCAATCAACATTTACTTCATAATAATAAGTTAAAGAAATAAACTTGTCTATTTCCACTTTAAGTTGAGTGAGTGTTATTTTACATTTACAACGGTACATCGGTAGCTCGGACCAGTAACGTCATGGGATGCCGTCATGTGATGCAGACGAGACGTATTGCTTGAGTTTACTTTAATGTGAACAGTCTGTTGGTAATGGCATACTTAATCGTTAATTTAGTAGGAAGTATGCAGTATATACAGATTGAGTATGTAGTATGCAGTATATACAGATTGAGTATGTAGTATGCAGTATATACAGATTGAGTATGTAGTATGCAGTACGTTAGAATGGGATTTCCCAGTTCCCAGTGAGAAATGTGTGTCAGTTGGAAAAAAAATGTCAAAAGAAGGTCAACAGTCATTCGATTTCTGTCATGTTCGCACATTTCAAGGCAGCAGTAGGATATGTATGTAAAAAAAAAATCCCTTGTGGGTGGAATTTGGTCACAAAGGTTTCACTTCACAGTTTTCTGTGCAATGATGAACTTTTCACCTTGTTTTTACCCCACTTGTCTTAACCCCACAAGCTTAAAGAAACACTGGAAGCAATGTGCATAATCCCATTTCAATTCAAAAATATAAATTTTAAAAGTGTTAGTTTCTTATTTATCTGTACATTTTTTGGTATTTTTTTTTAGCTTTTTTAAGATCACCTCATCTCCTTTATTCCACTTCCTGCAGCTTCATAACCAACACAAGTGAATATGATCAGCAGCCTTTACAGCCCGTCACTTCGTTCACTCTTGTTGCTCAAGCAAAGTTAAAAATGATGATAAGACCTATGTCACAGTCATATATGTATTGAGTGGTTGCCAAAAGGGTGTCAATTTTAAGGCAGCAGGTGTTTTGCACTTGCATGATGTAAGTCCATGTGGGCGGAATTAATGAGATATTGAGGAAAGATATTGCATCATATCTTTTCAAATGTTTTTCCACAAAAGATTCCTTTAAAAAAACTCACAAGCATAAGAACTACACATATGAGCTTAATTCAATTTGGAATAATACGTGTGGATAGCTTTTTTTTAATCATAATTTAATCTTCTCCCTCCCACAACTCCTTAATCAGCACAGGCTTATCTAATCATGCGGTTGATTGGAGCCGCAGGCAACAATCCTTTGAAACCCGTCCATCGTTCACTCCTGTTGCTGTTTGTCTTTTCCTGCTCTTCAGTTATCTTCCACTTCATTTTGTTGTGACTCCAAACTGAGCATTGGTTGATGATGATGATTAGGTTGATAACAAACTGGATGGATAACATGAAATGAAAGAAAATAGAGGAGTAACCATTTTCAATGGGATGTGCGGTTCTAGTTTGATCTGACATGAAAGCAGTCGTTGGCCGTCCAGCTCTTATCTAACCAGCTCGTACCTGGAACTGAGAAATTGTTGGCATGGACTTAACTGGGCCACAGACATCAATAAGGGAAGTTTGGTTTTATTCCAGACACCATTAGACTTGTGAGTTGCGGTCTAAGAGATGATCAGTTTACCTTGTGGGTAGAATGATAAATGCATTTGAACTTTTTGCCCTTTTCAACGTGTGCTTATTTTTTCTTATTTGTGTTTGTGAACTTGCTCACCTCAAATAACAACTTTTTGAGGGACGAACAGAATTTTAACTTGAATTGATCGAGCCTTTGTCTGATAATTTTATAAGTATAGTATGTTGTCCCTGCTTAGCTTTTAAGATAACGTTGCCGTATTTTTCTTGCTGTTATTTCCTCTGCTATCATTGTCATCCTGCTGTAGGTGTTGCCTTGTTCCATGCACCATGCAGCTTGTGCTAAATAAATAGATGAACTGGCAATAAATAAATGAAGAATATTATTATTATATTTTTTCCATATATTTATTTCCATATTTTATTTATCTATTTCTACATTTATTTACTTATTTATTTACGCACTTTTTTTTAATTTATTACGACGTGTATTGCCATTTTTCCACCATCCTTCATTATCATACAGGAGACATGGAGATAAATGTAGAAATTAGTATATAAATGTATACATGAATAAATATGTCAAAATAAATAAATGTGGAAATATAAAATGATGTATTGCCCATTAGCCTATTTTTCTCAAATTTTGTATTTATTTATTTTTAATGTATCATGCTTGTTCATTTATTTTATTTTATCCCATTTCACTTTTGGGACCCATATTCATGAACCAATGAATGATCACAAAACTGCTGGTCTTGAATTGTTTGCGTGCACTCGTCAACTCATCAACTCATCAATTCATACTGTCGTCACGTCACTGTAATATTCATGTTACACCATAAATTGTTGCCACCTTGCAGACTTTTCCCTTGCCCCAAGTCCTACGAGAGAGACTTTAACTCTGCCACGGTTTTCATTTCCTGGCAGTTTAGAGATGAGGTACATTCCAGGACAAAAAGCGATATTTGTGTGACTTGGCAAAAGGTCTTCACCAGATTTATAAACAGATTATAAGGCAAACTATGTCAAGTGTCCCCGTCTAGAAATTCATGCACGTCACTGAGATGGTGAAAAGCCCCAACAAGCTGATATTCCTACTTTTTGCCAATTCAGTAAGTGACCACAAATTCCTTTCCACATACTGAAGATTGTTGACCTCTGTGCTATCTCACCCATGAGCCCAACTACGGCTCCATAGTAGGAAAGTGAACAGACATATTATAACACATAACAATATGTATTGTTGTCCGGGTTGAGGGTTGGCAAATATGAAGACGCGTAGGGCCACTGCCCAAGCGTTGGTATTTGACGCCCTGGGAGTGAGACCAGGCTGCACCATCGGGACTTTTAACCCCAAATCTCACCATGGTATGTTTCTCCACAGTGGCACAAAGTCAGTACTCTTCAATGAAGACTCACAGATCTGTGTAAGGCAGGTGAATGAAAGCCAGCTTCTACTTGGTACAGTGCAGCTTCTATGTTTTTGATCTCTGCACTGACCTAACTGGGATAATAATTGAGGCCACTGGTTTGTTGAGGAGGGTTTGTAACACACTGGTCATTTCCTCAGAGCTCTGACTGGACTTCTGTTGATCATCATTTAGCTTTGGTAGCTCTGAGTAACTGGAGGTTCATCCACCTGACAAAAAAAGAGTATTTAGGTCTTTATTTTCAATATTATTTGCAAGCGTACGCATCTCCTACTTTCCTACACAGCATGAGTGTTGATACCATTTAGTAGTTTTTTTACATCATACATTCAACCCTTTTTCAAACACTAACCATGACCCTTGCTTGTGGATATATATGCAATTTTGCAGCATTTAGCTGCACTTTGCTACAGTGCTTTTGTCCCTTTAATGCGCTCTCTCTCTCAGCTACACCTTTTCGATATCCCTTGTCCTCGCTCTCACCTGCGCTGCCAATGTTTTCCTCCACACTGCTCGGCCACGTTCACTCCATGCAGTAACTGATCGCTCTGTAGAGTACAGTAAAGCTTAAATGTCAGAGAGGGGAAATTTGTCTTGCAAATGGTTAGCAACACGTGTTGATGCGTACGTGCGTGCAACCAATCGCGTTAAATGTCAAATATCATTCTATCAGCTTAAAAGCAGGCGTGGAGGCTGGCGGGCCAGCGGTTAAAACACACACAGAGATACGACCACCCACTACTGTCCCTTGGAGGGAATCGTTTCAAGGAATGCACATGTTTATTAGCAAGAGTGGAACGGAAAGTATTGCTCCCTAACAGAGATTTAAACAGATTAACTGATCAGCCTTTACTTTTGTGTTGTTTGTTTGCATGTTAATTCTCTACTAATAACTATGAGAATGATGCCTAGAGTGCTTCAAAGTCATCACAGTATGATTTTCACACTTTTAGGCCACAATAATAATAATAACAATATATGTTTTATGTGTTTTCATGTCATGTACATTTAGATGCCTACAGTAGAGTACATGCTCTCTCTTAAAAGTACATTTTCTACACTGACTTTTTTATCATAGACTCTATAAGAAGTGGACGTAGTCACGTAGACGTCACCCGTTGGTTTGTGGACTGCCGTTTTGAAGCCTCGAGTTCAGCATTTTGGCTGTCGCCATCTTGGTTATTTGCAACCAGAAGTGACACGAGAGGGTGGAGCTAAGTAAAACCGAACGCTGAATAAGAAATTTTTAGACGACCGAAACGTTATAATTAACTTTCATGAACTGAAAACACACTGTGAAAGGGTTAAAGTTGTAAGACGAAAACACGGACGGCACTGCTTTATGGTCTATTTGACTCTAAATGGGACCATAATTTACTAAATGAACATCATGCTGTATTGAAGAAGACTTGAAACTAGCGATTGAGACCATAAACTCAAAGTGTTCCGTAGACAAAAGAGAGATTGTGGTTGAGATATCACTTCAAACTCCAGTCTGACAATTGAAAGTATAGATACAAAGAGTCACATCAGGCTTTAAGCTAAATGCTAATGTCAGCATTCTAACATGCTCACAGTGACGATGCTGTTTAGCAGGTGTTTACCATTTTGATTTTGCACGTTAGCATGCTAACATTGCTAGTGTCCAGTAAACACAAACTACAGCTGAGGCTGATGGGGATGGCATTAGTTTTGCATGCATTTGGTCATAAACCATATTGAAATTTTGACCTGATGATTCACCAGATTCGCTTTAGTTGCTAGATAAAAGATTTCATGGCAATTCATCCAATAGTTGTTGAGACATATAGCCTAACCACAAATTTCAACCTCATGGTGGTGCAAGAGGAAAAGACTAAGGGGATTATCACAGTCAGTAGGATTCGTCCTCTTTGGGCCATGAATCTCTGTACAAATTGTCAAAGCAATCCATATAGTTGTTCAGATATTTCAGTCTTTGACCAAAGTGGTGGACAATTGGCATTGCCATCCCTAGAGATAGGCTACAATTATTGTGATGACATCAAGCGTAGAATTTATAACAATGCAATATTTTTGAGAATTAGAAGTAGACATTAGGACATAAGTTTTTAGTCTGTAGATCACAAACCTAATTTCATAATGGTCACATCTGCTGAATATCAGTTTAGACACAATCCCACACAAGTGGTGATTACCAAGAGCCTTTTTATACTTGAGCCATATCACTTGGAATTGCATCAAGTGTTGAAATGTCTCAGTCACTGCTGATTTGGAGAAGAAAACAAACATGTCAACAGCTGCAGCTTGTATTAACAAGAAGGATGAAATTACAGGGAAAAATAGTTTGAGTTCAATAAGGGGTAGAGAGAGATGAAGAGGATGATATGTACAAAGAAAAAGGAGAAGAAATGGATCATTAGCTTGAGGTAAATTGACACCATATTGGACAAACTCGACAAACAGCCTGAGCCAGTCTATTTATCAGGAAACACACTTTTAGTTGAAATAGTTTGGAAAGTACCTATTCTTCCAGTCTATCAGCAATCACTTTCATCTGGAAACATTCTTGTTTTCTTTGCTGTGTAACATGAAAATTGTCGGCAACATACCTCCCTCAGAACTGCCTTTCTGTTGAACTCATTAATGCAAGATTGCTGATTGGTGGAGAGGTTGATGAAATATTTTGATTATCTGGCAGGTTCTCAGTGGGGTAAAAGGTCAATGTTGTTTTCAGACGGTATTTTTCATACACTCTCATCTTTTACCAACACCGATCACCTTTTATAGAAATCCTAGAATGCCATTTGCCTTGATAATAACCAGTCGAGACATGAAAGGGAATGTACAGTATGCCTCAGATTTATGTGACGAAGTAATGATGTGTGAACAGAAAGTTATGAGATAATGGAATGTGCTGCAGAGATAACACATAAAAACACTTCTCATAAAAAAAAAATTAAAACTAATTTCTGCATGTTGAAGGTAGTTTATGTTTATATGACCCACATCTATGTGTGAATTTAAGCAATATCATCTGTTACTGTGTGCTCATTAGGTGCTGATTTAAGAGGAAGATTGTGTGTGAAATGACGCGTATGTTGATAATGTGCTACATTTAATTTGCAATAATGTGTTTGAAATAGGAAGTGTTCAAACTTCATGCAGTCTTCTTGCACATAACTCCAACAAACTGTTGCTTTTACCATTTGGTTTTTGCACAGATAAAACAAACGACATGCAACCCGCTAAATAGTGAGCTTCAGAGGTGCTGGTAGGCTGTTATTTTTCGACAGACACTCTCATATGATGATGAAAAGGCTCATCATTGCACAATCTTGCAGGCAGATTGTGTCTGCCATCTCCTGAGCTACTGTTTCCGTGGGAAAGGAGTCGGAGCTAAGCAACACTCTGAATGACCCTGGCCGGACTACGTCTGTGATCATGATGCAAGCTCTGGTGTCCTCCTGACCGGGGGGCTCCAGGCCAAATAATTAGTGTGTGATCTGTTGAAGATAAATGCTTTCCCAGAGAAAGTGGAGACATTTAATGCTACTCTAATTCCACTTGCGTGTTTGTGGGCATGTGTGACTTCACGGCATCCAAATTTTGTGTTTTCGTTACTTCATTTGCACCGCTGCCTGACTCTGTGTGGGATTGCTTCTTGGGACTGTTGAGTGAGCGTTTTGTTCCATCTCTGCAGTTGTCAAGAGCTGTGAATGTCTCTCTGCCATGTGTAATGCCCCTGGAATGACAGATCAGGAGACAGCTGTATTATCGCACCGGCACGTTCTTTAATACTGTGCACCACATGCTACGTCTGTACAACTTCACAAACTGTGCACAGCGGCAACTCGCTCCCATGTTACGTAATGTTCGTATTTGATTTTGCCCTGACCATTTCAAAAGCATTCCCTAAGATGCCTGTCCCTTGGCCTTTTTTAAAAGCTGCCTTTACTTGGTTTTGTAAACACTCTGGCCACAAAAAAACGCTGTTGGCTTCGAAAGGAGATCAGTACAGCGACAAGCTGGCATACCCGTTGGCAGAAGACCGTAACACTGGCCAGGCCGGACCGCTCCTGCCACACAGACCAGAATACACTTAACAGACACACCAGGTCTGGTTCACACTGAAGGAAAGTCGAGAGAGAACGCAGACAGGCATACAGAGATTTGACCTTTGACATTTAAAACATTGAGATAAAACATAAAAAATAGTTCTCTTGAAACTGGGGAGTATTAATAACAACAACAACAACATAACTTATAAGATGCAAAATGCACTGTGAGGACAAGACCCAGACATTTCCCTCAGGAGTTGGTGTCAACCAAAACAGAGCTAATAGGAGAGCGAATATTGGACTTACATTCATCAGTTGGCCAGAAACACAACTGCAAATTAATGCTAATATTGCTCCGTATTAGCTTGGTGTGTAAATAAGCAAATGTTGGCTGACAAATTCACTATGGGCGCTTTCACAAGCCAACATTTAGTCGGTTTTAATCGAACTCTGGTTCAGTTCAACCCCTGGTGCGGCTCGTTTCGGCAGTTGTGAACACAGTAATCGGACCAAAACAAGCGGTCCGAGACCGCATGAGAGAGGTGGTCTCGGACCGTTTCCAAGTGAACTCTAGTGCGGTTCGATTGCAGTGAAAACATAATACCTACTTAATTGCAGGAAGTTAAAACACAGGGGATTACGGACTGCCTTCCCAGGCATTTGTTGGGATGGACTCATGTAAATGACAGCTAACATGAGTGGGAGAGGACTGACCTTCTGCATAAGTCCGATGTTTGCTTGATGTCTGGGCCGAAGAGAACATACAGAATACCTTATATAATCCATAAAAATAGTGACATTTCTAAAGTCATTCCAGATAAACTGGACGAGAGGGGATTTGTGGGCACAGAAGATCAGTGCAGAGTCAAAGTGAAAAAACTTCGGCCCTGCTCCTTCATACACACCCCTCAGCAAATTATTTTTTTATTTGGTCCGTTTTAATTTGTGCGCTGTGAAACCGAACCAAACTAATTAGAAAACAAACCAAAAGTATTAATTTCACTATGATCCGGAGTAGCCAAACGGACTATGGCTTGTGAAAGGGCCCTATACTTGTAGAGGTGATAGTATGTCAGTGTTGTGTTTATAGCGTGTGTCTGCTGTTCCCAAGTGGCCAAAAAAACGCTAACGCAAGTTTAAAGCATCAGTTACATACATTACATTAATTTAATGTAATTAATGTCAAGTGGATAACAGTCATGGGCTGGTTTTTAAATGAATAGAATGTTTTTACAGAATTTTCAGGTCTTACGACCTCAGTCCTAAAATCTGGGCTATACGGCCCTGGAGAGGAAACCACCGAGCAAGCAATTTTTGCTGATGACAATCAAATCAATGGAAAAAAAAGAAAATTGAACTTTGAACAGAGTCACAAACCTTGTGATGTATTTTCGGCCAGTTTTGCTTAGAGACGGAAAAAAATTAAAAGCGCTCCTTCCTTTAATTGTTCATCTAATAAGGAACTGAAAACGCAGAAAGACAGTGATGAATCCAACCTGGATAGTCAGTCACATAGAAAGTAGTAGACATGACGGAAAGATGATTTAGAAATAACCTATAATAACTTACATAAAATAACTTAATGCTTGGCTGGTTGTGTAATCTTAACTGAGTTACACCTACACTACAGGGTGTTTGAACAGGTCTCTCTCGTTGAACAGCTCAAGGGTAACATTTCCAGTTAAGGCCACCTCCACAGAAACTCCATAGTGATCATCAGCATCGCGTCACTGCTGAGATATGACTGCGTCTGACCCAGATGTTGAACCTGAGCCTCTGTGAGGTCTCTGCATAAATAGCTAATCAATCAGAGAGAACTTTCTGCTTACGTCTGCATTTATCAGTTAGATCAATATGACTCAATAACAATCAGCAGCAGCATACGGTTACATATTCACCTGTGTACTCTACTGTGTGTTGATGTGATAAAGAGTCTCTTGATTTTTGGCAGACTTTTTTGTGAGTAAATAATGTGGCTTGAATACCTGGGAAAAAAGTGGATTCCTGTAGTTCCCCTGCAAATAGGCTACACATTTGCAAGTTGCAATGTGCAATCACAAGTCAGCTTAATACAGTATGTCCTTCCACGTGTCCAGACTGGCTCACAACTCTCCGTAAACATTATGTCTCTGTAACCCTGACCCCTTTGGAAAACCCAACGGGAAGTTTGATGAAAGTGATGAATGTGTGTCAATATTTTAAATATCTATATTTAAACAGTCATGAAATGAGCATTTTAGCTTTGCTTGAAAGTACACTCACTGATTTGTTATAGTCTGCAATAAGGTCCTTGAATTCTCAAATGCTCAGCATTGACAAAACTATTTACTATTTCAATATCTTCTCTTTTAAATAAGCTTTTTGTCAAAGCTCTCCTGATGAAGGGAAGTAGTTTTAAAGCATATTTAAGTAGATTAACCGGCTGAATTCTCCATAGAATCTTCCACAGGTAATGTTAAGATATGTCATTGTTAAACCTGCATTCATTGATTTTTGTGGCCGTGGGGGCAGCAGAACAAGCCGTAAACAGCATTGAAATAGTATTACCTTATAAAGTTGATATGCTGAACATCTTAGAGCGACATTAGCATTTATTTAGAGTCATGTTTGTGTCCACCTGATAAATATAAGTCCAATATTCACTCTCCTTCTGGCTCTGGTCTCCAATTTTTCTGAGGGAAATATGTGGCTCTTTAGCTGCTAAATGCTCCTCTAAATGTTCACCAGCTAGTTTCGTCCGTCTGCTGTTAGGTGCTGGTGATGAGAGTGGTGAGAATGAACAAAACAGTAATGTTGTGGCCATTAAAATATAACAGTGAGTTAAAGAGGCTAGACGTACAGAGGACAGTTATTGGCAGGGCATATGGTTTATATGGGCGGGCCCTGACAATCAAAGGTTGTTGTTTGTTTTTTTATTTTAATACAGTAATGGATCCATATTGAATAGTTCAGTATGTCAAATTTAGGTAGTCTCACCCCTCTATTAAACCTTACAATTAATACACAAACAGTCCAAGATCTAGTCAGTTATTAGTGTAAAACAAAGTCACTAAAACAGCAACATTGAGACAGTTGTATGGTGAGCACCATGGACATGGACAGCTACCTGTCTCATTATTACATTAATAATGCAATCTTAATTAGAATCCTAAAGCTAATTTATACAAAGGTGTAGCGAGGTGTTTATAATATTTAGACTTCCATCATTAACATAAATGGGTTATAACTGAGCATTATAACTCATGAAAGTTGGATGTGTTTTGCATTGCTGTTGCATTAAACTGCTTTTTGCAGTCGGCTGTCGGCCTGGCGATGGATAATCTTCTGGGGGAAAGAGGCTATTTTTTGGGTTCCAGTGAAGCCAGTGGATATCCGGCTAAGACTTCCTTTTCCGTGCGCTGCTCATTGTTTTACAGTCCAATCAGCAACTTGAGTCGCGAGACTGTTGGTTTTGGAGCTGAGAGACGAGGTGTACGACCGGATTGTTTCACAATGGCCAGTTTTTACAAGCCAATTTTAAACGACAACAAAAAAAGCTAAATCATCTTCAGACAATAGTAAGTGGGTTCCCAGATTGCATTCCACCTCTTTTGGCGCCCCACCCTGACCGTTTACCTGCATCCAACCAAAGCCTGCTCGAACATGATTGGTCGATACAACCCAGAAACCAGAACGCTTCCGATACCAAAAATCTTGTCCCGCTGCCCACACATTCTGTTATACATTATGAATTCAGAATCTGTTATAGAGATTAGCATTTTGTACCTAAAAAAAATAGCAACTGAGTGTGTATTGTTCTTACAAACCGCCTCACATGAAACAGGAGCATTTTTAATTAACGAGAAGAGCAGCACATAATAATACGCTAATGTTGTATTTCATTTTGGTGACCATAAACTGTAGTGCACAGCAGTGCTGTGTAAATAAATGCGTGTGTGTGCGTGCGTGCATGTGTGTGTGTGTGTGTGTGAGAGCTTTGGATGAACATCAGTCGACCCGTTGGTGGATACCGTACAGTTAAGGATAAGAAGTGAACGAACCTTTGAACTGACAGGAACCAGAAGAACCACAGAGCAGAGAACATCACAGTATGGACATGAGAGAGTTTCCTCTGTCCTCATCAGCACAAAACAACATGTTTTAACACTTAATACTGAGGATGAGAATCTGCAGAGCTGACCACAGGAAGGACTGGTCTGATAAAATGGGAAGCCTTTGCTTTCCACTGGAAAAGCTGTATTCCTACATTCTCCCTTAATGGGAAACACTGAGTTGATCTCTGGTCTAAACTATTTTAAATTCTACTTTGTTTGTGTCCCATAAGAGAATATTTACATTGCATGATATTTTTCATGACGTTAAAAAAGAACTTAATAACTGATTAATGGCAAACAAGATGTCTTATACTGCATTAATAGTATTATTTATAGTGGTACCCAGCTATAAGAGCACCAGGCAGTATATTTTATATTTCTGTGCTTTGGTTCAACGTTGGTTGAGAAAACTCTAAGACATGTCTCTGTGTTTTTTCCCACAGTTTACTTACCGCTCAGCAGAGCTGGCTCTATAAGCACACTGTGAGATGTCGGGAAGGGTGCTGCCATGTGTGATATTGTGCTGCAGGTGCCAAGTATTTCCAGTGAAATGGTGTCGGTGGATTTAATGTAACCCACTGTTGTCTTAATGCCCTTGTTGAAATGGAAACAGTTGGCACACAAAGCAGAGCGCACATGTGTATGTTGACGCACAAAAGAACAGTAGTTCCATACCTCCAAAGCCAAAACCTAAACACTAAATGCATGACATGATCTGAATGTAATCTTAATTTCTTTTTTAAAGGAGTAGTTTGACATGAGATGACTGATACCACTCGTGACTTCCTGGTATCTTGTTGCACAGAACCTCCAGTTGTTTTTACACGTTGGTCTTTGCACAGATTAAACAAACTACATGTTAAATGCTATTTAGTAATCTTTCGAGGTGCTGAAAGCCGGACTTTCTTACTTTTGCACAGAGCCAGTCTAGTTCTTTCCCCGTTTCCAGTCTTTATGATAAGCCAAGCTAACCGGCCAGGCTGCTCTCATACACCGTAGCTACAGTATACCTACGAAATGTAATGCACTGTAATTTGTATTTATCCCACAAAATCAGTTTGTATGTAATCCACGTAAACGTGAACCAGGAAGTATAAAGACAGACAAACACTGCGTACGGAGGAGGTGGGTCAAAAAACACCGGAATTTCGCCCAGAAGTCAACTTTGATTTATTTGTCACGTAACTTCCGTACTTAAGTTGCACCACTTCGGAAGTTACTTTAACCTAAACCACTATATTTTCCCTAAACCTAGCCTAACCAAGTGGCCTTGTTGCCTAAACCTAATCAAGTTGCTTCAAGTGAAGATAGAAGTTTATTTTGAAAAGACTGTATGCATGTAACGAGCAAAAATTGACAGGTTTTGTGCATTTGTAGGAAAATGCACAAAATAACTTTTTGTAAGATATCATACGAACTGTTGTATGAGAACATGTTGCCGTATAGCCACATATTTAAAGGAGAAATATAAAGATGGCATCGCTCCTCTCATCTAAGTCTATAGGTAAGAAAGTGAATAAGTATATTTCCAAATATATTTTAAAATTCATCTACCCAAACGATTCCTTTAACTCTCAGACCCTGAACTGTAACATCGAATAAAAAAAAAAAATGTCCTAAACTGTGCTCCCTATAAATGTCCAAACTGATTCTCACAAAGATAGATGTAGGTGTTATTTCTTCATGTTATGGCACCACAGCTCCACTCATTGGTTGGGTTTCCATTACAAATAGTCGTCCACTACAGAAATTTGCATAATAAGCATGCTGGTGTTGCAGTTGCTTCTGTGGAAAAAGAGCTGCCACACAGTTGGCTGACAATAAAAAAAACAAGACCTCACAGATTCATCTGTGATTTATGTAGAGGTCATTGCCAAATATTCTATTCTGTGTGTAAAGTTCAGGTAATGACAGGTTTGAGCAGTTTAGGTGAGAATTAGAGCGGAAGTGCATATTGTAATCATCAATGTTTTATCAGGGTGGAACGTTGACTCACAGAGATCAAGTGTAGAGATAGTGAGCTGTGAGCTCTCGTGGGCGGCACATACAGTAGTAAAGTGCAACTTATACTTGAATTCATTAGCAAATAATACTTTAATAGTTTAATATAGAATATTATAATTCTATAATAAACTCATAGGGGACTTTTTTTCTGCATGAGTATTTTACTTTTGACACTTTAAGTACATTTTGCTGATAATACTTTTTATATATTATTTTCAATGCAGGAATTTTATTTGTAATGGAGTAATTTTGCAGAGTGGTATTGTTACTTTTACTTAAGTAAAGGATCTGAATTCTTCTTCCACCACTTCTTTATGATTTACTAAAAGAATGGGCTCAAAAATATAAAAAATGCAAGATATGAAATAGTTCATTGTCGTTCTTTTGTGCTAACATATTATTAACTAGAGGACCAGCAACATAATTTCTATAAAATTGCAAAAAGAATATAAATATAGTATATTATAGTCGTAGTGTTACAGTAAAGTAAATGCTAAACAAACAGTTGTAAACTCCAACAACTGATGACTGTCATTCTTTATGCTTGTCAGTGTATCACCACAAGAGGGAGCTGTCTGTCCAATTATGGCAAAGCCTCTTCTGCAGTCTCATCTGCAACATACTGAACAGCTGCCCATATGGTCTAAACTAAAAGCAATCTCCTATATATTAAAAACAGATGACATTATGAAACATAACTCCGTGTTTTTATGCTGTGTCATCCTAGAATTTCCAGACAACTTCAATGCATTTTCTTTGAAAACCTCTGTGGCATCTAGACATTGCTCTGCTCCTTAAATCAAAGCTAATGCCTCCTGGGATCGTTACCAAAAAGCCTTTTCACCTCGCTGCAGCCAATAATACCTTTCCTTTCTCAGACTTGTCAGGTGATCACTTAGTAAAGTGCAGATTAGAGGGTCATGGAGGGGGGCCATTGACTTTGCAGTGTCAGTCCTCCTCCTCCTGAAGTGTGTGGTTCATGTATCGAAACGGCAATGTACTGGATCTCAGTAGGGCTAACAGAGAGAGGTCTGTCGGGTCAGAATTGACAGTATTGACTCAGAAGCTATAAGTCAGCTTCCTTTTTTGCAAGTGGTAAAATGACAGTAATACAAGACCAAAGGTCCACCTCTGGGTCTGAAAAGAGAAACCAATGCTGAAGTGCCTTAAACTTGCATTCTTTCTAACAGCCAGCAGGGGGCGACTCCTCTGGTTGCAAAAAGAAGTCTGATTGTATAGAAGTCTACGAGAAAATTATCCTACTTCCCACTTGATTTATTACCTTAGTAAACATCGTAAACATGAGTTCATGGTCTCAATCGCTAGTTTCAAGTCTTCTTCAATACAACATGATGTTCATTTAGTAAATTATGGTCCCATTTAGAGTCAAATAGACCATAAAGCAGGGGATGCTTTAGGGCGTGGCCGGTCTGGGAGTTGTCCTTGTTTTCGTCTTACAACTTTAACCTTTTCACAGTGTGTTTTCAGTTCATGAAAGTTAATTTTAACCTTTTTGGTCTCCTAAAAATGTCTTATTCAGCGTTCAGTTGTACTTAGCTCCACCCTTTCGTGTCACTTGTGGTTGCAAAAATGCCGAACTCAAGGTTTCAAAACCATAATTCACAATCCATTGGGTGGCTACATCCACTTCTTATATACAGTCTCTCTATGTTTACCATAAACACCATCTTATGCTAACATATTTACCAATAAGCAAGTACAGCTGACACTGAAATGTCATTAGTTTTGCAAGTATTTGTGATCATTTGACAAATTTGAATTTTTACCTGATGATGGCATTAGATGTAAAGTTAAGGGATCACCAAACATCCTGAGGTTTAACATGAATGTCTGTACCAAATGTTGTGCCAGTCTATCGAGTAGATACATGCATATTTTGACCTGCTGGCGGTGTTAGAGGAAAAAAGTCTGGGGTCATCAAAGTCATAGGATTCTTCCTCTGGGTAACACGAATACATGTGCTCTGTATTTCATGGCGATCCATCCAATAGTTGTTGAGATATTTCAGTCTGGGTTAATCTGCTGTACACAGAGTTCGCTTGTCTTTGTGAGCCATGTCCTTAGGTCAGTAACTTTTATCTTCTGCCTGGCATTTTTAAAATAATCGATGCCTGGATAGGATAAAGTGTGACAGTAATAGAAAAGTAAATCCCAGTTCCCATTCACTGTACGTACCCTACTGTACTGAGTGTCACGACTGAGCGTGTAAAACTCTGTGCTCTCATGTAAGCTGATTGATTGAACTCTCTGCCTCTCCGTTTCTGTCTCTCTCAGTCAATTGTATGCTCACACACACACACACACACACACACACAACGGGTTGACACATTGGTGTTGTCAGCTCAGCAGGGTGTAGGCTGGCCCAGAGAAATACCACAGAGATACCAGGCAGGGCAGAGCAGTGATGGAGTGTACAGTAGTCTGTGTGCCTGTGCTTTTCTCTCCTGGATAATAGTGTATCCTTGTGTTTGCTTCAAGACTTATATTCATTAACTGATGCAGCATCTACTGTAGAACAACAGTTATTTCTTCATTTTCTTGTTCTCTTCAAGGATGTGCACCAATTTCTGCACACAAAACACTTTTATTTGTTTTTTTTCACTGAATTTTGCAGTACCAGTACCAGTGTTACAGTCTGGCACACCACACCATCCAAGATCCTCTTGGATAAAGATCTCTCAAGATAGCCTCCACTTTAATGTCTTGCTCTCTCTTGCACACACACATACTTATTCACTGCTCTATATAGTACATTTTGTAAGTAATTAATAATTAAAACAAAGGGCCGGCTGGTATAGCTGTTAAAGAAAGGAACGCGGATGTAATGGAGTCAATGTCAGTGTTAAGTGATAAGATCCTTTACTTAAGTAACAGTAGCAGTATCCCTATAGACGCTTTAGAAATACTTTAACACAAGTAGAAGTCCTGCATTCAGTAAAAAGTATTTTCTGAAAAATGTTCTTTAAGCATCAAAAGTAAAAGTGCATTAAAATGTAAGCTGCATTTTAATGTTGTAGCGGGTCGAGGTGGAAGATTAAAGATGCTCTATTCGATATTCGGAGCATTGATATAGCATCAAACAATTATTGTCTATGTAAAGATATAGAGGACGAATGTCTACCTGAGCAGAGAATGAAGTCGTTCTCCGTCTGTGTGTGTTGTAATCCGAGCTTCTCCTTGCTCTGTTGACAATGCCGGGCTGGCTGCACATGTTTTTAGTGCTTGTTTGTGCTTGTTTGTGCATGTGAGCGTGTCCCGCTGGCTAGCTGATAACGGCGAAGAATCTGTTGGCACTGTTGCCGTTTTCACCGTTAGCACCGTTCGCTACGAGCTGCCGTCACCATGTTTAGAGCTGTGGAGAGGCAATAATGCTCCCAATCACACTTTTAACACCTTTACCTAATTAACATTAATACAATGTTTGGGTAGTTAAATCTATAACAATGTATCATATTTTATATTTAATCTTAATCATGTGTTTAGGATTGAAATCTGCCATGAGACAAATAACTATAGCCGTCAAATATAATGGAGTAGAAAGTAATATTTCTCACTGAGATGTAGGAGAGTAGCAAAAATGCATAAAATTATTATATTTATCCCTTTCTTTTTTTACTTATTTAGTACTTAGTTACTTTCCACCACTGGTCATTTGATCCACCTTCATTTGTCTTCATTTAATAACACATAATTCATGTTTAGGAGGTTTAACCAGTGTAATTCAAATACCCATATGATACCTCTAATATAAAGATGCATTGCATATCAACCTTGCTCAAGGTGAACAGTTGTCACAGGTGATACTTGTCAAACACACATGGCGCTTGTTGGCTGTCACTGCTGTTGTTGCGGTGTTGTGGATGTTGGCACTCATACAAGGACAGCTAAATGACATGTTTTTGGTTACATCGGCTTTTCCTGCTTTGTTAAAGGGCCGTAGTGATTTATAGCAATTAAAGTGTGTGACTGAAAGAAATGTATTTAATATTGAAATTAATGTAATGATGGATGGCTCCGCCTGTGCTTATAGAACTAGAGTTACAATATGGTAACCTTCGTTATGCACACAATGTGCCTATATGAACATTATGTGCCAACTCTGCACAGGAGGATGGAGATGCAGCCAGTGAGAAGATGTCTCTCTCACCATGGCAATAAGGCCCCAATAATTGCGACCCCATGCCAAGCCAGGACAGATGGCTGTCTCCATGCCAACAAATAATGAAAATAAACCCTGTCAGATCAGATATTTGTCATTAATACATAGGATTTAAGGATTTAAGGGTACCTTGTGCCTCGCTCACAGCAAGTGCAAGTCCAGTAAAACAAACGATAAGCAAAAATATGCAAACATAATCAGAATAGTTTAAAGGTAGAACATAGAAAAGAAACTTAAAACAGTAAAACAACAAGAAGCATACAAAAATTACAACCAGAACAGGTTGAAAAACAGTCAAATTTGATATAGCCAACATGATGCCCTGAATAATTGGTTGTTAAATGTGAGGTTTGAGTCAACTACCCATGCTTTTATTACCTCTCGGTTAGTAATTCTTTGTACGTGGGTGCCATCTGCAGCTAGTCCAAAATGCAGTTACTCAGATATTACCAGTTTTGGCCTGCCTCCACAGGCTTCCTGTCCGTTTCAGGTTTGATTTTAAGATTTTATTGCTTGTTTTTAAGATTTGAAATGGACTGGCACCACTTTATCTAACAGAACTATTACACCTTCATACTCCAGTTAGAGCACTGAGGTCAACCAATCAGATTCTCCTGAATGTCAACAGAACTAGATACAAAAACCCTGTGAGTAGACTCTATTGATAAAGATTTGCTTGTAGATGTACTGAACACCTTTAATTTCAGGACTTGTTGAAAATAAAAGAGGACCTTAAATTGACCCTTGTGGAACACCACACATGAGGGAGGCGGGTGTAGAAGAAGAGGTCTTCCCAAGTTCAACAGTGAAATTTCTAAGGATTTTTCTAAACTATCAATCAAACCGTCGTCGACAGTATCAAAACTAACCAGAGTTGACAGAAAGCGAACACTGTGGTCACTTTGATGAGCAGAAGGAACAAAAGCCACGCTGAGCAGTAGACAAAGGAAACGAAAGGACCACCTCTGAAATAGTGTCCACACTATATTTGTGTACTTTGCTAACACTGAAGTAACTCAATCAGGCTTAAAATAACAGCTATCAACGTGCGTCACTTTTAGGTTGAATTTGGCATCTAAAAGAGGTGCAGCGAGCAACACTTTGATATGTGAATTTTCAAAGCAACATGAGAGAACAAAGAGCGCTCGGACAGAGCAGGTGTCCAAAAAAACTGCAATATTATTTGATATGAAAAAGACAGACCAGTAACATACACATAATCAACAATGTGAAAGACATATAAGTGTATAAGGGGTTGAAAATGATTGTCAAGTTTAATTCAACCTGCTGTAATTTAACCCACTTTGGTAAAAATCACTTTTCATTTATTCATTTTCTCCTAACAAATACTGCTGTCTTTATGTGTATATTTACATTCTTCTCTATTCATTCTATCTTTTGTTTCTTTACTGAATAAATCTCTCTGGTTTCCAGTGCCTTATACAGTATCTTTGTTGTTTACAAGTGACCTCAGGCATCACAGGATTTGATGTTTTGTAAGACCCGCAAGGGTTTAAGGTTATTGAATTATTCAAATCCATCCATTTTCATTTTGTTTGAGCTGCCTGTCTGCACATGGACACAAACACAAATGCATGTGCACAAGCAAAATCCTATAGCGATCTGATCCATCAACCCTCCTCCTGAAAACAACACACACGTTCATCCCATCTTTGCCTGTGTCTGGGAGACTTTTGGGGGCAGCCTGTTGTATTTTTTATGCCTTTCTTCTTTCCCAGTTGTGTATGATGAATGTTTGATTGCCCCCCCAACCCTCCCACCATGGCCTTAGGAGAATATGACCAAGCCCAGCTCACCAGGCCACAAAGGCCCTGAAATATTCACATCCATGAGCTGCTGAGTGGACCTCCTGATAGTCTTGTTAGAGTCAATAATGCACCTGCAGTGACCCCATCCATGAGACCAAATCACATTAACAAGGTTAGCCGGGGGCCAAATCCAGCATGAAAGTCAGGCTTTGCATGCATGTGTGTGCGTGTGTGTATCCTTTTGTATCTATGCATCCTGTGTTGTCAAATTTGTGACCTTTATTCTTGCAACGGCAACAGTCGGCTTCGGTTCTGAAGTCTGTCTGCTTCCACAAATTTTAGCTGCTACTGCAGTTTATCCTCCTGGGAGGCATCTTTTATGTTTACATCATAGGATAAAATGGCTTTTATTATTCACATCTACACATACACACACACATACACTCTGTTTCCTTTCTGTGAAATATGACAGACTGTAATTCTCTGATCTCCGTTCTTCTTTTCCGTTGCTTTTCATTTGTAGTCGCTCCTCTTTAACCTCCCTCTGATTTCATATTTCTTTCATACGAAAACTTGTTTTCTTTGTGAGATGGAAGTGTTCCACAATCAAAGAGTTGCTTTTTGTTTCAAGGGAATATCTTGAAAGTCCCTGTTAGACTGTGAGGGGCCAACCTCAGATCAAATATGGATACTGTGATCAGACATCTATGGCCATGCTCTTTACGTATGAAGGGTGCTGGTTGGGTTATAGGAGCCAAACACTTTATGCATATAGGGTTGAGTGAATAAAGACAGAAACAGCATGTTTGGACAAGGTCAATTTCTAA
Source organism: Sebastes fasciatus (assembly GCF_043250625.1). NCBI lineage: Eukaryota > Metazoa > Chordata > Actinopteri > Perciformes > Sebastidae > Sebastes > Sebastes fasciatus. The sequence continues at coordinate 12,900,551 of NC_133813.1, forward strand.
TATTGTATTATATTTAATTTGCTGTAGTGATCCATCCATCCATTATCTGTAACCGCTTTTCCTATTCAGGGTCGCGGGGGGGTGGGGGGGGTGGGGGGGGCTGGAGCCGATCTCAGCTGACATTGGGTGAAGGCCAGACTATCACAGGGCTGACACATAGAGACAGACAAGCATTCACGCTCACATTCACACATTTAGAGTCAACAATGAATCTAACCTGCATGTCTTTGGACTGTGGAAGGAAACCGGAGAACCCGCTAACACAAGGAGAACATGCAAACTCCACACAGAAGGGCCCCAAGCCGGGTTTGAACCTGCAACCCTCTCGATGTGAGGCGACAGTGCTAACCACTGCACCAGCGTGCAGCCCTACAGTGGTGATGTTAGTCTGAATTATTCTTGAAATAAAATAAAATTAGATTAAATAAAGCTTTATTTAGGAGTTTAAGGGGTTGGCGCTGACCATTTCCTGTCATCTCTATACTTATTACTCCACTGTGAACTATCTAAAGGCATTAAATGCCACCCAAAAACTACTCACACAGCTTTGAATGCAATAATTGCTTTGATTTAATTGCACAATGACACTGTGGCATTAGAGTATCACCCAGAATTATACTATAATTCTGAACCTTTGTGTCCACCTTATTATCACCACAGATAATAAACCTCTGGGATCATATACAGGAGCATCACCTCTGCAAAATATGTCCACAGAAAACTGAGCTTAATTACCAAACAAACACTGATGATATAGACAAATAGAGCACTAAAGGAGGCTCTCCGGCAATTTAGAAGGCCCATTGCAGTGCCACGGATTCAGGGGACTTGCAGAAGTTTTTATTTAAATGATTTTTTGTTGTTGTTTTGTTTAGTTTTTTCTTCTTCCTGTTTGTTTTTCTTTTCTTTTTCTGTAGCTACTTGCCAATTTTGTACATTTGTGATTATGTTCTTTTACTCTAATGGTGATCTATCAATTTGTAACCCCACCCTATATAATTATGCTTAAACACCAATAAGAAATTGATCACAAAAAAAATGAACCTTTAAATCAAGTCTTCATACAGAGAGCTCTGGGTATAAAACTGCTTTTGATTTATTTTGAATGGGCAGCAATGGTTTAAAAACTCCACACCACAATAAAACGTGTATTTGTAACAAGTAGCTATACTATAAGGAGTCTAGCACTGATGGATTTGTTCAATACAAAGCATCACATCTGATCTCAGTGACTTCCGGAAGCGTTTGATTCGTTGCGGATGACATCAGCTGTTGAGAGTGAGTGTGCGAAAAAAAAAAAAAAAAAACACCAGCGCCCTCTTCTTCTCTCCCCGGTTACCGAATATGACACAATGTCTGCTGGTATAAAAAGCTAGGGCCACTCCTATCAAGGCTCCACTTGTATGTCTGGAGACCACTGCAGCGAATAAAGAAGAGAGGAGGAGGCTGCTGTTGCTGCTGGAAGCATCCTGCACGCTTCTTCTGTTCGGGAGATAAAGAGAGACAGACAGAGAGAGGAGGAGGATGGCCACCCTGGTAGAATCCGCAGAAATGGAGACTTTAGGCGGCCAAAGCAAGACGAGCACGTCTCCGACAACCTCCACTCCATCGCAGCACTTCAACGACGGCAAATTCTACCTGCTGGTGGTGATCGGAGAGATCCTAGCCGAGGATCACCTGAAGTGTGCCATTGCGGACATAGAGAAAGGTAAAGATGGGAGCTTTGTGTGTGAGGAGGGTGGAGGAGAGCTGAACTCAAACATCTTCACAACAACTTGAACTAGATGTTTATAGCTTAGAAGTTTTATAGCTGTAAAAGAAGTCACTGCAGGTCTTCTGATTTTACGCACGCCTGATGCCAATTACGCACAACAAATGGCTCATTAATAACCTTAATTATTGGCTCATTTGAACTAGAGGTGATGTTGTTTATTATAGGGAGATATTGAGCATTTGAATTAGAGGTGATGTTGTTTATTATAGGGAGATATTGAGCATTTGAATTAGAGGTGATGTTGTTTATTATAGGGGATATTGAGCAGCCCCTCCCTGTAACATCAGCATAAACTGAAGTCACATCTGGTAACCCCACAGGTATACCTTTCTTGCCACTTAAGGAGCACTTTAGTCTGATTATCATATTAACATCAGTAGGCCCAACTGTTGTCATCCACACACACGTGGGCCAGCTCCTCTAATAAAGCTGCCAGCAGTGATTCAGCATTAAAAATCTGGACTATGCGTCAGTAATGCAGCGGATCGCATTTCTTTGGCTCCAGTGCAGCTGCGTGTTTTTTCTCTCTCTCCCTGCAGCACCTTGGCACAAAACAGGGCTTTTATTCAAGGTGCGTCAGGCTTTTGTTCCAGGAGAGTCCCACCAACGCATCAGTTTACAGTCTGGAAGAGACTATACAGCAGCTTTCTGTCTCTTTGTGGAAGAAAAGCTGAATAAATCTGGTTTTAAATCAGTTTTGAGGATGAAATGACTGCTTGGCTATAACAACGGAACAGTAATAGATTAATAACCCCCCCCCCCTGTCATCCCGTGGGAACATCTCTCCATCATCAGCATCATAAGCATCATTCTGCATCCAGCTCTCTCATCCTTCACCGGCTGGTGGGCGTGGCTCGGTCCGCACTGCGGTCCCTACGGAAAGCCACAAGGAACGCTTTTCAAAGTGAGCATAGGGCGTTTTAGAAATGCCACAGCTGCTGCTGTATACAGTGGTCTGTCTGCCTCTCTCTAGGCCTGAGTGCAATGCACCGTGTTATAGTGAGAGAGGAGAAGGAAGAGGAGAATATGGCGCAGTTACTGTGTGGGTGTGAAACCAAGTGAGGCAAGAGGAAAGAACATGAAGAGGAAGATGATGTTTACTTTTGGGTATCACCTGATTTTAGTTTAACCTGTCGGAGTCACAGTTTATTTTTCTATCATTATGTTAATTCAATAGATTATTATGTCAGATCTTGAGACCAAACGTATACTAGTGACCTTGGCAAAAATCTAAACACAAGGTCTTTTAGTAGCTGTTCTGGAGCTTTTGGTTTTATAATACTATCTTCCTCAGTAGATGGAGTTTGCCCCAATTTTTTTTTGCAAAATTGTAATTTTTTCCATTCTTGAATTTTATTTATATAGCTTATTATTTTTTTTATTTTATTTTATTTTTTTTATTTTATTTCATTTCATTTTATTTTATTTATTTATTTATTATTTATTTTCAATTTTCCTTCGTCAAATCTATTTTGTATTAAAGGGCTTTTCTATTATTGTTGAATTTTATTTTATAAAGCTTATTTATTTTATTTTATTTTATTTTATTTTATTTTATTTTATTTATTTATTTATTTTATTTTATTTATTTTCAATTGTCATTCTACAAATCTATTTTGTATTAACAGGCGACATTATTCTTGAAAAACTACATTTCATCATCTTCATCACTGTTGCGCATATTAATCGTTTAATGTTCTCATATCATTACCACACCCTTTATTTCTGGTTTAGGCCTACTGTTGTAAAACCCTTTCAACAGATGTCAACTTTGATGTATTTTTACCTCACAGATAAACACTTTAAAGTCATGTCATCACATAACTTCACAGCAACTAATGAGTATTTTCATTGTTGATTAAACTGTCAATTATTTTTCTCGATTAATCGATTAGTTGTTTGGTCTATAAAATGGTGAAAAATGTAGATCAGTGTTTCCCAAAGCCCAAGATGACGTGCTCAAATGTTTTGTTTTGTTTTTATATTCAGTTTACTGTCATAGAGGAGTAAAGAAACCAGAAAATATTCACATTTAAGAAGCTGGAATCAGAAAATGTTGCCTTTTTTTTTCTTAAAAAAATACTCAAACCAATTACTCAATTATCAAAATAGTTGGTGATTAATTTAATAGCTGACAACTAATCAATTAATTGTTGCAGCTCTTCACAGAGGCCTCCATTGGGCATTGACTCAGCATGATTATGAGAAGAGGATGATACCACCATGACTCAGCTCAGTGGAGGCATACCAACTCATCTAGCCCATGGCAAAAACAGAAACAGGGCTATAGATATTTCCTATTATAGATCTCTTTTTTCATGCCCAGCCAGTAACAAGATGTTCACTCAAAGATCAGTAGAATAGATGTGTGGGTGAGACTTTGCACATTTTGTTAGACCTGTTGCCAAGTTCTCCCTGTGTCGTCTGCTCTGTGCATTGATTCATTTTCAGACAGAGGAGCTAACATATGTTTTTCTTCGCTGGTGTCTTTTCTTCTCCTTGGTCTTGATTTTTTTGTTTTGTGTTTGTGTATCTCGCAGGGATCCGCTCATGGGACACCAACCTCATCGACTGCAACCTGGACCAGGAACTCAAGCTGTTTGTCTCCAGACACTCGGCTCGTTTCTCTGCAGACGTCAGAGGTAAACTGGATAAAGATATTTTCAATGATAATTTCACACTAGAAGTCTGATTATGTTTTAAAGCTAGGGTCGGTAATCTTCTTCAAAAACATTGTTCTGGTTATAGTTGTTGAAATTCTCATTACATCCCGACAGCAGACAATAAATCAAATGCTCTAATAAATGGTCTGGCTGTCGCAGGACTGTAATAAACCCGGCTTTTGGAGCAAGTGCTGCTGCTACTTTCATTGGATTAGAGTTGGTAACACTGGGCTGGGTTTTTTGATTGCTTCATTTTAAAAATCTAGCGTACTCTTGCTAGTTTCTCAACATTACCGACCCTAGCTTTATTATGTTTCTAACAGCTTCTATTGCATAAACAAAACGTGAGACACACTTTTCCAGCATGCAGATCATTATGCCTGGTTCAGACTACACAATATTTTTCTTGGTTTACGATCGGCACTATGTCAGATTAGGCGATTGAGAGTCATAAATTGTTGTAGTGGCCGACCAATCATCGCTGCTCGTCTTTCACAACGTGCATGATGTCATCAGGAAGGAAGTTTGATGCTTATGGCAGTAGCCTACTCACCTTCTCTTGCTGAAATGCCTCCGCTATTTCACGCCATATTTTTTCTTTTTTCACTCTGTCGTGGTAGTCCCTCAAGGAGAAATAAAAAAAGAAAGCTCGGGTGTTGTTGCCATAACGTTAGCTCCACAAATCTTTCCTCTATTTCACAATTCCACCTCACAGCACCAACATCGTTCTTCTTTTGCTTTGCCATCGTTTACAGTTGTACGCGCCTGAGCGGCAATTTACGGCTATAATGGAACACGCTGTGGAAGGCAAAAAAAAATCAAACATGCTAGACTTTCTGTCGGGATGTCGTGAGGCATCCCACACATGGCATCGGTTGTCGTCTACTACGACACACTACACAATATAAAACGATTGATTGATGCGCACAACACTCATTGTCGTTCCCGATCCGAGCCGACACCCTGCGACCGTCGTGTCGGGCTATAATCGGGTTGATATCATGTAGTCTGAACCAAGTAATAATACAACAATGTAAAATACTCCTGGAAGTCCTGCGTTCAAAATCTCATTTAAGTAAAAGTACATAAGTATTAATAGCCAAATAAACTGTAGAATATTTTATATGTAATATAGAATTATTATCACTGATGCATGAGAAGCGTTTTGTGGTATTATTGTTGTAGTATTTTATTAAGTGATGGGCAGTTAATCAGTAAAACCTCCAAATTTATAAAGACTTTTCTGTCTAAAACTGAATCCTAAACATTTTGCAGTGCAGTCTGAATATTTCAACCTGTTTTTAATCTAAATGTTTAAAAAATGTTTTAGAAATGAGTTACTGTATCTTGTAACAAGAAAAATACAGCAGGTTGTTGCACTATGATTATGAAAATTGTGATATTAGAAAATGTCGTAATTAGTCGATAGATCTTTTTCACTTCTGATGAGAAAATACAACTTAAATTCCAGATTAGAATGATTGACTACTGAACAATGAATATCGTTTTAACAGCTGCATTTGTTTTGTATGAAAGATAATCTGCAATATATGCAAAGTAATGAATATCTACAGCTGTCAGATAAAGGTAGTGGAGTAAAAAGTACAATGTTAAACAGATGCAGAAGTACAATTACCTCAAAACTTAAGTACAGTATGCTTTCCAACGCTGCACTATAGAGCAGTGTAAGACTGCAGCTATAACATCCGTGCAGTACAGTAAGCAGAGGGGTTTTATTACCTGTCCCTGCAGGGATACGCCCTCTCAGCATTTTGTTGTATGCTGATATTGTGTGCAAGGTGAGGGAGGGGCTCTAAAAGATGGAAGAGATCCAGTGTGGACGGACATGTGGTCTGTCAGTGGGCAGTATGGCCTTGATGCTCAGCAGCAGTTAAAGCCTCTGCTTGGCACCGCTCCATATTGGATCTGACCAGCAGGGCTTCGTACTTCACCACAGATTGATCCGGCTGCTGCAGACTAAATCAGACTGATTTATTTTATTGCGGTGATATCAAATGTCAGAATTGGGCTTACAGGGGTGAAATACAATGAGGGAGGTGAAACATGGAGATTTATATATAGAATTCAAAGAGACTCAAAAACCCCACTCCCCTTTCATTCAACCTTGTTTTTTTTACCATTTTCCCATCCTCCATTCTTCTCTCCTCCTTCCTCCATGTGTGCTGTTGCCTTGCAACCCAGTATTAGATGTGCAGTTGATTCGGGAGTAATTAGCGCTGTCGAATCCCCGGTGGCATGTGTCTGTCCGTGAAAATATATAGAAGGGAGGGGAACAGAGAGGGTGAAGGGAACGGTTGTGAAGGGAGAGAGGATGAGAGAAAAGCAAACAAGGGAGTAAAGAAGGGAGGGGAAAAGACGAAGACAGAGAGTAGGTTAGGAGGAAAGGATAAGATAGAAGCAACAGAAAGAAATTCAGTTCTGATTAATGCATTAATGACGCCAAGAGGTTTGTTGCTACACGCAGTAGAACTGGATTGTTCTCGTATATTCTACGCCTCAGGCTTTTTGCCAAGTCTATTTCTCAAGGGGAGGATTTTCATTGTCTTTTGAACTTTTACTACATGAACTGCTTTATGAAGGGCTTCCTAGAAACATTTGCAGGGCTCTTATGCTTATTAAGAACAGTTCCCCTGAATAAAGTTACATGGAAGTGTACTTTGAATTGAATCTTGTGAATTACCCATATATCACTGTTTGAAATATAAAATAAGTAAAGGGATAATGTGCAGCAACAGGTTATTGTTGTGAAAGAAACCTCTTCAGGGTGATATGGCACTCTGACCCAAAGGGGTTTATTTCACAACAATGACCGGCTAGCTGTACATTATCCCGCTTATTACACGGCTACTTACTTAAGAAATCAATAATTTGACACAAAAAGAGTCCACCAGAGTCCGACATCAGAGCCGCGCCCATAGCAACGGTCTGTTATACATAGCAACGGTCTGCTATAAAGAAATAACAGACCGTAGAACGTCGTGATTGACCAATCAGAATCGAGTATTCAACTATGCAGTGTAATAAACAGCTTTAAAGCAGTACTTTTGGTAAATGCTTATCCACTTTCTTCTCAGAGAGTTAGATGAGAAACTCAATGTACCACTCTCATGTACGTTTGGAGTAGGGTTTCAATCTTCTCATCTAACTCTCGCCAAGAAAGCAAACTAGCGTGTTTCTAAAAATGTCGAGCTCAACCGAACAATAAGTGCATTTTTATGCCTCCACGCCGGTGAGAGCCATGGCCGGAGGCATTATGTTTTCGGGTTGTCAGTCCGTCCGTGTACATACGTACGGTCCATTCCTGTGAACGTGATATCTCGGGAACACCTCGAGGGAATTTCTTCAGATTTAGCACAGGCATCGACTTGGACTCAATGATTAGATTGTGGTGGTCAAAAGTCAAAGGTCAAGGTTACTATGACCTCACGTTCGTCCCATTCTCGTGAACGCAATGGTCAAAGGTCACTGTGACCTCACAAAAACACGTTTTTGGCCATAACTCAAGAATTCCTATGCTAATTATGACAATTTCCCACAAATGTCTAACAGGATAAAATGATGAAGTGATGACATTTTGGACAGACATGGATGTAAACTGCAACTTGAATCAAGAAATCAAATCAATCAAATCAAAAAATCCATTAAATAGTTGTTTGCGTTTACCTTTTAGCTTGTAGTACATTCATTGTTAAGGGCTCAATGATCAGGAAAACATAAACCAGCAGGTGGTATCGGGCGGAGGATGACGAATGCAATTATCTGTCTGCTTGACAGATGATATGCCATCCATCACGCTGCATTAGCGCACAGGAAGCCTGGACCCCACAGTGGGGAGGAGGAGAAGGGAGGGAAAAAGGGGCAAGACAGGAGACCTCCGGTGTCTCCATGATGGATATATGATACTTCTGGTTACACATAGATTTCCCAGCACTAGCTCTGCCTTCAATGCAATCAGCACTAAAGCCTAAAAAGGCTCTCTCTAAACTGCAAATCCACTCTTAGGAGATTGTTGAAGACAACATTGCAGCTTATGATCGATAGAAAATAATAATTGTGTTGACTTTCACAAATGAATTTGTCCGAGATAAAGATCCTGCTGATTCACAAATACAATCCCGTGTTCTCTAGATGTCTATTTAATCATTGATCCGGTCGGTTCTGTAACAGTAAATCAGCAGATTGATTGATCAGTCACGCACCTATCAAGCCGCAATACCCTTCATATTCATTGCTGGAAGAATTAGGAATAGAAACGAGTAGTGGGAAGACATAATAATGTTGTAATTATTGTATTTCTCCTACCTGGTTGTCATTTAGAAGTTAATTCCTAAAGATAACAGCTGTAAAGGAGCTTAAAACGTGAGTCGGCCGGCTCAACAGCTCCATGACCAGACATATTACGTATACCAGTTCCCTTTTTAATCCAGTTGTGTAGGGGCAGTGGAACAAGTGACATTGAACGTTGTGCTCAGGGGGGGGCCCATCTTTGCTGCTGAAAGTCACCGTGGTCGATTGTTCTGTTGCGGTGGAAAAGGAACTGACAGGAAGGAGAAAGGTGCTGACACATACAGGGCATCCACCCTGCAGTGATTGATCTATAATCCTAACGTGTGAGGACTTTTTTGGATGCAAAGGAAGGAGGCACTGAATTTAGTTGTTCCACTGATCTATTTCTGGTGCGGTGCCATCCACATCGATGTTCCCCCTGTCTGGTTCAGTCTGTGGCAGGCAGGCTATACCAGTCTTGCACTTTCTATTCAGCCAGGAGGAGAATGCTCAGTGATGCATGTGACATTACCTCGCCTCCCGCTGAGACAGAGACGCACTGGGCATTAAGGGGTTTTTATATCGATCAAGGTAATTGTCAGGGTCAAGCAAGCCCCAGTGCACAATGTGTCATTTTTTGACGAGGTTGGCTCAGACACACGGTAATTTGGCAGCGTAATGGTAGTGGTGGTGGTGGTGGTGGTAATGGTTGCTGCCTTGTGCTTCACTAGTCCTCAGTACAGACTGTACTTTCTGTTTCATCACATAAAATGCCGGTAAGCGGGGCGTAACCCACAGAGTGACAAACAAAGAAAAATGCTTTTCTATTACATTAGCAATGGCTTTTGTATAATAGCATGACAGGATGAACGATTGAGTGTCCTCTCATTTCGCAGACCACTGAAAACTGTTTCCTCAGTCCCTTGTTCTTATGGAGGAGCTGCAGGTCATCAGTTTAAGACTGCTGCCCCTTCAGAACAAAGCTGAGTGAAGCTGGTTTCTCCCAGAGACATGATGGTTTGGGATTAGACTGACACAAAGCTCTGCTTCAAACTGATAATAAAATGCAGATGCAAAGGCTCAAAAATCAAGACATGACATTTTGGACTTGACTTTAATTCTTATTTTATTTGATGGCGACGATGCAATCTAACATAGTTCCAATACAGGGCGTGAAACTGATGAGCTGCACAGAGTTTATAGCTATCGCTAATTTTCAACTCTGGTCCCTAGTTGAACTTTTACATGCACAATATGATTAAAATGTACAGCTTTCTTGCGTTTAATACTGGCGCTAAAGGGTGCTGTGTGCGGCGGTATACCGAACGCCGACGGCCGTGACTTGGCCTCGGTATTTAACACCCCGGGAATGAAAATGGGCTGATTTGTGTTGGCTTGTTCATTTATGTGAATCAACCTTCAGTTTATTGATATTAATTATATTTAATTATATTGTTGGAAAGAGACAACAAGATCTTAAGACCTTTTCTATGCTGAACTTGCAGAAAAGAATTGCAAATTAAACACCCACCCCACCCAAAAAAAAGAAAATGGTGATGTTGTTTTTGTCATTTATGCCATGATACTGAATTTATATGAAAGCTCAAAGTCACACCAGGAATATTATTCCCTCCAGACAACTAACTCCATAAAACAAATGGAGTGCAATATCGTGACTACTAAAGGGTTGACAAGTGGGTAAAGAGTCGTTATTTCTACCATCACTCAACTCCCCAGAATATTAGAGGCTAATAGTGATGTACTGTACCGGAGCCAGTTCACTATTAAAAGCAGTGAATGAAGGGGTTCTTCCTTCTGGAGCGACAGCCCTCTGGGAGGAGGCGGCAGGGTTAATGGCTATGTGCTCCATAATGAGAATCTGTTATATGAAATATATATGGAGGAATCGGCCCAGCAGCCAGATAGCTGCTGCAGTGTCACGTCTCTGGAGACGAGGCACGCTCTGTCTTCTGAATTTTAAGCTCAAGCAACACCCCACTGCCCTCTGAACCTAACAGGGAGCGTATTCTTTGTTTGTCTTATTCGCAGAAGGTTAGCAGCAGCATTTTCTTTGTTTTTTTACCAGCGGAAATTTATCTAAATTAACAAACTAAATCAAGTCTTTTGTCAGTTGGCTCAAAGGGGAATTCAGTGATTCATGTATTCAAAAAGAAACGGGATAACAAGAAGAAGAAACAAAGAGATTGAATTTGTGAAACCTGATGTGTTGGGGTGAATAATGATGCTAGAGAAACCCTGGACCAGAGGAAAACCCCCCTAATACACACAGAGACACAGACACAGTGGGATCACTGTCATTATCATAATCAATCATCCAAAACAGAGGATGATTGATTATGAGCCTGTCACACCCCACTGTTCATTTTCTATCTTTATCTAAATGTTAGTTATGGCAAAGTAGACTAAACCATATTTAGTCCCCATTATACAAAGAGAACAAACAATGATTGGGTCTTTTTGTATTGATTATTAGTTGATTAACTGATCGTCAGAAAATTAACCTGCAGCTATTTTGAAAATCAATTAATCATAACCATAATTTATTAATGGTAAATTAACAAACAATGAAATGATAATAATCTTTACTTATTATTAGTAATGCTATAATTTCTGTTATTTTATCATTAGTTTGTGTAATATGAAATAATTAGTTTATAAGTTATATATTGTATCATAGCAGATAAGAGACGATAACAATTAAATTCTGATTACATTAGTAAACTATTTATTAACAGTTTATTGTTGCACACATTTTAACATTTTATATACTATATTAAGTATTTGTTAATGATGACCAAATGATTTGTAAACCTTTAAGAAATTGTATGTAAGACATCTATAAACATTACATAGATAAATGCACTAGAAACCTTATTAACCTTTAACAAAGTATTAATTATCTCTCTAAATAATTTTTATAGATGCTTTACAAAGTATTTATTAACCATTTAACAAGGTATTATAATCAGTTGCAACTTTATAATTTAGCTGTCCAAATAATGTTTATAGACGGTTTACAAATCAATTATTAACCATTAACAAAGTGTTACAAATATATATCTATCTATGTTTATAGATGTTTTACAAAAAACATTTTTAAGGTTTACAAATGATATCTTAATCATTAACAAATACGTATGTACATAGTGTATAAAATGTTATCATATACATACAATAAACTGTTAAAATAGCATAAATTATAACATTAGTAATAATTAGTAATATTATCATTTAAACTATGTTTAATCAAGTTACCATTTATAAATAATGGTTATTATAAGGTGTTACCAGTAATTTCTCTAAGTAAAACTGCTAAAAAAGTCCCTCCTTCCAGTTTTGTAAATGTGAATATTTGATGGTTTTCTTCTTCTTGTGTGATGGTAAATTTAATATCTTCATGTTTTGGGCTGTTTTTTTTTTCATTTCTAACTATTTTCTATTTTGTTTTGCAGGGCAGAGAATCCTTCACCATAAAAGTAATGTCCTGGAGACGGTGGTGCTTATCAACCCGTCAGATGACGCAGTCAGTACCGAGGTAAAATGAGCTATAATTGTTGTTGACAACCTCCTTCCTTATTCTGTATATTTGTATTTATTCTTCCATCCTCTTATCAAGGAGGGATGACTCACAAATACATTAAATAAATGCACATTTACAAAGCAATTACAGCTTGAAAGGATTATTATTCAGCCTTGACTGTCCACCGTGTTTTAGCCAATTATCCACCCTCATAATAGGCACTGCTGTTTGCTGCAGTTGGTTGGAATAAAAAAGCAATTAGGAGCTCAAGGGGACAAGACTAATGCATCATTTACAGATAGAATAACAAGTGCAGCCTTTCACCTTTAGTTATTACAGTGAAGCTCTTGCTAAATTCAGATGGGAGGCAAGACTTAGGAGGGTCTGGAGCACAGATGACACAAGATTTTCTCTTGTGTCACTGCTCCTTTTCAGTCTCCAAACCCCCCCACAGCCATGTCTGCAGTCAAACTGTGCATTACTAATATCTCACAGCACAGCAGGATTGACCTGGCCAGCCACCCAGAACAGCTGACGTTGAAGTACAAAAAAAAATAAAATGGAAAGAGAGGAGAGGCAAGTGATAGAGGGATGAAAAGAAATTTAGCAGAGTGAACAAGTCAGCTAATTAGCTAATGGATTTGAGTGGCGTGCATTAAATCGTTAAGCTGATTGCAGCAGCAGCAGCAAGGCTTTGAATTCTCTTTTTCTTTCTTAAGCAGTTGCAATAAGTAAATTACTTGTTTACTGCTTTTCTCAATATTTCTTTAACGTATTGTACATTTACTTTCAATCAAAGTCAACGGTGCGCTATCATGTCATTTACTTCTTTTAATTTCCAGGTTCGTTTGATGATCTCAGACACTGCCAGACACAAGCTTCTGGTACTCTCAGGGCAATGCTCTGAAAACAGCGGGGAGCTGATTCTTCAGTCTGGATCTTTCTCTTTCTTCAAATTCATAGACATATTCACCGACCAAGAGGTGAGTCAATGTGATGAATTGTAATAAAATTGTTTTGTAATAGTTTTCCACATAAAAAAACCCTCAAATGTTTAGTTTTGGCGAAAGTTATTATAGAATGAGAAAATTATATATTTTTGACAGTAAAACCCTTTAAAGGTGCTAAATTTGATATCCAGAGCATTAATATAGCATCAAACAGTTATTTGCTATATAAAGATATAGTATAGTAATATCTACCTGAGCAGAGAATGAAGTCGTTCTCCCTCTGTGTTGTAATCAGAGCTTCTCCTCGCCAGCCGTGTGTGCTTTTAATGCATGTTCGTGCATGTGAGCGTGCCCCACTGGCTAGCTCACAGCCGCTGCTCTGCACTGCTCTCATACGGCGGTTACAGCTGATAACACCGTCCCGACCGACGGCGTCATCACGGATGCGTAGCACCCACCCTCCAGTAAACACTGTTAGCTCTTAGGCAATAGAAATGCTCCCCATCCCGTATTTAGCACCTTTAAATAAAATAAGAAATGCTTGGTGGTTGCCCTCCATAAAAAAAACTTTCTAGCATTACATAATAGTCTTTAAACTTGACATACATACAGTAAAGGAGTGCACATATACACATACTGAAACTGTGATTGCAGAGCACTATTCATTTCATTATCTACTCCGACATATTAGAAATTAAAGCCACTTCATTTTTCTCATGCACAGATTGGTGAATTGCTCAGCACCATTCACCCGGCAAACAAAGCCAACCTCACACTCTCCTGTCCTGAACATGGCGAGTGGAAAAACTCCAACTTGGACAAACACAACCTGCAGGACTTCATTAACATGAAACTAAACTCCACTCTCATTCTCCCTGAAATGGAGGGCCTCTCAGAGTTCACAGAGTATTTATCTGAATCAGTAGAGATCCCATCTCCTTTTGACATGCTAGAGCCACCGACCTCAGGTGGATTCCTCAAACTCTCCAAGCCATGCTGTTACATTTTCCCCGCTGGCAGCGGTGACTCCGCTCTCTTTGCTGTCAACGGCTTCAACATGCTCATTAACGGTGGCTCAGACAGGAAGTCTTGCTTCTGGAAGCTGGTGAGACATCTGGACCGGGTGGACTCCATTCTCATGACCCACATCGGCGACGACAACCTGCCAGGCATCAATAGCATGCTGCAGAGGAAGGTTTCAGAGCTTGAAGAGGAGCAGTCACAGGGTTCGACAGCTAACAGCGACTGGGTGAAGAACATGATTTCTCCAGATATTGGTATTGTGTTTGTGAATCTTCCTGAAAACCTGGATAATCCTGAACCTAACTACAGAGTGCGGAGGAATGTTGAGGAGGCAGCTTTCACTCAGCAGTTCCTCACCAAGCTAAATTTGAGGTTAGAGCCTTTGCAAAGGCCCGTCGGAAACACTATAGAACCACTCATACTTTTTCAGAAAATGGGTGTTGGAAAGCTTGAGATGTATGTGCTTAATCCATCAAGGAACAGCAAGGAGATGCAGCACTTTATGAAGCAGTGGACAGGTAGTGAAAAAGACACCGCCTCCATTCTGCTGCCAAATGGAAAAGAATCTGAGTTCCCCGTCTCTTACTTGACTTCCATCTCTTCACTCATCGTGTGGCACCCGGCAAACCCCTCAGATAAAGTTGTGCGTGTTCTCTTTCCTGGAAATTCCACCCAGCATCACGTCTTTGAAGGTTTAGAAAAGCTAAAGCACTTGGACTTCCTGAAGCAGCCAGTTGTCACTCAGAAAGCGATGACTTCTAATATGCCGTCAACACCAACACTAAAGCAAGCTAAGATGAAACACAGAACAGACAGCAAAGAGAGCCTAAAGTCTACCCCAAAGCCATCACCAAGCAGAAGCATCAGGAAGGATTCAAAGGAGGAAGCACCAGAAAAGGCAAAGACAGATGCAGAATCATCACAGGAAAAAACACAAAAGACTGAGAAAAAAGAAAAGGCCCCGCTGAAAAAGGAGAAGGCAAAGGCACCTGAGAAAGAATCAAAAGCAAAGGCAGAGCAAACAGCCCAAAATGAGACTCCAGAAAAAAAGAAGTCTGAAATAAAACCCAAAGTTGAAAAGATTGCTAAAAAGGAGACCAAAGTGTCCGTGGAAAAGAAAAAAGAGGTTAAAAAAGAAGTAGCGAAGAAAGATGATACACCCAAACACGAAGCTAAAAAGGATGAAAAGGTCAAGAAAGAGGAGGCAAAGAAAGTTATAAAAAAGGATTTCAGAAGAGACTCACCTATGAAGGAGAAGAAGGAAGAAAAGAAAGAGCTAAAGAAAGATGCCAAAAGGCCCTTTAAAGACATAAAAAAGACATCCGCTGCGGGTGAAGAAAAGAGTCTCGCACCAAAACCAAAGCCCCTGAAGAAAGACAATGCTTCAAAGAAAGACCCAGGAACCCCGTCAAAGTTAAAAGACAAAGGAAAGCCAAAGGTGACAAAGAAGGAGACAAAGGTCGATAGTGGCAAACTTGCAGCGAGTGCAGCTGTTGTTGCAGAAGACCCAGAAGTAGTAAGATCTCTGATGTCCACACCAGAGGACCTCACTAAGGATTTTGAGGAGCTCAAAGCTGAAGAGTTTGTAGAGGATGATGCAACAGTGCAACAAATTAAGGAAGAAGAGGCTGTGATTATCCAGCATGAAGAAATAATGCAAAACAAAGAGTCACCTGAGGCATTAGAGTCTGTGGATGAGGGTATAACTACAACGGAGGCTGAAGGAGACAATGGAGAGACTCCAGAAGAACAAGCTCTCAAGGGGAAACTCAACGGCAGTGTAAGTGAGAAGTTTGAAGATGAAGGCACTGTAATGGAGGAGGGAGGGGATTATGAAGAGAAAGGAGAGACCGAAGAAGTTGATGAACCACAGAGAGCGAAACCAGATAAGCTTACTCCCAGTGAAGATGAACACAAAGACAGAGATGAAGAAGTCAAACCAGGGGATAGTGTTGAAGACAAAGATGATGTAACTAATAAAAATGTAGAAGTAAGTGAGGGAGAAACAGAGAAACGTAATCTGTTTGTATCAGCCTCACCCAAAGTGTCCTCACCTGTTTCTCCGGCTGCATCTATCCATGATGAAATGCTTCCAGTTGGCTTTGAGAGCTCAACAGCCTCAGATGATGAGAACAGAGACGAACCCCCCGAGGATTACACCGTCACCTCTGGCCACACCCAGTCCACTATTGAGATCTCCAGTGTGCCTACTCCAATGGATGAGATGTTGACCCCTAGGGACCTTATGAGCGACGAAAACACCAATGATGAGTCTCCTTCACAGGACCTTGGCAGGTTCGTGGCATCAGCATCTGGAGAGTTTGATAGGAAGAAGCTGTCTCCACTTGCGGATATGCCAGAGTCAGATCACTCTCAGAGTGATGCCACAGAAGGCCAGGACTACGACCACTCCGCTTCCACGATATCTCCCCCTTCATCACTAGAAGAGGATAAATTATCGAAGGGGTTTCCATCTGCAGGGAAAGCTGAAGGGTTTGCCACAGCTCAAGAGTCATGTGACACAGACTTAGGTAGACTCAGTTCAACTTCCGCAACATCACCTCTTGTGCGTTCTCCTTCAGTGGACCGCAAGGACAAGTTTGATTCTCCATCCCTGTTTGCTGCTCCAATAGAACTGTCAACCACAATGGCCAGGGCAACAGCCGATCCCTCCATCAGCCCAGATGACAAGACATTGGAAGGAGCTAACTCGCCTCAGTCCTCTGGTCACACACCTTACTATCAGTCACCAGTAGATGAGAGAGGAGGAGCCCTACCACTTGTGTCAGAAGATGATGCACAGGGCCCAGTAATTGTGGAGGTCACAAGTGATAAAGAGGATGCTTCTAATAAAGGTACTCCAGAGCCTAATGAGCCAGAACGAGAAAGTTCCTCCCCCCTAGAGAAGGTAATGTCCTCTCCAAAAAGCCCGACTCCAACTGAACGCGATTCCCCAACGAAGATGGAAAAGTCACTCTTTGATGTAGATGAGAAGAAAACTGTAGATTCAATCTTGTCCTCAGCACCAGTGACCAAACAGGAATTAGACACTAATCCTTTCACAGCTTTCAAAGAAGAGAGTAAAATGTCCATTTCAGAGGGTACCACATCAGACAAGTCAGGAACCCCTCCGGAGGAGGTGGTAGCAGAAGATACTTTTTCACATTTAGCTTCAGCATCCACCGCCTCTCTGGCCACCAGTTCCTTCCCAGAACCCACCACTGACTCTCCCTCACTTCATGCTGAGGTAGGCTCTCCTCATTCAACAGAGGTAGATGACTCTTTGTCAGTCTCCGTGGTTCAGACCCCAACCACCTTCCAGGAAGCCGAGGGATCTCCAACCAAGGGAGACAGCCCAAGGCCCATGTCTATCTCCCCAGACATCTCACCAAAGGCGAAAAGCAGAACACAGGACACAAGATCCCCAGAGCACTCCACCATGTCAATAGAGTTCGGCCAGGAGTCCCCAGACCACTCCTTAGCCCTGGACTTTAGTAAGCAATCTCCAGAGCATCCATCTGTGGGAGGCAGCTCACATGCTGCAGAGAATGGCCCGACTGAGGTTGACTACAGCCCCTCAGATGGAAGACCATTTGATGACCATAGTTCTCCAGTGGAGAAGCCTTTTCTTTTTGAAGAGAGCGATCCAATCCATGCCACTTGTGCAACCCCATCAGATGCATCTCAGTCCACTCCCTCTGTTACAACCCCATGCCAGATGACAGAGATGCTACATGTCGTGGCTGAGCAGACAGACAAGTCTCCGGTCACCCCAAAGGCATCCTCTCTCACCCAATCTCCGCATTCCAATGAGCCATCCCCAGTGCTAGGAAGTCCCCCAGCTAAAGACAGCACCAGCCCAATTTCACCATTTGTGGAGAGCATTAAAAATAAATCGGACACACAGCAGAAATATGACAAGTCACCATCACCTCCCAAAGCTGCTTCCCCATCAGCGCCTTTTACCTTTTCAAAAGAAGAGATCTTTTCCCCGGTAAAGGAGACAAATCCCTTTAAATGTGATGATTCTACACTTGAGGCAAAATCCCCTGTGAGCCCCAAAGTTCCCTTTCCATCATATCTACCTCTCTCCCCTGATCCGTGTTATTACAATTCTGCCTGTGGCTCCAGGGACCCAGACTCCACTAAGAAGAGCCCCTCTGCTCCATCTAAGACAGATGTCGACCTCTGCCTAGTCACTTCATGTGAGTATCGTCACCCCAAGACAGAACTATCCCCATCTTTCATCAACCCGAACCCTCTAGAATACTTCATCAATGAAGAGAACAACATGGATGAGGAGAAGCTTCTGACCAAGTCAGGAGGAGGACCCCCACCTCCAGGAGGTAAGCTTCCCGCCAAGCAGTGTGAGGAGACCCCACCCACATCCATCAGTGAATCTGCCCCCACCCAGACGGATTCAGATGTTCCACCAGGGACAGAGGAATGCCCCTCCATTACAGCAGATGCTAACATTGACTCTGAAGACGACTCTGAGACTCTGCCTACTGACAGAACGCTGACCTACAGGCATGCCGATCCTCCTCCGGTGGCACTCAGGGACTCTGCTCCATCCTCAGGCCACCATGACGTCTGCATGGTGGACCCAGAGGCCCTTAAGGCTGAAGAAAACCTCCACAATGCTAATACAGATGGAGGAGAAAAGCCCAAGAAGAAAAAGCTTGTGAAAAAGTCTTCCTCACCAGCCAGGAAGACTGCTCTATCAAAAGTAAAGGACGTAAAGACTTCCTCTCCGAAGAAAAGTGTTGGAGAAGGGAAAGATGCCAAAAATGCAACCAATACCTCTGCATCCAGAGGTGTAAAAAGTGCCACATCGGGTGAGTACTATTTGTTCATTGTCATCATTTATATAACTTTACATGATTTGCTCATATTTTTTGAGAACTTATCAAAGAGATGGGTTTATTTTTACCTCTTTCAGGTACTGGCAGTGGAAAGGCATCAGGTGTGGCATCTCTGCCCAGCTGTCCTCCCATGTACATGGATTTGGTTTACATCCCTAATCACTGCAATGCCAAGAATGTGGATGCTGAGTTCTTTAAGCGGGTGCGCTCCTCTTACTATGTGGTCAGTGGCAACGATCCGACAGCTCAGGAGCCCAGTAGGGCTGTCCTTGATTCTCTGCTGGAAGGAAAGGCCCAGTGGGGAAACAATTTGCAGGTAAGTAGTAATATGATTGATATCATGCTGTAAAAGTAACTGGAATACCATGTGTTATTTATTTAGTTTTTTTATTGACATAAATAAATTTCAGGGTGCCAGAAGGGTTTGAATGTATAAAGACAATAGTCAATAGATTTTTTAGTTATGAGCAAATTTTGCAATGATTTATATATATATATATATGGCTCTTTGGTCCACTGTTCATCACGTTTGCATTTAGATTATGCCGAATTCCCACCAGAGCAGTGGCGGCCTGCAGTCGAGCTGCCGTGCAATGTTTATGAATGAACTTTGACTGGCTCTTTGGTCCTCTTATCATCACATTTGCATCCATCCATCCATCCATCTGCAACCGCTTATCCCGTTAGGGGTCGCGGGGGGGCTGGAGCCGATCCCAGCCGACATTGGGCGAAGGCAGGGTACACCCTGGACAGGTCGCCAGTCCATCGCAGGGCTGACACATAGAGACAGACAACCATTCACGCTCACATTCACACCTACGGGCAATTTTTAGAGTCCACAATTAACCTAACCTGCATGTCTTTGGACTGTGGGAGGAAACCGGAGTACCCGGAGAAAACCCACGCTAACACGGGGAGAACATGCAAACTCCACACAGAAGGGTCCCAAGCCGGATTCGAACCTGCAACCTCCTCTAGCTGTGAGGCGCCAGTGCTAACCACTGCACCACCGTGCCATATAGATTAGAATTTAGTATATTCAACAAGTTCTCATCCCAAATCGTCATATACCGATGCTTTGTCAAACCCCTCAGCATCACTTTTCGGTCGCAGTAAACACACGCTTAATGTTGTGAATTAATCAAAAACACTTGCTTAAGTTTAGGCAACAAAACCAGTTAGTTAGGTTAAGAAAAAAACAACATGGTTGGATTTCAAATTTTGTCTGCACAGTGAAAATGTGACTTGTCGTTGTGAACACGGGACACGAACAAACAGCTGATTGTAAAGTGAAAATGAAACGTAACGCACGGGACACGAACAGCGGTCTCCTGGATGAAAGCCCTGTGTTGTTGGGCCCATCCACCTCCCCTTCCGTCCGCCCTGTTTGCGCACCTTTTTGCAGCAGTATCGAACGCCGACGGCCGTGACAAAGTGTCTGTATTTCACGTATTTGAAATAACATTCCATATTTTCTTTTCTCTGTTAAAATCCTGCTAGTTATACTACTGAACTCTGCATGCAAACATCAAAAGGGAAGAAGAGACAGAAAGACATAGAAGATATTTTTTTAGTTATAAGGATGATACTTGAATTCTCTGAATACTGGAGCTTATAGAAACCTCCCTCCTCTCTGGTGTCAGGTCACTCTGATTCCCACCCATGACACCGACGTGATGAGGGAGTGGTACCAAGAGACCCACGACAAGCAGCAGGAGCTCAACATCATGGTCCTGGCCAGCAGCAGCACTGTCGTCATGCAGGACGAATCCTTCCCGGCTTGTAAGATAGAGATGTAGGCCTGTTCAGCAAGAGATCAGGAGGCCTAGTGGCTGATAATGAGAGGGATCATAAATCGAGGAAGAAAACAAACCCATGTAGCATAAAACCTAAGCAGCCACTTAAACACTTATATGCTAAAATGCTACTTCTTGTGTACTAAACCCTGAAAAAATAAATAGCTACAATGAGGACTAACACTAGAACAAATTAGCTTTGAGGGGCTCCATGCAAAGGACAATGTTTTCTATATAAAGTAAGACATCCTCAACGTGATTTTTAGATGTAAATGGATTGTGCTGGGAGGAAATTAAAAACCAAATAAAACTAGCCAAGCCATGATTGTCCAATTAACTCTGGTACAGAACAAATAATGATGTTGTTGTTGATGTATTGAGTTTCTTCTGCATCCCCAGATCAAAATACATGAGAGCTTTTTAAACAATTTAACTACTGTCGAGGAACAAAACATCCCTCCGTATGGTATATTCTTGAATAGTGGCTGTTATCCACACCAAAGGATAAAACAACATGTTTTCTGTTATTGCCTTAGGGAGTCAAAATGAATGTATAAGAACCGGTGCAACTAGCAGAAGAGTGGGCAGGTAACGTCAATCCAAAAATGGACTGTTAAATGGATAGTTGAATGATGACAGATATGAATTAACTTGAAAGGATACTCAACCCTGATTGGCATTAATATGATGTCTGACTTTATTCATCACGGGCGAGACTAAGTGCCCCTGCCATTGCGAAACCTTATGTTTTTAAGTCAGATGGGTTTTATTTGATTTTAAATGGATGGTTTTAAATCTGGTGTTTGTTGTTGCTGATTAATTTATTATGTTAAATTTAGTTTATTGTGCTTGATTGTCCAGATAGCCTTTTACACCGCGCAGCAGGAAGTCGCTTCAGAATGCTCTCCCTTGCCTTGTAAAATCTTATCATTTCCACAATGCTTTCCAAAAGGCTTGCCTTTTATTTCAGATTGTCTGTTTTATTTACATATTTTAATTGATTTCAAAAAGAGAAGATTTTATTTGTTATACTTGTTTTTATGTAATCATTGAGCTATGGGGAGTTAGCCTTTTCCCATTGTAAAGCTGGTGAGGCAGGATATTTTCATAAACCTTCAAATGTCTTGTTTTTCTAAAGCATTGTACTATAATTATAAATAGCTTTGTGGCCGATGGAGTGGTTGGAAGACATGCATGATATTTTAGTATTTATTTTCTCTTTTTTTTCAATTGCTCAGACTTACATTAAGAACAACAGGGCTACGCTTAATAAACACATGTAAGGAGCATTTTATGATTTTTTGCAAGTTGTGCCATGACATTGTATACTACGGTAACTCAAACGGCGTACAAATGTGCACTGTATCGATACAACACTTGATGCAGTGCAGTAGTTTTTCAGGTTGAAGGCTGAAAATGTATTGGGACAGAAGAGTTTCTCCCCTTTAGCCGGGATGAAAAGGTCAAACAGTTTCCAGGAGAGGCGTAGTCTTGAGAGAAGGCAGCACACAGAGGTGAGAGTGAGTGTGTTTTAGATGAAAGTATGTAAAACAAAAACTAGACACTTTAAACACGTACATGACACAAACCAAACGAACAGTACAGAGGCCACTGATCAACTTTGACAGGCCACCTTCTGGAAAAAACAAATCACAACTCGATGATGACAGGCTTTGTTACTTTGGGTTAATCAATCGACTCACCAGGCTCACCAGATATTTCTGAAATGATGTCAGGTGTTCATGATACCACTATAGACCAGTTTACCTGCAGGGGAACCTCAAACCAACACCATAACCAACAACAAACCTACAAACTCTGAACTGACATTTCTCCTTTCTCTACACTTCCTCTCTTTTCTCTCTCCGTCTATTTATCTATGCCTTTTTCTCCTCATCTTTCTCTCGGGAGAACTTTAATAATGTTTGTCTGCAGCTGTGTGGTATATTTGTCTTGTGATCTTGCATCCTCTCTGCCCCCTTTTTCCCAAACTCATATGTAACTTCTAGCAATTAGTTTCAAGTGAAAGTATTCCTTAGTGCTTTCTGATGTTTGTG
The DNA here is from genome assembly GCF_043250625.1 of Sebastes fasciatus. Classification (NCBI taxonomy): domain Eukaryota; kingdom Metazoa; phylum Chordata; class Actinopteri; order Perciformes; family Sebastidae; genus Sebastes; species Sebastes fasciatus. Next base: position 12,923,507 of record NC_133813.1, read on the forward strand.
TGCAATATTTCCTCTACCCATGCGGCGAATCTGATGTAAGAGGAACCACTACTAAAGAACAAACATTCAAAAACAACCACAATAAAATCTGTTGTGAAAAAGAAGGATTTGTGTCTTTGTCTTTTTTTAATCTATTTACAGTGTGTTATACAAGCCTCTTCTGCTGAGCCTGGCTCGTGCACAGAATCATAAACTGAAATCAAATTCAAAGATATCATAAATCCAAATCTCTCTTACAAGGGAGTAATGATTTAATAAAAACATTTTGCTGTTTAGGCTACATGCCCAAAGAAGTTACACCTTTACAATTCTACTCATATAAACAAGACAAGGGCTACTTTCCAAATCGCATACTTTTTATTTATGATTTAGTACATACTGCAGCTGCCCTTACAAAGTACACATAGGCTACTGTTGCATGCAGTATGCATACAGTTGGGACATACTACTTCATCATAAAATTTCATAGCAATCCACTTATTGAGCTATTTCAGTCTGGACAAAAGTGGTGGACCGACTGACTACAAAGTCCTCTGTAATGATGCTGGAGAACAGAACATTGGCTGCCAAGTGAATGTCATGTGCACTCAGACTATGAGATTGTCTATAAGTGACAATGTGGCCCAGGAGGGGAAGTTGTTTCTTTTGGCATCCTTGGTGACAAGTGTCCCTGAGAGCCAGACAGACAGTATAGACGGGGCATGTACTGTAAGTTCCCTCAGTGTAGACGGAGACTTATTTTAGTCTTGAGTGATGTAACAAAGCTAAGATAAAAGAGCTGTGTGTGAGTGTTTTGACACCGTTCTCTACTGTAAGTAAAGGTATTTGCCTGACTTTGATTGTTATATTTTGTGCTATATAGGCTACTTTATCATCCATGTATGGAAATTGTATGAATATTTTAGCCCTGCCAGCTGCCTCACTCTAGAGATGGCAATGTTAGTCGGTCGGTCGGTCCACCACTTTGGTCCAGAAATATCTCAACAACTATTGGATGGATTGTTATATAATGTTGCACAGAAATTCATGATCAACACCTGCAGTGGGAGAACACATAAACTGGCTGCAAATAGCACCAGCTTGAACCCAGAACCATGCAGATGGGCAGCAGTGGGAAAAAAAAGATACCAAATGAATAAGATATATGCAGCATATAACAAATTAATAGATCTAAAAATATAGAATATCTAGAACATGAAACATGTCAGAAGGGTAAGAGAAAAATAACATCAATTTAGGTCGTATTTAGCTCCTCCAGTATGTAGTGAACTCAAGGACCTCTTACTGTAGATCAGACGCTGCAGGGACACTAACTGAGAAAGCAGAGCAGGAAAAGAGGACGTGTCTCCACAATTCAACCTCCATTTGCTTATACAGCGGCTGATGTCTGATGTCTGAGCCAGTCTCTCAGAGCTGTTTCAGCAAATATACTCCACACCAGTGAGCGAAAAGCTTTTATATTTCCATCCATATAGTGTTACATTATTATTATGCAAATGAGAGAGCATCCCCACTATTTATCTAAACCCAACACACAGCTGCAGGCGTTTATGTTTTAGTATACAAAATCAGTCACTGAGTGAATAGGCAGGCATATAAATGCACATCACACGTCTATAGATGGAAGCTAACCTATTTTACTGTCTTTCAAGGACGGTGACATTAGTGCAATGTGCACACAGTAATCAGTACCAGCTGTTTTTCTTTTTTTTCTGTGCCAAAACTGTTTCAGTGGGGACATTTATTAATGATGATGGGACACCCCGGGCACTTTCCGAAACCAAAGGGAAGTGCACGCAGGGATAAATCAAAGGAGATGTAAGAGCTCCTATCTGTCGGCAGAAACCTGGCTGTTTTGGGAAATCAAAGCCTGAGTGCTAAAATAGACTTCCCCGACAAACAGACCACATTTCCCTGTTGATTATTGCATTATTTGAGCAACTCGACATGAGCTGCAACCACACTAAAGCCTCAACCTGTAGCTATAGATGAGCTATATGTTGGAAAACCTGTGCTTTTCGAATTCATACAGTATGCACACAGAGAGAGAGAACTCCACAGAGACACACACACCTTGCAGGATACTATAAATTATCCAAGCCCTCGTGTTCTGATTGGCTGAACAGCTGGATGGGCTGAGATGTTGTTGCCAAGGCAACAGTCGGGAACTCCCTGTCCCAGCCCTATTTTCCTCTGTGCAAGATATAGTCTATCTTTGGAGTTACTTTAAGAAGCACCTTAATCGATGCAATGAATCTCCTCCAAAACTCATTCTCGCAATGGCTGCAGAGTTTTGCAATTATGTTTCCACAGAAGTCGACCCAAAAAATCACATCTTACCATTAAACCCTGTATGAAGAAACAAGAAAAACAACATTATATACACATTATATAAAGAAATGTACACATGCATAGTGTGCATTTGTGTATGATAAACAACTGAATAAGCCTTTACTTCTATTAGAGTTCTGACACTATAATATTCAGCATAGTTACAAGGAGTCAAGAAGAATCTAGAAAGTATTTCAATAAAGATTTAAAATGTATAAACCACAGCATCACATAGAAAATGATGCAGCAGGACTCCTTCATAAGGACGTCCTTGGTTATGTAATGCTGTAGAGGTCAATGGGTACATTACTGTCAGGGTTCGGTGCTCGCCGAGTGAAGGTAAATGCAAATCTCTTTAAATGAGATGATAGTCGTTCTTCTAACTTACATTTTTCCAACATAATTCAGGCAACATTCGTGGCCTTTTTACACAAAATTGTATAAGTTCAAATGGTAATTTGGTTTTAAAATGTTTTGCCAAACCACAGCTGTAGTGTTTGTGACTATAATAAGAAAGAAAGAAAATAAAAATTGTGGTGTTTGAATGTCTCATAGGACGTTTGTCTTGTAAATTATGCCAAGAATGAAATTGCCGTTTTGCAAAGTGCAGAAGAGACTCTGGGGACACTGAAGCATCTAGAGGATCTGGTGTGATAGTTGTTTGAAACAGGAGAAATCATGTTGCTTGTACTGTATATATACAAAGGTACATACAAATGAATCTTCCTCTGTATACTTGAGCTTGAAAAAATATTTTCATTTGAAAATAAATGTCAGCTTAATTGATGTAGCATTAATAATGGCGTTGTTATAATAATGAATGTATTTTCCTGTTGTTGCTTGCTACAGTACTTAGGGTGTATCTTCAATTTGAGCAGAAATTGCAGAAATAAAACACAATAAAAATGCAAAAAATCTAAAACAGAAATAAGTATTAATTTATTTTTTTAAAAAGGGGGAAAAAAGCAAGAGCAACTTAAAGAGACAAACACAATAGAAATCAGAGGTGAGCCTGGAAGATGTTGGGTCAACTCGTTCATATTTAGATTAGATTAGATTTTACTTAATTAAGCAAGCAGCCTGCTGAGAAAACGAAATGCAGTTTAGCGTCAACCAGAAGTGCAAAAAGCAGTTACGTGTAGAGTAATGTACATATTTAGGCTAGAATGGTAATTTGGATAATAAATAATAACAGTAAGGTGTAAATATGACTATGCTACGATAAATGCAGTATGAACAGTGTGGAATTAATGCAAAAATGTAGGCTGTATCACTAAATTAATAATATATTGTATTTAAATGTATGGCAATGACAACCAATACTACTAAAAAGCCAAAAGTGCATATTTGTAGCATACATTATTATTATTATTATTATTATTATTATTATTATTATTATTATTATTATTATTATATAGCTATATGTGTGTCCCAAACTTCCAGACAGCAGCAAACTCATCAGTCATGTTTAAAGTTTAGTGCAACAGCACCACCTGTAGGTTAAAAGATGAACATCTTTTTTATAATAAAATAAATAAAATAAAAAATAAAAAATAAAATAAAATATCCAGTTTAAACATGTAATGGCACAAAAACAAAACAGAGCTTCGTGTAACAGAGAAATCAAAATAAATGACCATAACATTAATGATGTAGAATTACTGTTCTCATCCTGCAGCGCCTGCACAGGATACACAGGATATTGGATCATACCAATTGCATACTGCTTATTACAAAATAAAAAACAAATAGCTACACACTCTGTCTTACTCCAGTTAAAATATTTGTTAAGCTACAAATACATTTCAAAAATATTTTGTACTATTCAGGCAGCAATTGGCGTTTAAAAGCTCAATAATACCTCCACTAGCCTCCCCTTTGTTTTCATGTGAGTGGTACAGTCAGTAGGCAACATGGCGCTGGTGAGGGTCGGTACATGCTGTCGGTCGTTGGGTCGTGAGTCCTCTAAAAGAGTAATCTGTGGTGTTTTACAGACAGGTTGGATTGAAGGCTGCATAGGAGGTGAGACTAACTAAAGTGACCTTCAACACTTTCTAATTTAACAAGCAGAGAAGCTACATAAGCAGTAAATAGCCTCACATGTTTGCAGAGATGCTGCACAGTAACTGGTTTCATAACAATCTACCAAAACTCTGTTTACCTGAGCTTTTACCTGCAGGGTTTGCAGCAGTTGCATGGCTTTTTCTTACATGATGATGATTATAAGAACATGCTAACGCTATCCAGCTAGATCAGCAACCTTTACTATCAAAAATAATAAAATAAAAATCTGTGAGGAGTTGCAAAACATTTGGTCATTGTTCAAGTTCAGGTTCAGGTTCAGGTGACTTTATTTGTACAGACAAGAGACAGACATACCAAAAACATGACAAAGAGAACTCAAACGCGTACTGTGATCAGGACCCAGCAAAAAGAAGAAGGCCACAAGAACAATATTAAAAAACACTGAAATAGGACAAAAAAGACACAATAAAATGAGAAAAGGGATAAACTTTGTGATGAAGGTAACACAGTTTAGTATATAAGTCTAATGCAATGAGGGCCAAAGAGCAAATGTACTACGGAGTATTGGGACCACATTGAGGGGGGAAAAATCTGAGATTTACAGAATAAAGTCATAATATTACGAGAAAAAAAGTTGTAATATTATGAGAATAAAGTCATAACTTTACGAGAAAAAAGTCTTAATATTATGAGAATAAAGTCATAATATTATGAGAATAAAGTCATAACTTTACGAGAAAAAAGTCTTAATATTATGAGAATAAAGTCATAACTTTACGAGAAAAAAGTCTTAATATTATGAGAATAAAGTCATAATATTATGAGAATAAAGTCATAACTTTACGAGAAAAAAGTCTTAATATTATGAGAATAAAGTCATAACTTTACGAGAAAAAAGTCTTAATATTATGAGAATAAAGTCATAATATTATGAGAATAAAGTCATAACTTTACGAGAAAAAAGTCTTAATATTATGAGAATAAAGTCATAACTTTACGAGAAAAAAGTCTTAATATTATGAGAATAAAGTCATAACTTTACGAGAAAAAAGTCTTAATATTATGAGAATAAAGTCATAACTTTACGAGAAAAAAGTCATAATATGAGAATAAAGTCATAATATTATGAGAATAAAGTCATAACTTTACGAGAAAAAAGTCTTAATATTATGAGAATAAAGTCATAACTTTACGAGAAAAAAGTCTTAATATTATGAGAATAAAGTCATAATATTATGAGAATAAAGTCATAACTTTACGAGAAAAAAGTCTTAATATTATGAGAATAAAGTCATAACTTTACGAGAAAAAAGTCATAATATTATGAGAATAAAGTCATAACTTTACGAGAAAAAAGTCTTAATATTATGAGAATAAAGTCATAACTTTACGAGAAAAAAGTCTTAATATTATGAGAATAAAGTCATAATATTACGAGAAAAAAAGTTGTAATATAACAAAAATAAAATTTGATTACCTTTTTATTTTTTAAGGGTACTTTTTAAAAGCTTTTAACCTGAGAAAAACGCGAAAACTGGATAAAAGGAGTATGGCCACTTCAGGGTCAAACTTGCCTTCATGATAGAATGACAACCAATACATCTTTAGAACGGCAAGATCTTCAGCTTTCCATCTGTGTGTTTATCATTCATTAGTAGTAAATTTGACAGAGATATTGCTGGATACATTTCAGGATTGTCGGTAACCTCAACATTTTGGAAAAATCATCAAGAGGCATAATATCAGTTTTCTGCATCATTTTGGAATATTTAGTGCCTATTTGGTGGCTATTTGGAAAAATGTCTGTCAAATTTGCAGTTCCCCAATATCTATATCTTTTTATAACATATAAACCTACATCAGTGCCAAATGTGTTGCTTTTATGCACAAAAAATGCACAATTGTTACAAATATTTCAGCTTAGCTTGCCCCACTATAATACTTTTACTTAAGTAAGATTTTGAATGCAGAACGTTTACTTGTAACTGAGTATTTTGACATTGTAGTTTTGCTGCATTTAAGATCTGAATACTTCTTCCTCCTCTGGTTGTCGGCAACTGTTTCCTCTGCAGCTAAGAGGCATCTGTTGTCAGAAGATGTTATCAAACTACAAGACTTCCAGCAGAGGAAGCTGGCTGTGGCTCACCGTGTCACTGGATCAAAAGGTGAAGTAGTTCTCGTCGCTGACTCTAAAGCTGCTGTTTTTTTCGTCATGTGTTGTGATGCATCCAGTAAGAGCTCATATTTTCACTTCATTTTACAGGGAATTATATTGAGCGGTTCAGTCAGAAGCTCCAGAGGAATGAGCTGATACTGAGAGATGAGCTGAAGCTTCTCCTTCATTTGTGCCAGTCTACGGACGACATGGTGATAGCCAGAGATGCCATTTATAGGTATCGTACATCCTTTATTGGCAATTATTTTAAGCATGAACACACTTTGTAGCAACCGTTTCAGCATCGAAATCTGTTCTCATCCTCTTCTCTTTCTCTGAACTGCCTTTTACAAACATTAGAAAGAAGGAAATTAGATTCAGCCCACTTCACAGAGCAAAACAAATATGTCTTTTAAATGGCTTTGACTATCATCATGCATCAAGTATCTGTATCGATCATTACATCTCAACTCCTTACAACTGACTCACGGGACATGAATTTGGTGCAATATTATGGACATAATCATGAACATTCTGCATTAACCATGCACTCTTGCACTACTTAAACCTCAGATTTGATACTGTACAGTAGGGCTGGCAATATATCAATATTATATCGATATTGTGATATGAGACTAAATATCGTCTTAGATTTGTATATATCGTAATATAGCATAAGTCGTGTCTTTTCCTGGTTTTACATTACATTGCAACAAAGTGATGTAATTTTCTGAACTTAACAGACTGTGCTAGCTGTTCTATTATTTACCTTTACCCACTTAGTCATTAAATCCACATTACCGATGATTATTTATCAAAATTATCATTGCGTAAGTGTTGAGTCAAAAATAGCGTGATATTTGATTTTCTCCATATCGCCCAGCCCTACTGTACATGTATGTCTCTATGCAACCCCACCTAGATTGATCCCTACCGTTAACCTTTGTATATTTTTTATGATACATACTGTTGACCTTATTTTAGTATTGTATATATTTTGGATTTGCACCTTATTTCCACCTTATTGTTATCCTAGAGTTTTTATATTTGCACTTTTCCCACTTATATTGTGTTACTTATGTATTGCAACTGCTGCACAGCAATTTCCCTCAGGATTAATATGTACGTTTCTACTTATCTTATATTTTATGACATTTTACTTTGCGCTCACTAGGTATCACGCAGAGAACCGGAACTTGGTGTATGGAGAGTTCAAGTTTGGTCCTCTCTTTGTGAGACTGTGCTATGAGCTGGGTCTGGAGGACTTGGCTGCTGCTACACTTACAGATAAGGTAAAATATTAAAATGAACCAAAACCCTGATTATTGACAAAGTGTCAGAAGGGGAAAAACCATTAGACTGTATATAAAGATGGACAACATGACAGCTCCCCAAAAGTGAAGCCAAACATCTGGATCGCCCCCCTGGTGGCTGGCTGCAGTATAGGTCATAAGTCCCGTCTCCTCCATGTTAGCGGATGGGACATGGGCCAAACTAAAAAGTCAAAGTACACGTCAAATACATTTTCTCAAAGATGGTTCCTGTCGCGTCGTCCATCTTTATATACAGTCTATGGGGAAAACAAGACAGGGTTGATACTTTTCTAAGAGCCTACGTGGACTGGTAACATTTCCTCTCACTTGTCTGAACAGAGTATGAAGGGCTTTTTCAACGACGCAACATCCTTTAACATCACCATAGACATGTTATTCACTAAAGGCTCTTATGAAAGTAAGTGACAGATTAACCTTCTGGTGTTTATTTTCCTCTGAAATCATTATCCCACGTGTATAATATTCCCAACCTTGGCTATTGCAGATGCCCTGGAGGTAGTAAGAACCATGAGGGACCAAGGTGTATCATTCAACAAAGACACATTGACGCTGGCATCTGGCACCTGCTATAAACTGGTAATTGAGCTATACATTTTCATTAAGTCTGTTTCTAGTTCTTCAGTCCCAAGAGTTCTATTTGTTTTAAGATGTAAAAACTCTTTGCAGTCAGTTAATGTTGCTTAATGTTATGTTGATTAGAACACGGCGGAGTCCTACAGGATCGGCACTGCTCTGATAGAGGAGGCACAGACCAAAGGGTACTTCATCCCCAGACATGCTTACTGCTTCGCTGTAGCATTAGCACTTCGACAGGTGAGTTGTATCTTCTTCTTCTATTCCTCTCGTTCATGCAGAAAGATGTGGGGAATATTATATAATATAATAATCTGTTTTATCTTTGTTTTTTGTTTGTTCCAGAATGACTTAGAAAAGGCACAGTCATTGTATTCACAAATAATGAGCACTGACAGCAGATTATGCCAAAACTTGAAGGTAAAGGTGCATCATGTAACTGAGGTATGCATTATTTCTTGCCGTTGTTTTTAAATCATTAACATATTATTTTTTTTATTGTGATCTAGGTTGTAATACTAGCAATGTCAGGAGCGGTGACAGATGCCGTTTCCATCCTGTCTGCATCCATGTTGCCTAAAAGCCCTTTTTTCGTGAAGAAGCCTGAATTTTCTCAGGAGGTGGTAAGTCTGTCTGTTTGCTCAATAACGCAGATGCTACTCATGCTTAAAAATTGGGACAGGATAGCTACAGTAAGGGTGTGGTAATTAAATGATTAAAGGAACAGTGTGTAGCATTTCAGGGGATCTATTAGCAGAAATGGAATATTATATTCATAACTATGTTTTCATTAGTGTATAATCACCTGAAACTAAGAATCGTGTTTTCGTTAGCTTAGAATGAGCCCTTCATATCTACATAGGGAGCAGGTCTCTTCATAATTTTTTTTTTCTGTGAACAGAATAATGGCAAAGCTAAGGTAAAAATAAAAAGGTTTGAAGCATTTTTTAATGGGATTTTTTATCAGAATTACTTATAATAAATATTTCTCAAAATAGTAAACACAAAATTCAGAGATGTACATCTAAACACTGAAAAACTGCTGTTCAGCTCAGTGACCTCTTGTGACCTGTTTCAGGTGGATTTGCTGCGCCTGCGGAGTGAGAGCGGACCGCACATGATGAAAGTGGAGCAGATAGTGACTCAGCTTGAGCGAGCCGATCAGGTGATTCAGCAGACCATCGATGGCATGCTCTGCCACACTCCCACAGGGAAAAGGAAACAAGCACCAATAATGGAGGAGAGGAAGACCAGCAGAAGGACTCTGAAGCCACTACAGTCCACTCTGCTGTCAGAGTGAGAGAAGCTGTGTGCCGTTCCAAAGCCTGCCATATCTAAAGGGGTCTGATATGAGGCTCAAAAAACACTAACTCCGGTTAGAGTAGACTTTGCTACGATTACTGCATCTACCTCTCCTCAAACACACACAGTCATCCCTCTGCAGACTGGACTTTTGCAATCCCTATCCAAGCTTTGATGAAAAAGGTCACAGTTTGCGCAGCAGGCACTTTAACAATGAACTGCAGAGAGAAATTTACATCATCTAAATGGGTATGGATTTCCTTGCAAGGATCTCATGGAGTCATTTGGGAAGAATGTGTTGTATATAAAAGTGTGAATGAGTGATTAAAGATGAATCATATTTAATAATTAAAAAAAGACTTTGTATTGCTTTGACGTGTAGGGGGGCTGGTGAAATCACATTTGTTTTGCCATCTGTAAAGAGTAGGTTCACACATTTTCAAGTTTATCTGAAGTTAAAGGTGCTATTTATAACATTGTTAACATTCAGCCACCTGATGTCACATTCTCCCTCCCCCGTTCCACTGCATTCACTTCACAACAAGTCGTTGCCAGGCACTTACCATCAATCTCAGCCATTTATCCGTTTTTTAAAATATTGTATATTTGTGACATCACAAATGGACAGAAATCCTATAACGGCTTGTTTCAAACGCACAATATCTGAATATGGGCTGTGTGTATTTCTCCGTATATTGAGCATTTTGATAGTTTAACAGTATTTATATAGCACTTTAACCGGCTTTATAATATAAAAGACATGAAAATCTCACTTTTTACAATATGGGACCTTTTATGACACGGTGGTGGCATCAGCCATTTTTTATGGAGTGGTCTGCCGGGGCAGCAGCATCTCCGCTGCGGACAGGAAGAGACTAGACAGAGAAATCAGGAAGGCCAGCTCTGTCCTGGGATGCCCCCTCGACACCGTGGAGGTGGTGGGAGAGAGGAGGATGATGGCTAAGCTGTCATCCATGATGGAGAATGACTCCTACCCCATGCAGGACACCATCTCAGCACTGGAGAGCTCCTTCAGAGACAGGCTGCTCCACCCAAAGTGTGTGAAGGAGTGCTATCAAAGGTCCTTCCTTCCTGCAGCTGTCAGACTCCACAACCAGCACTGCTCCCAGTAGACCACTTACACTTACACACCAAAAACTGACAATAACCTGATATTTTCAGGTGGAATTTCATTCATTCATTCATTTCATTCTCACTGTGCAATATCATTTTCCACTTGTGCAATTTTGTTAATAGTCTGTTTATTGTCAATACTGTATATACTGCTCCTATTTTTATACTTCCTTCTATTTAAATGGTTCATATTTTGTTACACTTTGTTTAGCTCTTTTTTTTACTGTGTTAGCTTATGCATCTTGTTTTTTGCACTATCCCCTTTGCTGCTGTACACTGCACATTTCTAATAAAGGAATATCTTATCTCATCTTATCTTAGGCAACCTTTTCAAATGCTATTTATTTTTCCTGTCATAATTTCCATTAAGTATTAAAATATAAAAATCTCCCAAAAACTGGTGCTCTCAATCCTTTCATCTGTTTAGATAATCACAAATATGTAGTAAAAATATTCATTATCTGCTGATCAGAACACTCCCTACATGTAAACAAACCATGACGCGCATCATATCCCTCCCACAATGCACCGCTCATATCGGCTGAGCAGCCAGGAGGAGAACAACGGAGCAGCTACTTGGACCTAAACACCTAAACAAACAGCGAGGACAGCTAGAAGATAGTAAAAAAAGGGAGTTTTTGGATAGTTTTTGCTCATTTTTAAGATTGTAAGAGAGTTAAAGGACGAATGCAGCGGTGATATCCACTCCTAGCGGCAGCTGGGTGGCGGTGCTGTTAGTATCAGCTGTTAGCATTGAGCTGCGTTCAAAGAGGCTGGTAAACATCAGTTCAGCTGGACACAACACAGACAAACAAAGGAAAGAAAATTACTTTAAAGTTCAAATTAAAACCTGGTATTGCCGATAGGGACACGCTGTGTCGTGATAAACAAGTTAGCAGTCATTAGCTATTGTTAGGTCGTCTGAGGATTGACATCTGTATATACTGGATAGCTTTTAACAGCTAGAAAAACACACAATGAGCACCGAGGCAGAGACTGCAGCGTCCACTAAAACCACTCCAGAGGATGATGGCATGACATGGTGGTACCGATGGCTCTGCAAAATAGCTGGAGTTTTGGGAGGAGTATGTAAGTAGATGTCTAAGTCTATATCTTGTTAAGTAAATCCTAAAATCCTACCATAGTTGCATGTACAGTGAATGCAATGACAGCTGTTTTCTGTGCAAAGCATGGTGATTTATTGTCTTTTCATCACACTTTTACACTATTTGTGTGCACTGTTATGCATTATCTGCATTAATGTGATTGTCAGGGAGGGACAGGATAGAAAAGGGCATCAGATTACTATTTTTGATTGTGTATAAACCTTCAATTGCTATAAGCCATGCCAGACAAAAGCTTTGTCACAGCCCCATTGTCCTCCTCCCTGCAGCAGCCACTCTATTTGCATGGCTAGCTTGTTATTCCTAAATTAAAACTATATGATATTAACACACATATAGTCCACAGCAGCTACTCTTTCCCTCAGGAGTTCAGTGTGAGACAGACAGAAGTGATTTTTTTCCTGCTGGCTTTGCAGTTTTCCATCAGCATTGCAGCTCCCCTTCTCAGTGACACCAGAGTCACAGTGCCTGTATCACATTAACCACCTGGGGCACTGCATATTCAATGGGCTCTGTATTATTAAGGAGGCTGGATGGTCTAAAGGAGCAAGATATGCCACATTGATCTTCCACTGTTTGTGGCAGTGTGGGCTCGTCTAGCCAGATAATAATAATCTATATTTATATAGCACGTTGCAAAACACAGTTACAAAGTCCTTTACAATAAAAAACAGAACACGTTTAAAATACAAGGAGAATGAAATGTACTAAACGCCTAAAAACCCAGAGAGTAAAACTGAAACGTCATAAATTATAAATAAAATCACAGAAAAGCAATTCTAAAAAAAAGTGAGTAGTGAGTTCACATAGATACTAGGCATATTTGCCCTCTCTGTAGAGTTGCAGCCTGAATCTGCTTTACAGCGTTCACTCTCAAATATAAAATATCATCATCTTAGCACTTACTTGGTGTTGGCGTACGGACTGGCAGTCAAAAAGAACGGCTGTCCTTCACCAAAGAAATTCTTGGTCGACTAACACTCATACGATTTTGTCAATTTATGGATTAGTTGATTTAATCGACAGACCTGTAAAACTGCGTTTCTCCACAAAGAATCACACTAAAGCACCACTTTAGATCTTGTGTTTACCAGACAAGTTTCTTGGAAATAAGTCATTCAGCGTGATAAAAAGCATCAAAAACGAGTAATCAACTAAGACCAAAACGATTGATTAGTCGACTAATCGACAAAGACGGGGCAGCCCCAGTCAAAAGTTTTAAAACACAAAATAATTTGATAAATTGAGAAATGTTTGTGACTTATTGTGAAATGAAAGGGAGAAATGTTAATGGTTTTACATCTCCTTTCCTTCCTCCTTGTGTACGTCAAAACCTGACATGTCCTCAATCGGTTCATATATTTAAAATAAGCCATAAAGGCACTACAGAAGATACACTTCACATGTTATTTTTGATCTACCTCTAGGACTGGCATCGTTGGTTGGTGTACTGCTGTTGTGTTAATTGCTTCAGCTGACACACTTCCACAATGTGTGACGTTGCCATATCACACAGTATTTCAGAGCCTATACCAACAATTCCCACATGTAGAGCACTGACTTGATTTTTTTCACAGCTTTTTTGACAACTTGTGAACTACTATTAACCAGTGAACTTGTGCATGTTAGTATACCTCATGCTCATCTCATATTGCAATATACACATTGAGAGTGGGTAGTCAGACATTGGATGTAGGCAGGTCCCATTGGACCTGTGTGTGTGGGGCACAGTGAAATAAGTAATGGATCTTTTAACACATATCATAGCCACGGCAAAAGCTAGAAAAGGCCTATATTGAAAATGTTCAGATTATCAGTAAAGGAATCTTGTGCATGGAAAATGCAGCCTACTTTGATTTCAACACCGTGGTAATTAGTGTTTCAAATTATTAATTTAGTTATGATATCTTTTACATCTAGATATGAGTGCTGGATTCCATCATTTTATTCAGATGTTTTCCCACTACCTTTAGATATAAGGCAGTCATGTGCTGCTCTTTAACATGTCTGTGTGTTTGTTTGTACATTTTTATCCGCATACTGTACTGTATATGCTCCACATGTTCCGCATTGCTGATTGATGTACTAACCAAGCAGCATATAAATGTTATCATGGCTTCTAAAACTGACTGAACTGGATCTCTTAACAGACACATCCACAGATCTATTCTGTCCTCTGAGATGTAATTTCACATATAAAATGTCAATTGGTCAGACCTTATATTTTCACGATCTGCCATATGTCTTATCTTAATAACAGCCCTTTTACTTTGTCTTTTCTCTTATCCAAATCCTGCAGCCTGTGCCATTGCAGGGGTGTGGAACTGTGTCACTGTGAACCCTTTAAACATTGCTGCTGGAGTGTGGATGGTGTAAGTCTTAATACTTGTTTTGCTTATTTAAATGTAGCATGCATAAATGAGCTCATTCACATTTCATAGGCCAATATATATGCTGTTGGTATTCAGGAGAATAAACAACAAACATACTATAAAACCACTTATTTAGACTAGACAAAGCTGAAAGCTGTATTCTATTATTCATTTAAGCTCACTGTCAGAATACACAATGCACAGTGAAACTGTTGTTTTAAACAGCCTGATAATCCTTAAATCTGTTTAATAAGACAACACTTTAATTGTTCTGCTCCAGTTTGGCAAACTGACACAGATGTGAGCTGGTTCTATTTAAGTTTTACTAAACATCCACTGTGAATTTAGGCTACAGTTTTTGTAATATCTCATGCATTATGTGCTGGTATTACCTGTTCATTTACATTCCTCCATTTGTACGTAGAGTATTATCTTACGTCGATGCTGAGCAGTAGTCTCATGTAGCCATGTGGCCACACCTACTGCTCAAATGACGGGAGGTGTGGAGAAATTCTTGTCATGAACATCACTTCAGCTCATGCCACAGGAAAGCCAACTGTGGTTGGTCTTTCTTTCCGGCTAAAACCTGTTTGCATTGATAGCTTAGCGACAGTGCTACCTAGAATGTTGATCGATTAGTAAAGTGAACAATGGAGACATTCTGTCATTTGTATTCTTTACACCAGATCACACCAGAATCAGAGGAGCCTTTTAGAGCTGAAACCATTGAATCAAATACATGATTAACAGAATATGAATCTGCAACTATCTGATAATCAATCTGTGATTTTTTTTTTTTTTAAGCTACAATCTCTAAAATGCTCTGGTCACCGCATCTCATTTTTTTGTGGGGATTTGCTGCTAGTCTTTGTCATATAACAGTTAACTAAATATTGTTTTTTTTGGTTCTGACCGGACAAAACAAGACATTTAGACGCTCACCGTGGAATCTGAGAAATGAGGCATTTTTCACTATTTTCTGACATTTTTAGGCGATCTGACTTTTTATATATAGTTTAATGCAGCCATAGAGCTTTTTCATTTAACTCCAGAAAGAATATTTTGATGAAAATGTCAGAAACAAACACCGTCTCCCATTAATTTGTGAGTTTTATATAGTTAGCTTGCCCGGCTATTTAAACAAAGCACTGAGAAACTCGGATTACAACACACAGTGCGACTTCATTTTCAGCTCAGGTAGACATTACTCCTCTATATCTTTACACAACAAATAGTTTCTTTCTGCTATATTAATGCTCTGAATATCTAAAAATATAGTTTGTTGTAGTTTAAATTCCACTCACTGTAGAAACGTGCTTTCTGTTTCCATGACAGTAAACAATGAGCACGTTGTGCTCCAGCCCTACTTGAATACCTTGAATAATGACAATGACAGAATAATGGTTCTTTTCTACACAGATGTTGTGTTTCAAATCGTGCAGACCTGAGTTGTACAGTAGTATTTGAGATGGAAGTGCACAAGATAATTCACTAATGTGTTTATGTCCTCTCCTCCTGTCTCAAGGTTGAATGCCTTCGTGCTGTTCCTATGTGAAGTCCCGTTCTGTTGCCAGTTCATAGAGTTTGCTAACGCAGTAGCAGCCCGTGCAGATAAACTCAAACCTTGGCACAAGGCCCTCTTCTACTGTGGGTGAGAACAACTATGCATTGTACACGGTTAATGTCATCATAGACTGACCTTCACTGTGTGAAAGATTGAGTTCTTGTGATTCTTCTGTCTCCAGCATGTACTTAATATGATTAACTGACTACTTGTTTTTGTTTCTGGTGGTCGCTCATTTTCAGGATGGCTCTGTTTCCCGTATTCTTGAGTTTCTCCTTTACAACCTTGTTTGGAAACGGCATCGCCTTCGCTACAGGAGTTCTGTATGGCCTCGCGTCTTTAGGCAAAAAGTAAGTGTCTGTTAGTAGCCTGTAACATGTAATGACTTAATATACTGTATCTATAATAAGCTCTTATGAAGCATCAGAAGAAATGTCAGCTATTTCGTGTAACATAATTTATTTTCAGTATTTATTGGGGCTGGACAATATATCATTTTTGAAATCATAATCTTCATTGCAATGTCAAAAGACTGCGATATTGCACTCATTTTTTGAGTAAGTTGAAAGAGAGCATCTGTAGAAAACTGCATTTTTAAAAAAAATAATTAATTCAACAAGCAATTTGTTTTATTTTAGCAGAATACTGAAAGCAGCAGATAGGCAGAACTGAGTACACTTTAATATTAGGGCTCTCAATCAAAATTTTAATCGCATAATTGTACATAGTTAATCACAATTAATCACACATTTTTTTATCTGTTCAAAATGTACCTTAAAGGGAGATTTGTCAAGTATTTAATACTCTTATCAACATGGGAGTGGGTAAATATGCTGTTTTATGCAAATTTATGTATATATTTATTATTGGAAATCAATTAACAACACAAAACAATGACAGATATTGTCCAGAAACCCTCACAGGTACTGCATTTAGCATAGAAATATGCTCAAATCATAACATGGCAAACTGCAGCCCAACAGGCAACAACAGCTGTCAGTGTGTCAGTGTGCTGACTTGACTATGACTTGCCTCAAACTGCATGTGATTATCATAAAGTGGGCATGTTTGTGAAGGGGAGACTCGTGGGTACCCATAGAACCCATTTCCATTCACATATCTTGAGGTCAGAGGTCAAGGGACCCCTTTGAAAATGACCATGCTAGTTTTTCCTCGCTGAAATTTTAACGTAAGTTTGGAGCGTTATTTAACCTCCTTCACGACACGCTAGTATGACATGGTTGGTACCGATGGATTCCTTATTTTTTAGTTTCAAATGATGCCAGTATCTTCACTCTAGCTTTAAAACTGAGCTCGCTACAACCTAACAATCGCAAGTTGCGTTAATGTGTTATTATGGCGTTAACTTTGACAGCCCTATCTAGCTACTTATTAACTACCACATATTGCATACTTTCCTTATGTCGTGCTGTCCTAGTATCTATTTGAATAAAATCTGTACAATAGACACTTTATAATGACTCATATCTCTCAATGTCTCACCCATAAAAACACTCCTCTAAAGGTCATATTAAAACCGGCTCTCATTAAATGCCGTATTCCACATTATAATCACTTAATACGATTTTTATTTTACGCTTCTAACGAGCCTAATGAGCCTCTTTATTCATGCAAATTAACTTCTGACAAGGTGACCCGTGTAATGACCTTACAATTAACATTGCCGTCCCCACCTGTCGTACCCGCTTTTTCTTTGTTTCCACCCACCTCTCCCTCATCCTAACTCTTTATTACCCTCCTTCTTTCGCACCCTGTCGTCCTTTTTGTTTCTCTCTCTCTCTCAGGGGAGACGCAGTGACTTATGCCAGGCTGCAGCATCAGAAACAGGGAGACGAAGAGAGGATGACAGAAACGGCAAACGGGGCTCCGGAGTGAAGTGTCTGCCTTCCCGACCCTCCCGTTCCTCTCTTTTCTTCAGTTCTTACCATCCATCCTACCTCTTCCTCCATGCTCCTCTCCTCTTTCCCTTTTCTGTCACTACATAATTATGGAGTTTATTTATTTACTTAATCCGCTGCATTCTTGTTGTCCTGACCTGATAGTATCCAAACAGATTGGTGTTGGAGTCAGTCCATTATTTGGTACCTGGCGTGTAAATGAGATCTCTCATTGTGACTCGATACCTTAGATTGTAAGTTTTATGGTTTATGATCTTCTCATGGGTTTTATTTATTATTTGTTTCCCTTTGTTGTTTGTTGCTGCTGACAGTTGTAAGCACTCTTTCTGCAGGAATTATGTGAGGTACATATTTTAAACCCAAGAGCCTTTCAAGAAATCCCGAGTAGAAATTAATGTGATTGTAAAATGTACATAATTGACTTCCGGTTCTTCACTATGACTTTGAGGCTGTGATTCAGAGTTGTCTCACTTAGAGAGTGCAGTGGGTAAAGAGAATAAGTCAAATGATAACACAGGGTTCAGATTTGTTTTGGCAGCACACCCAAATATTGAGATCAGCTGTTTTGCAGCTCTAACCTCGCTATCATCGCAAAGTTTTGAGCAGTGAACTCTGCATTTCATTTTTAAAGAACCTTCTTTAAGGGTGCTTTTGATAACATTAATAATGTTCAGCCACTAGATGTCACATTCTCCCTCTCCGGTTCCATTACATTTACTTCACAAAAAGTCGTTGCCAGGCACTTAAGGTCAGTCTCAGCCATTTATCCGTTTTTTCCACACCAACTGACGACCCAGAGATACCACGTGATACTAACGTTGTTTTTACTATTGGCTCACAAGCCTTGTTAGATATCAGATGTCTTTCACAGAGAGAAACAAAACATTCATTTTGAACCCAACAACATTTTTAAATTATTAATTCCCAATCATAATCTTTTTTCTTTCAGTAAAAAAAAGGCTCTGTGGATGGATTTTTATTTTTTTTAAATATTCATCGACATAAAAATGTTATCAATAAGACCTTTAAGCAGTGAATGTAGATGATAAAATCAAGCAAGGTAACAGTGAAAACTACTGCTACAAAAGCTCTATTTCCATTTATGATTGGGGGTCTTATTAAAGGATAGTCAGAGCATTAATATAGCAGCAAACAACTATTAACTATGTAAACATATAGAGGAGTAATGTCTACCTGAGCAGAGAATGAAGTTTCTCTCCATGCTGTGTTGACATAGCCGGGCCGGCCGCTCGTACTTTTTAGTGCATGTGAGCGTGCCCCACTGGCTAGCTCACGGCCGCCGCTCTGCACTGCTCTCATACGGTGGTTATAGCTGATAATGCCGTATGTCATCGCAGAAGCGTAGCAACCACCCTCCGGTTACTCCCCCAGATCAACACTGTTAGCTCTGTCAGCACTTTTTGCTGTAGTTTTCACTGTTGAGAGCCGCGTGGAGGCAATAGAAATGCTCCCGATCTCGCATTAAGCACCTTTAAGTAGTGAATGTAGATGATAAAATCAAGCAAGGTAACAGTGAAAACTAGTGCTACAAAAGCTCTATTTCCATTTATGATTATTAAATATTATTATTATATTTATTGAAAGAAACTGTCTGACTTTTTAAAATAATTCGCACTGACCGTTACCACTACAGATCTGTAAATACCCTCAAGTGTTTCCCTGTATTTGAGTCCTAAAATGTTGGACTACTTTTGAGTAAATAAAAAAAAGGAATGATTTCTTTGGTATGACAGTATTAAAACCCACTGTGCAGACAAAACTCTGAATTGCAGCCTGAATGCATTGTTAAATAGGCATTAGGGGTATGTTTAACATCGGGGAATGTATCTGGTATACCCAAAGATAAAGACAATTTTATACATTCATTTATTTTTCAGTTGGTTTAAGCTCAGCTGAGGCATTCCTGCTCTGAGCTTTTGGTAGCATGGACTCTGGTATACAGAGAATTTCATTAAAAGCTTTCAGTACATGTGTCAGCTTGTTTACGTTTGGTTCCTCGTGATCAAGCAGCCGGTAGCCAAGTTGTGGCTGCACATTTAGTGGTAATGGAAAAAACTAGAATGTACGCTTATTCATTCTCCTTTTTAAAACACGTACCTTTTTTTTTTTTTTTTTTTATATATAATCTGTTGACTGATTATCTGCTGTGTTTATTATGAGTCTTAATTAGTATACTCTACCAAAACCCATTAAAAAAATCAATGAGGGGGAAGTGTCTTGATTCAGGGACTAATTGGTCTGTATCCCACACAATCACCAGAGCCACGGTTTGCCTTTTGTCACGCAAATGAGGTATGCAGTGGTCAGCAAGGTGCGATTTGTGTTTGTGTTGTTTTGTTGCCTCTGTTGTGTCGTCGGTAATAAGGATGCTTTGGGAATAACTGTTTACACGTACCTCTTACAGCTGTTTCTATCCTAAGTCTATTACTGGCTGGTCGGTGACTGATTGGATTATTCACAGATTACCACCAGCTCTCAGGTATCATACTTAAACAGATACAAAGGAGTATAACTAGCACAAGCATGACTATGAAATTACTATATTGTTTGAGCTGATGGAAAAGCATTTGTGTAGCATTTAAAACATGCACAACCAGCTTTCACAAGTGATTAAACACTACACACACACCAGCAGTATGACACTACACACTATACGGTTTTAATGCTCCTTGTCCACAGCCATCCATCCAGTTTTATTTGATTTTATGATTTGATTGATTTTACATCTGCAGGTGTTGAGTGCATATTTTGCTGTAAGGGATATGTGTATAACGTGTGTTGTGATGTGAATCCTGATCCTGTTATCAATTACTGAATTAAACAAACTTGCTACTACTACCCTGGTCTTGGCTTTTTATGTTTTTGTAATGTGTTTTAAACCAACGCACCTGCGATTTGAGCACCGATTTGGTCTCATCTGTTTGTCTTGTGTTGCTTTGAAAACTTGCATGTCAAAGTATTAGTATTAGATCCCTTTTATAGCCTATAAATACCACTAAGTGGCATTCAACCTAATGTGATCCACAGTGTTTGTAATTGTGATTAAGCTACTTCAGAGGTAATGATGTGGCGGTACTGAGTTCCCCAGACTTTAGTTGTTCAGTCAGAAGACTGAAAAACAGTTCCCATCCACATAATATTATAAAATAAAATGCCTTCTTAATAATAATAATGAACAAATGCCTCTTCGATAATGAACAAATGCCTCTATAATAACAAACAATTAAGGAAACTGAAATATTGGTTTGGCTTTTCCTTTTACCCTCCTTTAAAGTTTTCCCAAATAAAATACACTAAAAGAAATGGGTATAAAGGGTTTCATTGAAAATCAACAAATGAATAGAATACAAAAATACAGCCTGCAGGCGTTAGGCTATTGTAAGGCAAGCCAGATCGTTGCACAAATAGTACCTAAACGTCCCAGTGCAGGTAACCCAATTGGTTGGCACTTAACTTGTTTCCCCAACTAGGAGAGTCAACAAACAAAACACAAAAATCACAGAATCCCAAAAGGGCCCAAAACAGACCAGAGTTTCTGGTAAAGCTGATAACACATGTTGCATTGAGTGAAGGAGAGATCAGAATGACACTGGGTGTGCAGTTTCCCTCCTCTTTTAAGCCCTACAGAAAGGGCGTCGTTACACCCTGATTGGCCAAGAGGGGAATGCACCAAGCTGCTCTCAACTATCATTTAAGAGCCAGTCCCCACACCCTGCGCAACAGGTGAACTGAATAACCCTCTAATCACTCAGCAACTCAACCAAAAAAACACCAGGGAAAAGGGAAACAACAGCAAACACCAGAGAATTGGCAGCTGCCACAATGAGATGCTTTTATTATTTTTGTCTTCCCTTTGTACATGGAATTCTGTTTGTGACATGAATAGCACTTGATAAACAGGCCTGTGATTACTGGGACTGGATTGCTTTCGGAGCAAATAACCTCAAATAAAGCATTTCATTTATTTGTGTTTGTTCAGAGGACACAAGTAGTACAATCTGAATTCATCAAATTGTTTTTTCTTTTAGAGGTCACTGTAGCTTTGTTTAGATCTATAAGACTAATCTAAAATATTTCTTTTTCAGCATGGAAAGCCTGCTAAGGCAGTGGTTTTCAAAGTGGGGTTCAGGTACCACCAGGGGTCCTCCAGGGGATTCCAGGGGGTCCCCAGTAAAAAGGGGAATAATTTATTTTCACTAAAATTCCATCCAAAAGCAACACAATGACAGAACGTATGACTATTTTTGTCATGGGATATATACACCTTCTGTGTAAATAGGGCTGTCCTCAACCAAAGAAATTCTTAGTTAACTAACACACTTACGATTTTGGCGACTTATTGGCGATTAGTTGATCTGTGAGTTTCTCCACAGAGAATCCCACTAAAGCACCACTTTAAATCTGGTGTTTACCAGAGATGTGCTCATCAGCTTCTTGGATGTAAGTCATTCAGCATGAAAAAAACATAACTAGTCGACTGAAACCAAAACAACCGATTAATCGACTAAGAGGGGGCAGCCCTATAAGTGGAATATACCACCAAGCATACGGATATTCTTTAAAGTAAGTGTTACTTTTCAAAAGTCTGAGTACCTTTACAATCTTCTTTAAGGTTTATACTTCTGAGTGTCACGAATTTTCTTTTATTAATGATCAAAAAACAACATCTGAAAGAGGATTTCAGGGATTTCAGGTTGAGAGTGCCGAAGAATTCTTCATAACATGTCAACCTCATCACACAAATCCAGGTTACCCCAGCGTATTTTATGTATACGCTGAAAGCAAAATAAGCATATTTCCTAAAAATGTCAAGCTACTTAAAAGTGTCCTATTGATCCCAAAGTTCTTTGAATGTAATCCAGTGGAAAACTTATTTTAAAGGTTGTTTATACTGTGTGCCTATTTGATTAATTAATCAAGTGAATGATCACTACTTCTCAGCATTTAATTAAAACTGCATTATGTCAGCATTAACCCTCCCTTGTGAGGCATCTCCTCTCACCTATAAAGCTTATTATCTTTTCAAGAGAGCAGATTATAAGGATTTAGTTGCCTCTTTCTCATATTATTAGATCTGAATTCATTTGATTTGCTGGGATTAGTCCATATAAATCCACCTGGCAGCGACTTTTCTTTTATATGAAGTATTAATCTGAAAACATATCTGGTAAAAATTGCATTTCAACTTCAGTAACTTATAGAGAGTAATCAACAGAGGGCGCTGTTGCGTTATTTCAATAATATGTCTCTGTTTTAATTAAGTATTTAACCTAGTATTTAATTAATAATGCAGAACAAAGAGAGGACACCCCTTTTATGGGAATTGAACCTGTGATGCTCCTCTTGCAGCTGTATTATTGTCCTGAACATGCATATAGGTTTAATAGCAGCAGTAATATGACATAAAAATCAACACGCCATCATGTCCACTTTATGATCAGCAAACAGAAATGTATTGTTTGAACAGAGATCCTCAAGTCATCAAAACTATCTGTCATTCAGTTAACAATGTCTGTTTAGTGACTGAACTCTACTAACAGACTCACTGGGCTCCTGTGGGGAAACTCCAAGGACGATGTAAACAACTAATGAGGTTTGTGCAATGAATCTTAGCCATTTGATCATCAGCAGCATGACTCTGTAATGCAGTTATGAAGAGCAAAATACAACTTGAAAGATGCCTTTTATATTGAAAAGAACAGCCTAAGGCTCACGGCCTACAGTAGAATCACTGCATGATGCAATAAGAAAAATGTAGCCGGAAAAATAATGTGCCAAACTAGCCACTATTGGGCAAATGTGTCACTTGGTGATGTCACCACGTTACTGAATTAAAAGGCGGGACTTCAAGCAAGGCATTTCAGGAGAGTATAACTCCCTTTGGCGTGGACTTTGGGCTTTTTTGACTCTGCAGACCTTTTACATGCACAAAAAACTATATAATAAAGTGAAGAAAAGGGGGGGGAAAGCACAGAAGCACAATAGGTCCCCTTTAAAGGTCCCATATTATGCTCATTTTCAGGTTCATACTTGTATTTTGTGTTTCTACTAGAACATGTTTACATGCTGTAATGTTAAAAAAAACAACTTTATTTTTCCTCATACTGTCGGCCTGAATATACCTGTATTTACCCTCTGTCTGAAACGCTCCGTTTTAGCGCATTTTGACGGAATTGCAACAGAATTGGGTTGCTAGGCAACAGCTTGGGTCCATGTGTACTTCCTGTCAGCTGATGACATTCACATACACTGCAAACCAGGAATAAACTGGGACACATTTAGAATGTTTAAAATTGTGTCAAGGGTCTAAATATTGTATATTCGTGACATCACAAATGGGCAGAAATCCTGACAGCTTGTTTCAAATGCAGAGTTTCTGAATACGCTGTGTGTATTTCCCTGTGGATTGAGTGATCCGATACTTTCACAGTATTTATATAGGACTCAAGCCTGCTTTATAATAAACAAACATGAAAATATCACTTTTTTTATAATATGGGACCTTTAAAATATGACAAACTGTTGAAATTCCCTCTTTTTTTTAAAAACTTTTCTGAAGAATTTCTCCCCGATATATACTGTAGTAAATCCACCTGCAGATTCTCAGGAATAAATGAATCAGATGTTTCTATCTCCAGAAGGAAGGACTGTAACTATCAAACTCCCCATGCAGCTCTGGGTTGGTTGCATCACGCCTGGGAACTTTGCTCCAATGAGCAGCCTGCTTTGTGCTGTGTGGAGAGAGAGAGAGACAGACAGACAGAGAGAGAGACGGAGGTTGCAGCGGTGCTTTACCACCAAACACACACACACATCTCCACAGCGAGCCAACATCACCTGCGGAGAGAAAAACCGCGCTTCTTCCTGCTCTGGAAACACACCACGTGGTGTTTGTGGTTGTTGTTTTATTCCGAGAAGAGAGAAGGAAATCCTTCTTGGAGTGTATCTCGGTGTGTTTTTTTTTTTGCGCCCAAAAATCTGTCCTCTCTCTCTTGAGGACAGGACCCCAACAATGGACTGCGTCTCCAGCGGGAACTCTCTCCTCCTCCTGGAGCCACACAGGACGACATTATAGTGTGATATTAGTAAGTTAAAGCAGTGTTTGGGTGAGCTGGAGACCCGGGATGCCGGCGAGGAACAGGTACAACCTGGTGGACGATGTGGCGGACTCGAGGCTGCCTCTGCACAACGACGAGGCGTACCAGCATGGTATCTCTTTCCAAGCCAAGGTGAGATCAACTCTCCTCCTTATTATTTTAAAGCAGGTGCACTGTGGACCCTTTCAGCTGGGATCCACCATCACCATCACCATCAAGTTTGAACACATCTGGTTTAAAGGTCCCATATTATAAAAAAAGTGAGATTTTCATGTTTTATTTTATTATAAAGCAGGCTTAAAGGGACTATTTGTAACTTTCAGAAATGCTTGTTAACAGCGACACCTGTGGCCGTTAAGTCAACGAAAGTCAGCGCCGGGCTCGCGTTTGTCCTCGCTCTACATAGACATGAACAAGGCGACACACGTCAGCTAAAACCACAATATCACTCTGTATTTCATCTGCTTGGCAGTAATGTTAGCTGACCAGACGAAGGTCTCTCCATGAATCACTGCTGATACTAGTATTGACTGTTCCTGCTGGCTGAAGCAGGAAGAGAAACGTTATCGTCTCCGAGCGTGCCCGCAGGAAGACAACGGCACCCGGTTGGAGATGATAACATTACTCGCTGGAGAGCCCCGTCACTTCACAAGACACGGGTAACCTCTGTTGGTCTGGAGGAGCTGCAGCAGTTATTTCTGCACAAACGTCCATTAGATATTCTCAGAGCTACTAACTCTTCTGCAGTTTGGAGTGAGCGTGCATTCACGTCTAGAGGTGGAGAGAGACAGCGAGAATGCGAGCTGTGTGAGTGAAGGCAAGCAGGCAGAGAAGAGACTCCAGCATATGCGAGCGCGCATGTGTCCCGACCCGGTACATTTATACGCTTAAAAAGTTACAAACAGTCCCTTTAAGTCCTATTTAAATACTGTGAAAGTATCGAAACACTCAATCCACAGGGAAATACACACACAGCCCGTATTCAGAAACTCTGCATTTGAAACAAGCTGTCAGGATTTCTGCCCATTCGTGATGTCACAAAAGATGTCACACAATATTTAGCCCCTTGACAAGATTTTAAACATTCTAAATGTGTCCCAGTTTATTTCCTGTTGCACTGTATGTGAATATCATCAGCTGACAGGAAGTACACATGGACCCAAGCGGTTGCCTAGCTACGCAATTCTCTTGCAATTCCGTCAAAATGCGCTAAAACGGAGCGTTTCAGACAGAGGGTAAATACATGCATATTCAAGCCGACAGTATGAGGAAAAATAAAGTTTTTTTTTAACATTACAGCATGTAAACATGTTCTAGTAGACACACAAAAAACAAGTATGAACCTGAAAATGAGCACGATATGGGACCTTTAATGCTGCAATAAGCCAAATGGGGAATATGTAATCCTTAGAGAGGTGGATGTCCTTATTTTTTGGTGCTCAAAAAGTGAACTGAACTGAGTGTATTTTCAGGTTTTCCCCCAAGTCATTGAATTATTAACCTCTCAGCTTGACAGTTTTTTTTCAACTTTATTTTTGGGACTGTTTTGCAGGCAGAGAGAGAGAAACAAGAGAGCACAGTGGTAGAAAGGGTTAAAACATGGCAAGTGTTACTGGTCCCAAAGTTCAATCACAAGGCTGCTTCTTATAGCTTTTGATTTGCTTATCAAGCAGCTTCCTCATCTCTCTGTTTTTCTCTCTTTCTTTCTCAGCATCTCTTTATTCCATTTCTTTATTCTTTAATAATAAGACACAAACAGTTTCTATCTGTGAATACAACTCACACTTTTTAACAAATCAGAAGCACAATACCAAGTAAGATACAGGTTCAGGTTCAGGTGACTTTATTTGTACCCGTAGGTAGATTTGTTTTGCAGCAAAAATAGAGGATGGCATCTGTATTGACAATAAGGTAGAGCACAGACAAGAGACAGACATACCAAAAACATGACAAAGAGTACTCAAAGGCTTACTGGGATCAGGACCCAGCAAAAAGAAGAAGGCCACAAGAACAATATAAAAAAAAACACTGAAATATCAGGACAAAAAAGACACAATAAAATGAGAAAAGGGATAAACTTTTCCATAAATATCTATCTATAAATATAATCTGATGGCAACATCCTTCCTCATATAGCAGCATGTAGCCTACATATTATATAAAACAATATCGCAATGAATTACTAACAGAGCTACAAAGATTAATCAATTAGTTGTCAACTATTAAATTCTATTTTGCTAATCGATTTGAGTCTAAATTCTCTGATTCCAGCTTTCTTAAATGTGAATATTTTCTGGTTTCTTTACTCCTCTATGACAGTAAACTGAATATCTTTGAATTGTGGACAAAACGAGACATGTGAGGACGTCATCTTGGGCTTTTGGGGAAACACTGATTGACATTTTTCACCATTGTCTGACATTTTATAGACCAAACAACTAATCGATTAATTGAGAAAATAATCAACAATGAAAATAATCATTAGTCGCAGCACTAATTCTGAATGAATACAAGTAAATAAATATATGAGCCAACAAATACAGATTGATAAAAACCCTTTTTAACAATTTGTGTCAGTGTTACTCATTTTACACCCTCAGACATCAAAATAACAGTCACAACAAAAGCAACATGGTCCCCTAGAGCTGCTTCATTACCAAAATATGAAGCCACAAAGAGCTTATTATGAAGGCAAAGCTAGTCCTTCATACAATACATTACACACATAAACAGAGAAGCACTAGTTGCCACATTTTTAGAGCCACGACAATTAATCAATTAACTAAATTAAATCAACTATTTTGATAATTGTTTAATCGGTTTGAGCAATTAAAAAAACCCTCTATGACAGTAAACTGAATATCTCTGAGCTGTGGACAGAACAAGACATTTGAGGACGTCATCTTGTAAATAATAAAATAATCGACAGAATAATCAACAATGAAAATAATCATTAGTTGCAGCCCTACTTCTGAATGAATACAAGTAAATAAGTATATAAGCCAACAAATACAGATTAATAAAAACTCTTCTCCTCATCTAGTTAACTATTTGTGTCAGTGTTACTCACTCATTTTACATCAAAACTACTAAAAGCAACATGGTCCCTAGAGCCGCTTAATTACACAGCCACAAATTTGAATATATGCAAGCTACAAAGAGCTTATTAATAAGGCAGAGCTAGTCATTTATACAATACATTCAACACATAAATGGAGAAGCACTGGTTGCCACATTTCAATAGAAATATTTGGTTTGATATGATGGATAATAAAGATGGACGATGCATCTCCACTATGGCTTTTACCACATATTGTAGACGGTGTGAAGGCAGTTTTTGTCTTTATAAGAACCCCAACAAGCATTTTATTTTTGGGAGCCGTTGGCGTTAATTGTGCAGCTGTGGTGTAGTGTGTGTGTGTGTGTGAGGTAACATCTGTGTGACTCTCATGCTCTTCCAATGTGTGATTGTTTGCTTCAGTACGTGGGGAGTCTGGACGTGTCCAGGCCCAACAGTCGGATGGAGATCGTGGCAGCCATGAGGAGAATCAGGGTAAGAGATGGACAGAAACTATCTTTACAATAACACAGTAAACACACACGCAATACAAAGACAGTGTCAGATGAAGTTTGTATTGAGAATGTAGTGACGCACAAACACACTGGCTGGACAACAGATCAGGGACTTGAACTGAATTTAGCAGAAAGAAAAAGCAATAAGAAAGAGCTGGAGTGGCTTTCTTTGCTGAATAGTGCGTTGCCCTTTCTAGATGATGTTTGTGAAAGTTCAAGGACACTGTGTGTGTGTGTGTGTGGGCATGTTATCGCGGCCTTTGATTAAAGTCACACAGTGGCTTAATATTATTATTGCATTATAGAGCTAATAGTTTACTAGAATTTTGCAAAGCAACCTTTTTTAGTACGAGCTTGATTTCCTCATTGTTATCCACTCTAATCATATCATAGTCAGACTCGCTGTGTTTTTTCCCCCCATAAAGCTATATCAGCAGTGATACTATGGGGATCATGTAATCATTTTCCCCCTCTCATTGTCCCAGCGGGGCCAGCATTTTCCTCTAGGAGCTAACACAGAGCCGTATATCAGAGAGCCGGGGTGGTTCTGTAATGTTAGTGTGACTCACCAGACTCGCTCGGTTCAGACATGACAAGGCTCTTAACCCTAGCTCAGTGAATATGCAGGAGAGAGATGTCAGCGTGGTTTCATTTTTTTTTTGAGCTACTAAAAACCCATAATGTGCATTTTATCCTCTGAAAAATGCAACACTCCCAACTTTTTCTTTTCTTTTTTCAAGACTTTGTTTTTGGCTCCTCTAGTGTAAAATATTGGATTTGTATTTTGGTGTGAAACTGTGTGTGTGTGTGTGTGTGTGTGTATAAGATCAGAGGAACCCCGCTGGTAGAGAGAGTTATTTTAAGGAGACTAAACCCATCTATAAAAGTAGGTCTATGGAACGGAGACGAAACCAGACTGTTTATGAGTGCGTGTATCTGTGTGAGTGCGCACATATACTAGTGCTTCTTATTTCCTTGCGATTCCCAAACTGACAAATCAATAAGGTTGTAAAGTAAACACGATCATCGGGGGTGATACACGGCAGGCTGAGGCAGAACATAAAACAGCCGTGGAGCAGGTAGAGGCAGGCAGGGAAGATGCTTTTGATTGCTACAAGAAAAAGATTATCTCTCTGAGAAAAAAACCCATCAGACCTAGTTTTTACATCACATCGAGTTCTGTTTACCAGCTCCTATTTATGTGCCGTTGCTATTTAAAGACGCGCGCTCATTAGTGCTTATTCATGTCTGAGTTTGTGGATGCATACATGCTGGTTTTGTGTATATCAAGTTCCCTCGAGGTCCAGAGAGAAAGCTTTGAATCAATAATGAATGTATTTAGGTTGCAACTCTCAGCCTATTGTATAGAATATCTGCTTTATAGAGTCCCCTGTGTGGCTAATGTAAACAGTTATAGAAGGATCGGTCTATAAACTAAACTACATCTCATTTGTTATATCTCGTCATGTGTGTTTAATGCGATCTCTGCTGACGGCGACTAGAGAGATGTTACTATCTATAGACGTGTGTTAACACTGACTGGTGGATGAACAGACCGACAGGATGAGAAAAATAATGTGTTTTCGTAATTAAAGCATGTCAATGTGTTCTAGAAGAAGAACCTGAAAATGAGCATATGTCCCCTTTAAAATAAAAAAACAACAACTCATATTTAGGGCAATTGGAATGGGACCGCAAGCAGGAAAAACTGTAAACACAAACATGTCTCCTGGTGAGGCGCGGCGTGTATCATTTTATGTTTGTGATGAAGAAACATTCAAATCTTCATCTGTGACATGCTAACATGTAGTGCAACAGTAGCAATGGTTATAGACCATGCTAAGGAGACAGATGATTAATTGTGATGTGTTTTGGTTTTTGTCTGATGGGTCTTACTTGTCTGTTTGTTTATGGTAACAGTGTGTCTATTGTATGTGTACTTTTTCTCAAACTGAGTTGCCTATGGATGCAAAATGAATTTCAGTGCAAACTGACAATACAGTTGTATGGTATGGTATGGTATCGTTATAGTTTGCAAACGATGACGTAGGTAGGTAGGTGTGTGCATGCACTTTGGCAACGGAAGTACGGCAGAGTGCAATAGCTTGTCAAGCGATGCAAGAGCATTAACCGCCAAAGAACGTGAATGCAACCTAAACAAATTGACTTTCCAGATTCGTGTGCTGTTAGTGAGAGAATAGAGGACATTAGCAAGTGGTTCATTATTCAGTGTATAGTGATATATGTGGTATATATACATATTTGGTGGAGAAACCTAGCGTGTAAAGTCACACAAGTGAGAAAATACGAGCATACCAGTCACTAGATGCTTTGAGAGTATTGGTTTAATTGAGTTTTAGAATGGGCACTACAAACATTTTTGATCATGGTAGTCAACACGTTTAGCGTAACGTTATAGCTCGCAGCAATACACATTAATAAATACATGCTCGTCTGTGTTTTATTATCTACGCCAAGCATTTACGTAAGTCACTACGAGCAACAACGGACACGTTTGGCTGAAAGTCACCAGTTAACTCAGTCACTCAGTTAAACCGAAACACCTGTTGTTCTGAAACGGTCGTGATCCTGTCGGAAGTCTGTACGACTTAAGTCCGCTGTTGGAATATCGATTCTGACAACCGAACACGCAAAACAACCAGACATTGATGACATTGATTGTTGATGCTGCTAAACGTTTTAATTCTATGTTTAAAGCTCGCTAACCTGTCTGGATGTGCTGGGGCAAAAACGCCACTTCCGTTGCCAACATGCACACGCATATTTTTGATGACGTCATCTGTAAAAGGGTCTATTCAGTTAGCAAACGGGGAGATTGCATTTTTTCTTCTTTCAAAAATGGCATAGTCCCATTTTATAGTCCATTAATGTCTTGCAGAAGTGTTAGTGTGCCTGGTTAATGTGCATCTGGTGTGTGTGTTTGTCTCCTGGTTTCAAACACATGGGAAGTAAAGATTGTATTTTGGTGCCAACCAACCGCCTCTTTTTGTGGGTTGAAGCCCCTCACACTGTGCCTCCGCTGAGTGAATGCAAACACATGACGCGTTTTAGAGGGTGGGCGCGCGCGTTTAGGGTTGGTTGCCAAGTCAAACATAATTAGCATTGTGTAGCTGCATATTGACCGGCCTTCCTGACTTTCTCTTCCTCCTCTTTTCACAAAAGCAAAAAGGCCTTTAATTTAAAAAGCGCAACCCCCTTTAGCCGAGGGACTGCGCGCAGCGGAGGAGTTGAGTGTGATTAAAGAGTGAGGAATGAACTGATGGCAGCGAGGAGGAAGTCCTGGAACCAAGAGGGGGTTTTGCGTGGTGGCTGGCTGGCAGAGCCGTAGTCGTTTCATCTCTCTCGCGGCTAATCTCTTTAGTCTCAGTCGATGTGAGAAGAAAACGGGAGCAAACATGAGAAGAGAGAGAGAGAGAGAGAGAGAGCACAGAAGCAGACAGTGAACCTAGGTTAGACAGAGCTGTGCTAGTTCAGTCAGGTCCTCATACACACCTGCCATTCCCACAGAGACAAAGTGAAAAGACACAATTTTGTATCCTGTGGATCTTTTCAGAGTTGTGTTTTGTAAAAAACCTTTTTCCCAGTACGGCTGACTGGTCCCACTGTGTTTTGTGGTTTATAAGAATTAGTTTCATTCAGTTTGACCGGTGGCATAGAAACCTCCCCAGCAGTGTGCGCGTGCGTTCACACACACGTGTTGTATGAATGTGTGTGCGTGAGCTCCAGTGCTCCATAATAGGGAGACCCCTTGCATTCAAAACAACCTCCGCAATTGATTAATGAAGCTGAAGGACAAACGCTGGCGTTGCTGCATCCCACTGCCTCAGAGTGTGTATATACTGGAATTTCCTTGGGAAACAAGCACAAACTATTTACAAGAGGTCTCCCTACAAAAGGAAACAAGTTTAAAGCTCTCCTCCTCCTCACCCCCTGTCTTGTGTTTTTGTCATCCCAACCACCCCCACCCTCTCCATCATCCACTGCTGTTTTCTTTCCATCCCCTCACTCTCCTCCTACCAAAATAGACCGTCTCAATTTAGCCCATCTCTGCTATCTACTCAGTGCTGACGGGAATAGATTTTTAGGCTGCGGGCCGGCTATGCATGCTACCCTTTGAATTTTGATCGGCTCTAATGGGATTTTAAGCCTCCCCTCACATGTCCGTCAGGATGCAGCCTCCTTTCCTCAAGACTGCCAAGAGTCTCGCTGCTGGAGATGACATGGCTCCCCTCTGTCTGCATTTGTCCCCGTGTCTGTCTGGAACACCTCACGAGAGTCTCTCTCTCTCTCTCTCTCTCTCTCTCTCTCTCTCTCTCTCTCTCTCTCTCTCTGCCGTGCGAGAAAGAAGGCAAACCTAATGTGTTTTTGGGTTCCTCTGTTTCAGTATGGGTCCGTTGAGCCCGAGAGCATGCTGAACTGTCATGACTCAGTCAGGAGAAGATGTTTTGGCTGAGGGGATGTTGCAGGAAAACAGCCACTCTGGACCTGTCAAGAGTGCGTCAGACATTTCTACTCTGCCTTAGTTTAACTTTGGGTCCTCTAACGCTTCAGACTTTACTCAGACTGCGGTTGAAACTGTTTTAGATTTTTGAGAAGCAGTTACATAATAAGTCAATATTGGCGTACAAATATTTGTTTTATTGCAGCAATAGATCTGCATGTACACACATAAAACAAAACCTTACATAACAGTACAGGTGTGTGTTCACATGTCCAGACGTGTTTTTTGTTTGTTTTTTCAACCCGTTTTCACTCCCAACTTGTCAAGTGCAGCCGCTTGGTAAGTGACCCTCGGCATCGGATACAGACGCACGGAGGCACCCTTTAGCAACTGTATGCAACCCACTGGGCTTTCAACTACAGTGGAAACCTCTTATAGTGATCACGTCTGTCTATTGCGGATGATTATTATAAGTGAAATTTTGTTGTTGTGCATCATTTCTCATGCAGATTACCATCTAATTGACATTTGTATATTTTTTACATGAATACACCGAGGGTGGGGCATCGCCGTTTTTGTCCGGCTCTGCAGCGCGAGCGTGCATGCAGATGAACGGCGCCCCTTTTGCCCGGTGCTCCTCGCTCGCTAGCGACATGGTTGAGGATCAGAAAAAGTTTTACTTTACATGACCAGGGATTAGCAATCCACTCGACGAGGGCGCTTTCTCTGTGCGCATTAATTTTTTTATTCAGAGTTTTTCCCGTCATGATGCCAACGTGCACACAGCGCGGGTATCTAGCCGGAAAGCAGATACCCCGCGGCGGTACTTGACGAGTTGAGAATGTGTTGGTTTCTTAAACACAAAACAAATAGCAAATATAACTTTCATCACAAACAAAAAAACAGAACAACACAAATATTGATGCGTCTGGGCTCGAGGATGTCAACGAAAACCCAAGAGATTTATTTAACTGCCAAATCATGAAGCAAGGCTAAGACATGTATGTGTGTGTGTTTGTGTGTGACATTAACCATCTGGTTTCTCTTCTCTATGCTCATGTGACCACCTGTCATTCACTCATGCAACACTGTGGCAGCAGTCAACTTATTTGCTGGCAGCCAAAATAAAAAAAAAACAGAAGAAACAGACATATCCATATTTCACTTCCTCAGATATCCCAGTTTCTTTCCCTGTTTCTTTCCCTGTTTCTTTCTGTTTCTTTCCCTGTTTCTTTCTGTTTCTTTCTCTGGTCAGATGGCAGATTTGGCCGCTAGCCATAACAAATGAGGCATTTCACTCTTAAGTGGTCGTAGAGCCGACGTTAGACTTGGACACAGATGATGATCAAACAACGTGACCGTTAGGAAAAACTGAACCGGAGTCAGGACCCGACACAAACTGTTCTGAAATATCAATGAATCACATTTTTGCATAACAATTACGCACCCTGCACGTCCCAGAAAAAGCAGCGGAGAAATGAGAGCACAGATTAACTCCGGGGGGGGGGGGGGTTACAGATCTATAGCAAAGTGGGGGCGGTTGGACGGGTGTTGTTCTGTGTGCACGCTCACATGTGTGAATGCGGGATACGCACTATTTAAGGAGGCATGACACATATCGGGGGGGCATTGTTTTCACTCTGTATTCATGCAAGCTTAATGGCAGATGTACAAGAGCATTGTGGGTGACCTATATGTGTACTGGATTAGACGCGATCTCAGCTTTGAAAGGGTTGCCCTCCCTTTGTTGAACCAAACCCCCCCAGAGAAAGGGGGTCCCATTCTTCATCATTAACATTCGTCATTTGAAAAGAAAAAAGTCACACAATCATCTGATCAGTGTTTTTAAAGTTCTGCACTGTTAAGATCCCGGTCACACCAGAAAGTGGCACAGTGGTATTCATCCAGGCGTGTTTCTAGAAGCTCGGTGACATCGTGGCTACTCGCAGGGCTAGTCGGTGAACTACTGTAACTGCTGAGCTAACTGCTAACAGGCTATAGGGAACATGCTAATACATGATTTCATTCAATAAAGAGTTGGATTGAAGCCATGCAGATTTAATTTGCCCCTGTGAGTGAATGCACTTGAGTAGGGATGCACAATGATAGTGGCATGTCATCGGCATATAAAGGCTTTAAAATGAAATATTGGCATCGGCCAGAAATGAACATTTCCTCTGATATGACAGGCGGATCAGATGATGCGTATGCACATTTGACGCGAACCGTTGACGAAGTGGGTGTCAAAACAAATATGTCTTTTTAAAGTGTCCGAAACGGGTAGCAAATTTGCTATTAATAATGATTAAGGGTGTGCCGATTCACTCAGCTCAAGATACGATTCACGATATTGGGTTCACGATCTCGATACGATATGACATTATAACAATAATATTAATAATAATATAATTATAACAGTTGTTTGACCAATCACTTTGTTGTAACTTTGCTGTAAAACCTGACATCTTGGAAACATTTTTATTTTAGCAGCAGACCTTTGAGTCACAAAAACGTCACCACAGGGAAATTATTTTCTCTTTAGGTTATGTTTAACATGTTCATTATCTTAATCTTTCACAAGCTGCTATAGCTTGACAGCTGTGAGTACTAACAATAGCCATGTTTGTTGTTTACAAAACTGGGATGGGTTTTTCCGATGGATAAATTAAAAAAAATCTAGTGTACTCTTGCTAGTTTCTCTAGATTACCAACCCTAGCTTTAAAAAGTGCATGTCGTCATTTTCGCGAGTGCACGCACTTGAGTTAATGTTTGATCGTGTATTTCTTTTCCTTTTTTTTTTTTGCTGTATTTTTATGCTTTGTTCCTGCTTTATTTTGAACACTGGTGTGTGCGGTGGAGGGACAGCAGGTCTTTGCTCACATGGATGGACAGACAGGTGGTGAGTGGTCTCTTCCTCCACAACCAGCATCATGTTGCACGCATCCACAAACACACAGGCTTTCTGCTTTCATCATCTGCCCCGAGGCGATGTCGTGTCTCTCAGTGCCACAATTAGTCAAGTCTTATATATATATATAAACTCTGATGATCTCCCCACGCTCACCCAAAACAAGCCCCATGATAAGAAAAAAGACATTTCTAAAACCATGAACTCAATCCTGCTGCCGAGCCTGGAGGCACATTTTCTTCAGACGTATCCTGACCATCTCTCTCTGCAGCCGCAGCACGCACAGTCGGGGCAGTTGTGTTTTTTCCTTGTTTCCTGTATGTATTGGATACATGAATATAGAGTATGTTGTTCATTATATTAGAAGATTTGGAAATCATATTGTCTAAAAATAACACAACACAGTTGTACAGCTTAAAATTCAAATGTCACACAAAGCAATCAGGGTTGGCATTTTCAACCAGGTCAGCTGTACAAAGGCAGTGTTATTTTTACTCTATTTGGATTCTAATATGTCAGCAAGTCTAAGCTTTTAGTTGTGTACAGTATAAACGTCCTAGTAGAGCTCATAGCCAGAAAACTCATATGAACCGTCATCTGTTACCGCCTGCTTCAAAGCCTTCTGTAGCTAATCTCAAGTACAAACGCAACTTAAGTCAACAACAGACCAGGAACTGTGGACACGTGTGTGGATGTACTGGGTGGGTGTCGCACCTGTATATCTTGCGGTCATGTGAGCGCAATTGCATCAGGGTGCTCGTACAGTATGTCCTTGAGTTTGCACAGAATGATGTATCAACATGTCCTGTGTTTGTACAAAAGGTGGACAAAATTATAGGAACATTTTTATAATATGATGCAATCCAATACAAGATCAACACAATGAGCTTCGATACACATTTACTTCAGCTAATTTGGTTAATAATTTATATTAGGTCTGCGGTATATTTGTTTATTTTTAGCCACACGAGCAGCAGCTGGCGGTCGGTTGGTCAGTCCAGACTGAAATATCTTGATAACTATGTGATGAGTTACCATGATGCAACCAGGTACAGACATTCATGGTGCCCAGAGGATGAACCCTACTTACTTTTGTGAACCCCTGACTCTTAATCTGGTGCCACCATTGGGTTGACATTTGGGGGTTTTGAGCGACATATCTCAACATCTAATGGATTCCCGTGAAAGTTCTTACAAACAGTCATGTTCCCCAATAACTTTGGTGTTCCCCTGACTTTTTCGGCTAGCGTGTTATCCGGTCAAAATTTCAATTTGCCCAATACTTTCTGACTAAATGCACTAACAATCCCATCAGCCTCAGCTGTATTTTGTGTTTAGTAGATATAGACTGTATATACTGTAAGAAGTGGACGTAGTCACCGTGACGTCACCCATTGGTTCCCATCATCATCTGCTCTTCGCTGCAAGAGGTCATTGCTTCGTATGCTACCATAACCATAACTGTGTTTTTAGTCACTGTGTCTATATTTTATTAAAGTAATTCTCTGGTCTGTAAGTTTTCTAATTCAGCTCGGTCATCCCGATCGTCCCAACAAAACAATTCCATTTGAATTAGATTAGAATTTCAATCACACGGTTTTTGCCTCTGTTCGTCTGTTGATGAATGGTACTGTTGAGCCCTTATTCTGCAGATCTGAATTAACCACAAATGTCAGGCCGCTCCTCCGGTCTCCCTGGCAACCACCTCTGCCGCCCAAAACATGTCTTTCTCAACTCCTCGTCAGGTTTTAGGACGGGCTCAAAGTTTGTTGTGGATGGGGGGCGGAAACTAACCCTGTTTGATTTGTCATGAATATGTGATTCAGACAGTTGCACAGCAGAAGCAGCACTATTTTGTTGGTGTTCAATTTTTTGCAAAACACACAAGTATTTTTTATACACAAATTAAAGTCTACATTTTACCAGATCCTCCATGTTACTTTAAATAAACATGTCAGGTTTGCAAGTTGTGCTTCTCTGCCCGGAAGCATTCTTTCTTAGCATGAGTAGGCAGATAAACAAGGCCTATTGTATTATGGTTATCGTTTGTTGGGTAATGATTGAGAAAAGTGCTGCAGGCTTCTGAGCTGGCAGATAGGCTGCCCTACTTCTAAATGTTATTTGGAGTCGTGTGTGTGTGTGGTTCTGTGTGCATGTGTGCGCATTCATCTCTGTTCTCTCATCTTGTTCCAGCGTGCTACATAGAAAGCCTCAAGGTCTCATTCTCCCGCTCCTATATCGTTCAACCTCCCTCCAGATTCTCTTTTTGTTTCACTACCTTCGTCTCTCTTTCCGTCGTAGCTGCGTTTACTCTGCCTTCTCCTTCTCTTGGTCTTTGTTGGTATAAAACATGCAGGATTTAAAAGCTCTGAGCTCAAGTTGACGTTAAATCGCTCCTGACTTCCGGTGTCAACAGCTTCATTAAACAGCTCCGGTTACCTCCTCCATACCTTTTATAGCTGTTAACATCTTTATTCGGACTATTTGGAATGACTAAATACCTTGATGAAGCAATATTGTGTTTTCCATATGGAGACACAGCAAAAGTATGTCATTCAGATTGTAATGTGAGGTGCACAGATGTGGCGTAACGGTTCCCTATTACAAATATTAGGGATGGAAATTCATTTAAAAATGTTGATATTTAAATGTCATTTAATTAACTCCCAGAAAAAGAGAGGAAGAAAAAAAAAAAAGAGACGGCAAAAGAAACTTATCTTTTAACTTGTAATTCAGTTCAATTCTACGGTTTAGTGAACTTCACAGCAGACTGGATACTAGTACTACAGATATCAACTTCATTTCATATGAAGGAATTGAATGTGGCTCTAATGCAGTCGTCAACCTCCAGTTCTGAAGTGAGGCCAATGCTGAAGTGCCTTAAACTTGCGTTCTTTCTAACAGCCAGCAGGGGGCGACTCCTCTGGTTGCAAAAAGAAGTCTGATTGTATAAAAGTCTATGAGAAATGAGCCTACTTCTCACTTGATTTATTACCTCAGTAAACATTGTAAACATGAGTTTATGGTCTCAATCGCCAGTTTCAAGTCTTCTTCAATACAGCATGATGTTCATTTAGTAAATTATGATCCCATTTAGAGTCAAATAGACCATAAAGCAGGGGATGCTTTAGGGCGGGGCTACCTTGTGATTGACAGGTCGCTACCTCGGCGTTGTCCGGTCTGGGAGTTGTCCGTGTTTTTCGTCTAACAACTTTAACCTTTTCACAGTGTGTTTTCAGTTCATGAAAGTTAATTATAACATGTTGGTGTCTTTATTCAGCATTCGGTTGTACTTATCTAAACCCTCTCATGTCACTTCGGCAAAACGGCAGTCCACAAACCAATGATGTACATTCAGTAGACCTGTGTATAACATGTGTCCCCTGAATGAAAGGGGTATCAAATGGCTGCTTAAACATAGCAAATTACATATGTGAAGGTTTCAGAGCATTTTTTTGTCATAATTTAAAGAAATAGTCCGACATATTGCAATGATTATTTGATTTCATTGCTTCCTTGTTAGATGAGAACACTGATACTGCCAGTAGCCAGGTAGCTTAGAGTAACACAAAGACTGGAAACAGTTAGTCTGGCTCTGTCCAAAGGTAACAACCAGCCTACCAGCACCTCTAAAAATCACTGATTAACATTTTATATCTTGTTTGTTTAATCTGTACAAAACCGTATGTGTAAAAATGGGTGGTTTTAAAGTGGTTTCATGGGGGATTATTGAATGATTTCCTGGAGTTGCCACTGGTTTTCCATTTTTATGTTGATCTGTATAATTCTACACATGACTGCATTATATTTTTCAATATATGTCAAAGTATGCTGCTTCTGTAAGGGACTGTTTATAGTAAATATATGGACCCTCTTGTACATTGGGTGCACTTTCTGTTGTCACTTACTGTAAAACCCTCATTT
The DNA here is from genome assembly GCF_043250625.1 of Sebastes fasciatus. Lineage (NCBI taxonomy): Eukaryota > Metazoa > Chordata > Actinopteri > Perciformes > Sebastidae > Sebastes > Sebastes fasciatus. The sequence continues at coordinate 12,963,326 of NC_133813.1, forward strand.
TATCTGTTGAGTTTGACAGATGTGTGGTTCATGGATGCTTTAAGGAGTCCAAAACTTGTCAATGGGATTATGTTTTTGGCTTCAGTCCGTTGGAGACACAATGGCGGCTCCCTGTTATACTCTAATTGGATGAATGATGTGAGTAAACTGCTGCCGCTCACCCAACGGACTCTAAACGGCTTCAGCGCTGCCATCCACACAGCCACTAACAAGATAACGTATTCTCTGCAGTCCAAATGACGGGGCTAATGTGACTGTCGCTCAGATTAACACCATTTCAGTCTCACAGAGGAGGACCATGTCCCCCGCCTGTCAAACTCCGTCCATTCATTAATGTCCGTCACTTAGGTTTTTCAGTCAAAGCTGTATATTCAGTCGTTGATGGAACAGAAAAGGTATGCTGCTGCTGTGTGACTTACTTTAGTGTTGTTTATATAACACACCGCTCTGCAGGGAAAGTTTGAGAAGCTGCATTCATTGTTATCTCCTCTTGCATCAACCTATCAGGGCAGAAAAACGGAATTGATAATGAGGGAGGAGACAGCCCATGAGCCGTCTAATCATATGCACTGGAGGCATTAGCATATTTTTGGAACAGAATCTCAATTTCCCAAACTCTGTACTTTTTCTTGTGCTTCCTTTGAATAATTTGATCCCAATTGGATTTCATTATAATCTTTGCCTTTGACTGGTCTGGTTTCTCACTTTCTGTGTGTGTGTGTGTTATGATACGCTCGTCAGATCTCTTTCTTGTCTTCCTGACTGATCGTCTCCCCTTGCCATCACCTACATTTGGTACAAACAAGTACAGGAGTGTGTCGTGACTTCCCAACATTATCCAGGCTCCATTATCACAGCTAAAAGTATTACTGAGCTGACCTTCTCTGACCTTCGGTCACAGTTACAATGGATATGAGACAAAGAGATCTCTGTCACTTTTGGACAGTATTACACCAGCCAGACATCTCTCGAGGATTCACAGCTGCTAAACTTTGTCTTGTTTTTGGGTATCTATTGCAGTGCCCGTTCGGAACCGGCCAATTGCTTGGCCTCCAGGATGGCTGACAATATTAAGAGAAAAAACATTTTGACTCAAATCTAACGACTTTTCAGCGACTAAAACTGGACTAAAACGTTTTGAGTTGTCGTGACTAAAAATAGACTAAAACTATGAAGGATGAAAATGACTAAAATGTGACTAAATCTACTAAGCATTTTCATTTTAAGACTAAGACTAAATCTAAAATAGCTTCCAAAATCAACACTGTTTGGACATAAATTCAAAATGGTGAAAAAATCAATCTAATGGGTGTGGTTTAAATTGTAACATTCGTCTGGACCCACAAAATCCAGGAAAAAAAAATAATTTTGAGAGAGTTCCAGTTCATAAGCTACAGGCCAAAACTTAAAGTTAGTTGTTATAGCGCCACCATCTGGCCAAATTGCACCACATTCAACACTGCACTCTCTTGGGTCCTGAGCAATACATCTACCAAGTGTGAGGTCGATTGGATGAGTGCTTCTTCAGATATGCGTAGGACACACAGACGGAGATTATAGTTAGATATCACAAAGATAGTACAGTGATCATCTTGGTTATCACGCTGCATGCTGAACACTGCTCATCTCTAACTCCTTTGATTCTGCACAAAAGGCATTCAGTGCTTTTGATCCTCTAATCTGCTGCGTTGCCTTACTGATGGTGAATCACAGAGCCTCGGCGAGAGAAATGAAAACATATTCACAGATATTTTGTGAATTGTACCATGATTTAAGCACTTCTCTCAGGAATTCATATTTACTTTGACCGGTGGAAGGAGGCAGTCGGGGACAGCAGTAAATAGAGTGGAGCTGACTGTCATCAATCAATGCCATGTGGTGGCACACTTCGCCCAACCTTCTGTTGTCAGACAGGTTGTTGCCGGTGTAGTGGGCTACATGACGAGCCGTCTCCGTCCTCTCAGACACAGATTTAAGCTACTCATCATGACTGATCTTTATGAAAGCTCTCACACACCCTTAAAGCCTCTTCCAAAGGGCTTTTTGGGGGACATGTTTGCATGTAAGGCACAGATGGCGTCCCTGATTTACACCCCTTGTTTAGCCCCCCACTAAAACAGGGTTAACATGCGGTTAATCTGGCAGTTGGCCTCAAACCTGACATTGTTTTATTAAATGGCTCATCACCTACTTTTCTTGTTCTCCCTTGTTTCCTTTCATCATCTACCTCCTTTACACACCAGCTGTAGTCTCCCAAGCGTCCTGTCCATTCACATTTTCCTTTTGTGATGGCAGACATACAAAGCTACAATATGGCAACGTGTATATATATATATATATATGTCCATATTATACCTTTTTTATTTTTGCACTGGAAGAATTAAATGGTTAACCCTCCTAATTTAAGCCATTTGGAAATTATAATAATCTTTAGAGTGATAGGGCTGCATCTAACAGTTATTTTCTTCATTATTTGGTTAATCATTTGGTTTATGAAATGTCAAATTGTGAAAAACCCAAATATATTCCGTTTACAATGAGATAAAATAGAGAAAAACAGATAATCTTATTAATTTTTCACTGAAAATGACTGAAACAGTTGATAGATTATCAATATAGATCAATTAATTGACTAATTATTTCAGCTCTCGAGTAGTTTTATTCATTATTTTTTATGATATATCAAACAAGTACTTAAAGAAGCTGCAAGCTGCCCTAACCAGTAGCGTAAATGTTGTTTTTACAGTATGTGGATGTACAGTAGATCGGTGATGGTTGCCCCCCCCTGCTCTGGGTGCTAAGGGATTTTAGAGCCTGTGATCTGACAGCGTTCGTCCCGGTAATCCTATTACTCTGACTGCTGCTTTGCCAGACTGCTGCATTGGACAGAGCCGTGCTCAGCATCTCTGTATCGCCATGGTCCCTCTCATGGTTCGACTCTTTCTGGAAGTTCTGTTACCTCATTCCTTAGGCTGCCAGCCAGTCTACATTTAGACAGTATGCTTTCAGTTTTGATTGATCGGTGAAAAAAAAAAATTACCAGATCAGTCTAGACGCACTAATTGTGGCAAAAAATACTTGTTGGCTGGATCAATCCTGAATGATACCCAGACAGCCTCGCTTGTTGAACCAATGAGGCACTTTATAAATGATATGCAGCTATTTACAAGCTCTAGAGAGCAGTGGCATGCATCACTGTTGTAGACCAAAATCATCCATCACTACTGTAGCCTCAGCCTGGTGTTAAAGTGGGAATTGTTCATGTTGAGTTTAACACTGATTACTCAAGTGAACTTAACACTCGCAACCACTCACGAGAGCTGCACAATTATTGCCAGAATGATAATCCAGATTATTTTTGATCAATATTGTGATCATGATTGGCTTTCAGTCTCGTACGAACACGATTTTAAACTCAGATTTAAGGTTACAGAATCTTTCCCTCTGCAGCAGATTAATGTGAAAACAACCTTCTAGTGTCAAACTCTGCACATCCATCATCCTGCACAGTGAAGGTCAAACATCCAGGTGAAGTAACAATAAATAGCAATAGTCCTTTTAAATGATTGTCCAAACAAAAAATGTTCAAAAGTGTAACTACTAGAAAAACTAAAGCCATCGCTCATTGTGTTTACTGGAGATTTCACACCGTCATTTTACTTCACGGCAGTACCACAGAAGATGTATAAAGTGATGTCCTCTCGCCACAACCACACCAACAATGATCTGATATATCGTGAGTCATATTCTTTCATTGCAGTGGAGTCACTCAGATTTGCATTTAAAGGAGACACTGCCGCCGTCTCTTAATGTAATGACTTGGAGGAGGATTAAGATGAGGTTTTCTGTGTCAGACTGTCTGCAGGTGTAGTTCTGCTTTTTCTCCTTCTTTCCGGACGTTAGGACAAGTCCGCTTGATTCCTCCTTATTTTTTAAGGACCAGTGTGTAACATTTAGGGGGATCTATTGGCAGAAATAAAATATAATATTAACAAGTATGTTTTCATTAGTGTATAATCACCTGAAACTAAGAGTTATTGTGTTTTCGTTACCTTAGAATGAGCCCTTCATATCTACATAGGGAGCAGGTCCTCTTCACGGAGTCCGCCTTGTTGCTCTGCCATGTTTCTACAGTAGCCCAGAACAGACAAACCAAACACCGGCTCTAGAGAGGGTCATTTGCGTTTTCATGTCGGCCACCGTAGTTCCCCTACATGCTTGGCATAAGGGAGAAGTTTCAGTCCTCTCTGCTTCAAAATTAAGAGAACTATTGATTGTTTTTACGTCAAGAAAAATGCCCGTTACACCACCTGTCTCCCCGGTCCCCGGTACGATGTCTAATTTTGGTTATAGTTATTCATTTAATTATTAATCAAAGTTCCAAATTAATACTTAAGTATGAGTATGAGTAATGAGACTTATTCATGAGACTGCATTAAGTGGCTATCATTTTCTGTGAGTGGTGCCCCGAGTATGATTTACTATACATTAAATCATATTATTCAATATAATTAATAATTATTTTGACAATTGTTAATTACTTTTGATAGAAATTTTAATGTCTTTTTGAGCTTATGTACCAATATAATTTGGTGCCATGTTATTATTAATATATATTAATAATATATTAATATTATTTTTTTATTGATATTGATAATTATCTTAATATTTTCTAATAACTAGACTATCTCCTATCTGCGTTCCCAACACAGCAATTTTTTTTCTCTGCTCCAATCATCGCCAAATAGCTTTACATTATGGTGCGTTCAGGCTCTATTCAGTAAAAATGAGTATTGTGCTATGGTAAATTCTAACGTTATCATGATGTGTTCAAATGTAATCTTGAAAATGTAGTTTTTGGTGAGAAGGTTGAATAAATGTATTAAGGTGCGATGACAAATTTTAGGTGCACCTAAATGAAAAAGTTCTGCACACCAGTGCAACCAATCTAAAAAGTTAGTCTGGAGCCTTGGATTATAACTCTGTGTTACATCACTTTGAATTTAGGTCTTTGAAAGTCATGAAATAATGTAAATAATGACCTCAAGACTACAAATAAGTCTATTTATTGTTGTGTTTTTGTGAGTGCACATGTGGATGTACGTACTTAGTGTGTATCCGTGTGCACCTTCCACCCGCACTGTATCTCATTGAGAGTGTTTGGCATGCTCAGGTCGTTCCTTTGTATTTCCTCCACGTCCCATGTGACTAACCCTGAGTAGACGCCGTCAGCGCTCAGTGACTGGCTGTCCTCTCACGGTGCCTGTCAGCGAGCCATTCAGGCGTGGGTCCCATTCTCACTGCAAGGGCGCCGCTGATACTCGAGGAGTGCCTGGCTGCACTGGGGCTTAGCTGCTTCCTCTGACAACAATGCCTGCGTCACGTGTAGTTGATTCCTCTCTAAAGGTGCGAGCTGACTCATCCCGTTTTACTGTTTTCATCTGTGGCGGCTTTTCGTCCTGACCTTGCTTGCTGCTTTAATTTGAGATGAAAGGATGTAATGATGATCAATTAAGTGTACCACATGGTCTGTTGTAATGGCTGGCGGGGCTTTGATTCCTTCCCTGCCTCCGTCCAGACGTATTAACACGGGCCACGGGATTGATCAATTCTGTCTTATAAACACAGTGTCAGTAATGAAAGTCATTTATCTGTAGAAGTCACAGCTGTAGCTCCCAGGTGGAGCTGGTGCAGCGTCGGTGCCAGCTGTGGTTGCTTATCTGTCTTCCTGAACTGTATCACTAATATGAAGAATAAACACGCTGAAAAAAGACAAAAAATGCCCTTCAATCGAGAGTATTTCAAAATAAAAGCCTCAGTTATTCGCCCTTGCAGTTAATTCCAGTGTGGCGTGTAACCCCGCTGTCATGGAGAAGCCCCGTTAAGCAGCCCCTTTAAGCTGGCTGGTTCCTGTTAGCACCGTCTCTCCCACAGGACCAGACTGCTGCTGCTCACTGGAGGCTGCCAACAGACTGGAGCCCAGGAGTCCAATCCATAATGTGTGCATTCAGGCGGAAACCACTCACGTAGGCACAGACCGGCACTAGCAAGCATCCAAATGCACACACACACACACATATTTTTAAAATGTTGTCTGCCTGTCTGGCTCTTGTATCTTTATGCTTTCGTTCACATAACACTGCCAGCGTGCACAAACACGAACTCCCGGCCGTCTCTGGTCCGAGCCAAGGTCGTCGTCCGTGGCGACTGTCGAGGTAATTGCTCCCTTATCACACTCCTGCTGACTAATGATGAGACGTGCCAGTTCACGCCGGAGGTTTGGGCCTGTGCGGTGTCATGGGAGTCACTCCGTCCTCCCTGTTTGGCCACGAGGCTGAGAGGCCTGTCTGAAAACACCACTCACAGGGAGAGCACCCAATTGGACTGTTATCAGGCCATTAAATAGGCGTTATTGGTTGCTGTAAGCGCCATATATGTGGGTCTTTAAGGGCCTACTATGTTGTAAAACTGCGTGAAACGTTGTGTTTTGAACACAAATAAAATTGCTGCTTTAGGTTTAGGCAACAAAAACACTTTAAGTTTAGGGAAATACATCGTGTTTTGATTTAAAATAACTGTTTCAAAAGTGAAACTTAACACTGTTTTATACCTTCTTCAGTGATCTACCATGTGAGTAGATGATAAAACCTACTATTGGGTGTAGTAGGCCCCTATTGACCCACATCTATGGTGCTTATAACCACCGATAATGCCTATTTAATGGCCTGACAACAGTCTAATTGGCTGGGGAGAGAGACTAGTTGAGCAGCAGTGATTATTTCTTTGTTTCACTAATGGGACGTTGTAAGAAGCAGCTGCTTGGTTGCCAAAACACGTCATTTCCTTCTCAGACAAATTAGCACTCGCAGTTGGAGTTTAACATAAAATAAATATTTCAAATTGTTTCCCGCTACTTTGATTTCCAAGAAGCTTTTTTTTCTTTTTCCAAGTTAAATGCCACGCCGTTGGGCAGCTGTTGTGTTTCTCAGCTCCCAACAGTCATCTCTTTGTATCCCGAATTGGGGAAAAAAGCAGTGAAATTCCTTGGAACTCCCCAAATCCTGGGAATTGTAATGAAGGGGTTGCTAGGTTGCGATCTATAGAGGCCTATTGTGGACTCCTGTGTGGATTCAATGGTACTACAGGGAGCATCAATGACCCACAATGCACCCCGCATTCCACTGCTTTTCAGGATCGAGGAAGGGGAGTGGGGGGTTGCCCAGAATTTCCTATTCCATCTTTGAAATCCTACTCATTTATTCACTCTAAAAATATCCACAAACAGCAGCAACTTTTTCCTTTTATTATTTCTCTGAAGCTTTCAAGCATGAACCAAATAACATTAACTGAAGGAAACAGCGGTCTTTCATTAGGAAGTTGCTGACAGGTACTTTTTTGGAGCCAGGAGGTTTATTTACAGTACCTGCAGTACAACTACTTCCATATAATGACTGAGAGACCTGTTCCTAGAACAGTCCCACCTAGAAAAGAGGACATGAATACTGGAGTTCACTAGAGTCCCTCATGTCCTCTGGGGCGTCCTCTACAGTTTTGCTCCCGTTACCTCGTGGCATGTGGACCAGATTACATCTTGATCTGTATCTTGGGACCATGAGATCTAATTCTTTGTGTGTTTGATTAGCCGTCCAAAGCCAAACATACTTATCATACCTGTTGAATACACTGGAAGGGCCTCCTAATGCTAACAAAACATTACACTTGAAAGGATAGTTTAACATTTTGGTAAATACGCTTATTCATTGTTTGTCCAAGAGTTAGATGAGAAGATCGATATCAAGCTAGGGCTGAACCATTTAGAAAAAAATTCTAATTGTGATTATTTTCTGATAATGTAATTGCGAAATTAAATGATAATTTTTTGCACCATTATTCTCATATTCATTGAAAAGCATTCTAAAATGATTATATTGTGATTTTTGCGGGGATCTGTACCAAACACTACACGAGACTCAAGCCGGTTTTGGGCCTGATTTCCCTGCAAAGCCACAATTTTTGTATTGTCTTTCCAGTTATTCCTGTGATGTGAGGTATGTTAAGAGTGTTTTTTGGACGTCCATCCTGGCCGCACCGATTTCAAATCGTAAAGCTCAGAAATGGAGGACCAACTTGTTGATTTGTGGCAACAACTCAAGTGTTTTTTTAACGTGTCTCCATGACTTCATGGACTGTAGATTTGGCATTTTTTCACATTAAACTCTGTGAAATTACAGTTGAGTTCTACCAAAGCACACTTGGTGGTTGTTGCAAAGAGTAACGCCGACGGCTTAGGAGAGTTTTATTTTGTTTCTGTCCAGTTTGAATGAAGTGTTTTTTTACGGTGCTCCGCTACGTACAGCTGATTTCAACATAAACAAAAATACACGTGGATGATGGCGCAAGCTGAACGGAGAGGGGGGCAGCGGTCTGCGCTCTCCGAGTGCCATTCTAGTTTATTTATCGAATCATTTATTTATGTATTCATTTTTTTTAAAATTTTGGCAGGTTCTGTCCTCCATAGATTTGGAAGATATTGTGTGACAGACTAAACCGGAAGTTAAATAAAGTTGCTAAACGGCTACAATAGTGTTCCCCGTCGGTTATAATTTATTTTTACAGTGCAATGTCACAGTATCTTCATGCCATACACTAAGACACTGATTCTCAAACTTCCTGCAATTACGTTTACTATTTGGGTTTCAGTTTATTAGTAGTTCTGTGTCGTTATTGTTATGCATTTATGAATTATACATAAAATATGTCACTTATTAGTCAGTTTACACAGTGATAGAAAAACTGTCCCTTAGGGAAAAAGGCTGGGAACCACTGCTCTGAGATAACAGTCAGCTTCATATTCAGTTTACAGATATGAGAAAGGTATAAATCTATTCATCTGACTCTGCCAGAAAGCGAATAGGCATATTTCCAAAAACGTCCAAAATAACTATTCCAACTATTTCAAATTGATGCACACTTGCCTAATACTCATATCACAAGTGTTTCTAGCGGCTAATATATGTTGACAGAATATATTACAGACAGAATAAAAATTTCAAAGAAGCTGCCACACCAAATTCCTTTGTCTCGGCTTGCTCAGATAAATAAAAAGCGAGTGTCCTCTTGTCTCCTCCGGTTTTGATCCTGTAATATGTTTGTCTCTGTTTGAAAGCGGCTAACTCAAAATTTATAACACTGGGATCACAAATCCCACTGAGAGCCTGTTTTCCCTTCCCGGTGTTTGTGCACATAGCACAGCACAGCCATCACTATTCTATCTGACACTTTCATAATAGATCACAGAGAGGAACGCCGGCTCAAATTTGTTACGCTGTCTGGGAAGACTGATGAGTCCGACGGCTTAAATGCACACATCCAGACGGAGAAGGATGTGAAATAAACGCTCACGCTCTGTGTGCTTTCAGATTGAACGTTGCTGCAGCACTGCAGAGCTCACAGTCAGCGTTGGAGGTAGTTTTAAGATTTGTAAGACAAATCTTTGAAGTGTGCATCTTAGAAACGTAAAGCCCATGTCTTTCGCATGCCTCAATCCACATATTAGTCATGTGTTATTCCTCAAGCATGTCTTCCAAACATAATTCATAAAGTTTCAGAATCTGTAACGGCAGATTAAAGCAAAAACGAAGCTCTTCTCTGGAATATTTTTATACCTTGCTGGACGTTTTGACATGTTGAGGCTTCGGGGAAAACTCGTGTCTTGTGTTTGCGTGTTTGCTCCGCTGTTGATAACAGGAAAAACCGTAACAATGCAAGTGCATTAAAAGCTTGAATATTTCAAAACACTTGGCACTTAAGCAAAGAAAAAATATAAAAATTTCATACTTCGGAAATGAAGTTGCAAAATCCCATTTTGCTTCACCAGAATGCTGGCATAAACTGTGAATTATGAAAGAGCTGTGTGTGTGTGTGTGAATGTTTTGACACCGATGTGGTTAGTAAAGGTAGCAATCAAGTTGCCTGGCTTTGCATGCGTGTGTTAGACTTCGTAGTGTGTACTTCATCTATGTATGGAAAGTGTGTTTATATGGTGATGCTTCAGCAGTATGCAATACAATATATGGATAAGTAAAAAGCTTTTCTCTATTTGTACCAGTTGATTGAAGGGTAAAGGAAAAGTATTTATATTTGTTTCCTCGCTCCATATTAACTATTTAACTAAAAGCATTGTTAATGCATTCAGTTCTATTTTTGTCTTGACTGATAACCTTTTTTTTTGTCGGTTTCGGGACTCCATGTTTGGCACGCGGATGCCCAAATATCATCACATTCTGCTCCGTCACCTTTCTTTGAATTTCCTCATCTCATTATTTGCCCCCAGAGCAAATATTGTATTCTCAATATCAGTAGATTTTGTGCAGCGTTCATAAGCATAATAGTGCAATAGAGATAAATGAAACTCAGGACCTGGCTTTCCTTTCATCTCACCACCACTTCACTTTCCCCCATTCCTACTCTTTTAAACGGCGGCTATTCGTCTCTCTCCGTCTCTGTGGCGCGTTTCCTCCTCTCCCTCTCTGAACCTATTCTCCGTTTAATCAGCTCTCTCAGGACTCCGTTCTGTATAATTAGAGACTGAAACTTTAATCACCATGAATCCAGGGCAGGGAGAGCAGGGCATCTCAAATAGACACAAGCAGGAAAATAGCATGAAAGTAAGTATGGAAACGGAGGGGGGATGAAAAATGCTTCATTTTAACTCATGACGTTTATTTGCTGTCAGTAAGACGGTGTGGACATACACTGTTTCCTGGGTTGACAAAAGACAAATAACCCCCCACTAAACTATGTCATAATCATATCTGGTAGGTCTTGACTTGCTAATTGTTCCGTGGCAGCATCGTGTAGCTGGATTAAAAGGTCACAGTTTGCAGGATGTCCTTACATGACAACAGCTGTCTCCTCACCTCCTCTCCTCCTGTCTCCTCCTATCTACTCACCTCTCTTCTTCTATTTTTCCGTCTCCTTACCCTCGGCTTGTTTTCTACCCTGGCATTCATTTTTACCCTTTCATTTTCATTCTCTCTCCTTTACTTATTCATCTGGCTGAAGACCATTCACTTCTACTGTATTATTGACATTTTGGCAGGATGTGGTCAACAGCAGACTGGACATTTATTGTTTTCTGGGAGACTCTGCCAGCTCAAGTGGGAAGCTGGCAGCCTATTTTGTCCGAAGCAGATTTGAAGAAAGAAGGAAGATTGTCTTTTACTGTTTACCTCAATTTATGTTAATGAACACAAGATGTGATTAAAAAGAGGAAAATATAGAAAAGGTTTCTCTGGATTTTGGCCAGTGCCCTGTGGGTTTTTTTAATTTCATTATAGTGCAAAATATAAGATCAATACCACTCTCATGTCTGTATCAGTGGGCAACCTCAAAAGTGAAGCCAATGCAGAAGTGCCTTAAACTTGCATTCTTTCTAACAGCCAGCAGGGGGCGACTCCTCTGGTTGCAAAAAGAAGTCTGATTGTATAGAAGTTAATGAGAAAATGAGCCTACTTCTCACTTGATTTATTACCTCAGTAAACATTGTAAACATGAGTTTATGGTCTCAATCGCTAGTTTCAAGTCTTCTTCAATACAGCATGATGTTCATTTAGTAAATCATGGTCCCATTTAGAGTCAAATAGATCATGAAGCAGAGGATGCTTTAAGGCGGGGCTACCTTATGATTGACAGGTCGCTACCACGGCGTTGTCCGGTCTTGGAGTTGTCTGTGTTTTCGTCGTAGAACTTTAACCCTTTCACGGTGTGTTTTCAGTTCATGAAAGTTAATTGTCACATTTAAGTCGCCTAAAAATGTCTTATTCAGCGTTCGGTTGTACTTAGCTCCACCCTCTCGTGTCACTTCTGGTTGCAAAAAAACCAAGATGGTGACGGCCAAAATGCTGAACTCAAGGCTTCAGAATGGCGTTCAACAAACCAATTGGTGACGTCATCGTGACTACGTCCACTTCTTATATACAGTCTATGGTCTGCATGCCAAATATGAAGCTACAGCCAGAAGACTATTAGCTTAGCGTAAAGACTGGAAGCAGGAGGGAACAGTTAGCCTAGCATTGACATATCATGTGTTAGGCTTTAAAGGGTGGTAAGCTAAGCTAACTAGGTGGCTCCAGCTTCATATTTAACAGGACAAATATACATGTAAGAGTGGTATAAATCTTCTCTTCAAATTAGCTTCTTTTCCAGAATGTCAAACTATTCCTTTCCAGAAAGCTGTTATTTTTTCTTCACTGTAGTTTGTACCCTACATTGCTTGTATTATTTGACCTTGTATAAACCTCTGTCTGTGACCTGACAGACCCGCTGTAGGCCTCGATAGCTGATAGCTAACAAGAGCTGAACCCCACTTTATGTTTAAAAGGTGACACTGATTCGAGTCGACAGGCCAGACTTGCTAAGTTCATGAGCAGAAAGCTTGGCCAGCTGACGAGGTGGAAACACGTTAGTCGCTCAGTGCAGACACAGCTGTTGTGTACCACTCAGCAAACAGGAGACGAGCCTACATCCTGGGCTTTTTTTACTTGTTTAATTTAGCTGGTGTAGATTATATTTTGTGAGAAGCAGAGACATGATGCCTGTACGTACATGTAGAGCCACATGATCATTTCTTGTCACTTTCTATTTATAACAAGATCCTTATCAGCCATGTGGCAGGTCCTCAGGAACGGTCCAGAATATTTCAGAGGCTTAATGAGGTAAAACTGACAACCTTTAATGCGATTAGCTTTAATCAGTCAGAAAACACCTGCATTGGGTATTTTGACCCTAATGGATGTTGGTTCTCATTACAGTCAATGTGAAGTTAGGCAATCTATCCGTGTTATCCAAGTGTCCTTTCTCTTTTCTCAGAGCTTTAGTCACAGGATAAAGATAAAGTACTGTTCGTAATACTATTCTGATGTGCTTCTTTCTGTCTGTTTTTCTTAGTATGAATTCAAGGCCAAGAACATCAAGAAGAAGAAAGTCAGCATTGTGGTGTCTGTGGACGGAGTCAAGGTGATACTGAGGAAGAAACAGAAGGTAAGTCACGAGCGACAAACTCTAAAAGGAATAAGATTAGAGCTGTCAAAGTTAACGTGATAACAACGCGTTAACGCAAATTTGTTTTAACGCCACTAATTTATTTCATGCATTAATGCAACTTGGCATTGGAAAAACTGGCATGGGTATTTTCAAAGGGGTCCCTTGACCTCTGACCTCCAGATATGTTAATAAAAGTGGGTTCTATGGGTACCCACGAGTCTCCCCTTTACAGACATGCCCACTTTATGATAATCCCACGCAGTTTGGGGCAAGTCATAGTCAAGTCAGCACACTGACACACTGACAGCTGTTGTTGCCTGTTGGGCTGCAGTTTGCCATGTTATGATTTGAGCATATTTTTTATGCTAAATGCAGTACCTGTGAGGGTTTCTGGACAATATTTGTCATTGTTTTGTGTTGTTAATTGAGTTCCAATAATAAATATATACAAACATTTACATAAAGCAGCATATTTGCCCACTCCCATGTTGATAAGAGTATTAAATACTTGACAAATCTCCCTTTAAGGTACATTTAAGGTATGATTAATTCAATATTTTAATTGATTGACAGCCCTAAATAACTGGATTCATAAAGTAAACACCAGAGTCTGTAACACTGAACAAAAAAAAAAGACATTGCACCTTTAACTCTTTTAGACCGGATGCAGCATGTGCGTGTTTATATGACATAAAAAAAATGCTGGTTTTATCCTTCCATCCATATTAGTAATAATAAATGTATTATTTCTTCAGATATGCTTTGTCAATGATGCTTTATTGATGCTTAATCATGTGTCTCATACACAGAGGAAAGAATGGACATGGGATGAGAGCAAGATGCTGATCATGCACGATCCCATATACAGGTCAGTCACACCCCTCATGTGTTCATAATGTATGTTAAACAAATATTGCTTTCTTTACACACACAGGGAATTAGACTGCCTGATATTCAGTCATGCCTGGTCTTTGCACTCCGCATGTTCTTGTTAGTTAATTCATTACTGTGAGTATACTACATAGTGTGGAAATTAGATCCATCAGCTCAACCTCTGTGGATGAGTCTTGCTTTATAGGCCCTCCACCGTGTACTTTACCATGCAGGACTAATGTGCTTGAATGCACCATACCGTATGTGCCAAATGCACTTACATTCATAATATAGCATAATGAATAATCTATGGCTTGTGCTTGTAGTTGGTAGAGCATATGTTGGTCAGTAAGTAATTTTTCCAGGGGAGGCATCCTGCTCTCAGATTATATTCACAGAAATCTGGGATTTAAGACCAGCTGTACCGCAAAGTTTCAGCATTTCTCAGCTCGTGTCACTCACTTGTCAGTCACTGATAAACAACTCACAACAATTAAACCATAAAGTGTCAAAATAATACTGCCTGTCAGGCGCTGAGAAGAGAAGGAACATTTAGAATGGAAAGTGCTGGCAAAAAATGAAAGGTTTTTAATCAGGAAAACTGAAATTTTCTTTTTTTTTGGCTGGTTTAAAACAACTAATTATAGCTAATACGGCAACCTCTTTATGGGAAATGGAAATCTCAGAGATGGAAAGAAGTAGGCAGCCACTTAACAAAGTGTGTTAAAAGGATAGTTTGGGTGCTTTGAAGTGGGGTTGTATGAGGTACTTATCCATAGTCAGTGTGTTACGTACAGTAGATGACGGTCGGCACGCCCCCAGTTTGGAGAAGCAGACTGGAGTTACCGCATGGAAGCAAAGCAGCGTACTGCTGTGGATCAAAAAATCTATATCCATTCAAGTGTATACTATATTTAAAATGTTTTCACCGCTTTACCTTGCCGTCTGACGGCCCTTTCTGACGGGGAACTGAAGCCGGTGCATCATCTATGCTCTCATCAAAGCCCCCAGACTCCATTGAAAAAAAAAACAGTTCACACTTCAAAACCCCCGAACTATCCCTTTAACATTACACATCTAACCAGCTGGTTTGTAACGTGTGTGTGTGTGTGTGTGTGTGTGTGTGTGTGTGTGTGTGTGTGTGTGTGTGTGTGTGTGTGTGTGTGTGTGTGTGTGTGTGTGTGTGTGTGTGTGTGTGTGTGTGTGTGTTTGTAAATTATGTATCTGTAGGAGGATCTCTTTTGGCAAAGCCACACCTCAACAAGGGACCGTGTGTGTTGAATATAATTAACCGTGCTTGTGTTTCCGTGGGTGTGTTTGTGCAGTGGGGATGGGGATACATATTGCACTCTGCATCATGGGAGTCTCAGTAGTAGATGGTCATAATTTGTTCGCCCGGTTCCCGGTGGAGTTGTTTTATAGCCGTGAAGCTGCAGATGGAGATGCAGCGCTGACCGTTTGCTTTGTGTGTGCAGCGTTGCTGGCAAGGACAGAACAAAACCGGACAATATACTTGTACAATAAGACAAAAAGAGATTACAATAGCATTGTGGCGTGTATTTATATAATTAGATATATTATGTATGTATATATAAATTAATTTATATATTATACTGCAAATAGGGCTGAGCGATATGGCCAAAGTCTTCTATCCCAATATACTGTAGGTCATTTCTTATCTCAATAATGATATATATCACGATATAGCATGTTTTCTGCTAATTAAATAAATAAATAGTCTATATGAATAAATAATAAATACCTGACAAATGAAAAGAACTGCATATTTTCTCATTTAATTAAGAACTTTAGTGCAAAATGAACGGTTTCAAGTGAAATTATGAATAATGGCATTGAACTGAGTGGTAATGTAAAGTGTGATGTGAAAACAAAACCACGCTCTTCAAATGATATTCCCTCAAAATATTTCACATCAGATTTCTGAGAAAATTTGAGTTGGTATGTGCTTGTTATTATCAAGTTAGATGACATAATTCTGTATCACAATATCTCAATATATGATTCCATTGAAAGACAATGAATTATCATATTGAATTATCACCCAGCCTTAACTGCAAATATTCCCCTTTAATTTGATTTATATCTGCATTAGGTCTGTTCTTTCTCCCTGATTTGGGTTTTTAAAGTAAGTTGTCATTTGGAGGATAGTGACTATGAAGAAAGGGGGTGGATCATATTTTATATTCTGAGGTTTCTGTAACTTTTGTGTACTTTAAATTTGCTTTCATGTTTTCTAGGATCTTCTACGTGTCTCACGACTCCCAGGATTTAAAGATCTTCAGCTACATCGCGAGAGACGGTTCCAATAATTCCTTCAGATGTAACGTCTTCAAGTCAAAGAAGACGGTACAACAAACATCCACTCACACACCTCCTGATAGACATGCTGATCACAGACACACTTTTCTGGGGAATAGGCTTCATGCACAACTACCCTGCTGCTGCTCTTCTGTTTCATCAGCCCTGAGATTTACCCTTTAACCTTTTCCACTCCCCCCAAAGACCCATTTTTTGTCTTTTTTAGGCGGGTCCAGGGGGTGTTTAGGGGGAGATAGCAGGTCAACAGTAGATGTCACATAGAAGTGGTGTACATCACCTGAAAGTTGGGAACCTGAAGATTAATTTGAGATGCTGCTCAGCCCTGTGTGTCAAGTTGTTCTAGTCATAAATCAGAAAGTAAAAAAAAGATTAATTAATTAAGATAAATCGTGAGAGTGTATAAGGGCTTAGAACATTATGATAGAAGTATATGATGGTCATCCCCATGCTCTATTATGTCTCATAAGTTGTTGCAGAAATTTTTGAGTTGATACCATTTGTTACCCAGATTTGGTGCTAAATGTAACCATTTTTTACCATTCAAATTGATAAAAATTATCAATAATCCCTCCAAAATACCACATTAAGACACCAAGACCTTGAGGAACACCATAGAAAAAGCCATGCTGTGATTTGGTATCAAAAAACCTTTTGACATTTGGAGATTTCTGCAAGAATTGCATTTTTCGGCAATTCGATGGCAAGCACTTCTGTTGTGTAAACTGCTCAGAAACCCCCTTGTTGTCAATCTAACTAGGAAAGCCATCCATCCTCTGAATGCTCTAGGTCTCTAGTTTGTGGCTGTAAAGTTTCATGAGGCTGTGATTATCCTAGAGGTCACCACAGGTCATTTTATACAGTGAGGTGAAGTTTCAAAGAAATTATTGTAATTTAATTCAAGACTGTTTATGGACCCCAGTATGCAGAAATATTCAAACACACCATTTTAGAATAGGAGACAATAACACATCTGTAATGCATGTGATTATCATAAAGTGGGCATGTCTGTAAAGGGGAGACTCCCATAGAACCCATTTTCATTCACATATCTTGAGGTCAGAGGTCAAGGGACCCCTTTTGAAAATGGCCATGCTAGTTTTTTCTAGCCAAAATTTACTGTAACTTCATAGCGTTATTTAGAGTTCTTCCCGACATGCTAGTATTTTGGTACCCATGGATTCCTTAGGTTTTCTAGTTTCATATGATACCTGTATCTCCACTCTAGCTCTAAAACTGAGCCCGCTACAACCTCTGAAAAGAGTAAAGTCGGCTGAAGGCGCCGTCTCCCTCAAGGAGTGGAAGAGGTTAAATAACTGAAAATGAAATCATACAGGGAGAAACCCATCATAGAGAGAGAAGAGATTGATATCTTATCAACGACAGCAGCATCAGCAGGTTACACCTGTGCACTTATCCCTCTCACCGCTCAATTTTCTGCTGTCATTGCTCCTTGATTTAAATCCCCCAGCTGCATACAGTCAATGTAAAGCACACTGTGGGACATGCAGACTTCAATGTGATATACTTCAGTTTTCTGTGGCCAGCTATCTGTAACTGAGGGTTGTTTGTATTCTACGTTTTTTTTTTTAACTTGTATCTTTAATTTAAGAGTTAATTTCCTGATTATGTCAGCTCAGTTAATCAATTTTGGTTTTGATTTTATTTGATTTCCGGTAGCTTAGTTAATATCCTGTGGCTTAGCACTGCAGATCCATAGCCTGCAGTGAGTGAATACACAATAGATGATTACATAGACAAAGATTACAACTGCATATTTCAGATTTAAGTATCTCTTTACCTTTCCTCAGTTCAAGCAGTTTTCATGTGTGCAGTTGTTGCAACCTACTGCAGTCTTGGCTCACTGCTCACAGCTCTGGTGTTATCAGTCAGCTGTAATGAGTATTACTCCACAGAAGTGATATTATTAATCTCTGATCGTTGGTATTCAACTACGTGCCAACGATGACTTCATGTTTTCAGTCCAACCAAAGTCTTAAAGCAGACGGGAGGTGAACTGATCAGTGAAATTACTTGTTGTGGTGTTTTGATGCTTATTGTTAGATACCTCTGCTCTAATCTCCGTCTCCTCTCTCTCCCTGACAGAGCCAGGCCATGCGTATAGTGCGTACAGTAGGTCAGGCCTTTGAAGTGTGCCATAAGCTCAGTCTGCAGCATGCTGAGCAGGATGCAGACGGACAGGCGGACGGAGAGAGCGACAAGTCCACAGAGGAGTCCAGCAGTGATGGTGAGGCCTACTGTACCTGGAAGCATAGACAAATACACATGTTGAGTTTTTATATTGTCTGATTTTCATGACCTGTAAATGACAATATATGAAATTACGGTATTTAAATTAGCAATAAAAATCCTAATAATAGTACACTGATTCTTTGGCTTTGTTTGCAGCGAACTCTGCGAGCCACAGTCTGTTTGTACAGTTTAGTTTCTGCTTAGCAACACCTGCTGTTTGTCTGAGGCGTCCACCTGCTGTTGAGCAAACAACTCTTTGATGCACGCATTAATCCACTTTGCTAACTTTTTCTTGCCGGACTTTTGGAAAATATTTTATGGATTATTATTTTAGTGAAATAATACATTGCATATACCCAGCTATCAGGGCTGCATGATATGAGGAAAATATGTGATATTCGATAACATTGTTGAATATTGCAAAAAACGATATTACGTACTTGCGATAAATAAACCGGTATTAAGGTGTACTAAGTTCTGCCTTTCTGTTGCTTTCAATATTCCGCTAAAATACAACAAATTGTTTGTTGAATTAAAAAAAATAAAGGAAATTATTTCCAACATTCTTTTGGAAATAATTTCTTGACACAAATTTAAAAAAAAAAAATGACATTTTAAAGTTTAGTTTTCTACTGATACTCTCTTTCAAGTAACTCAAAAAATTCCCGAGTGCAATATCACAGTCGCAGATTAAAAAACAATATATTGTGCAGCCCTACCAGCTATGTTATTAGATAATTAATTTCACCTCTATTACAGTTTGTCAGATGCAAAATGCTAAAGCACTTTTTTTAAAAGCAACATTTAAAAGCAAAATGATCAGGTGTGCCTTGGTATGTTTTTCCTGATACCACGGTTGGGATTTAATGTAATTTAATCAAATCTGAATCTAGTTTTAAATCTTCTTTAATCAATTTGTCTTTATAAAAAAAGTTAGAAAAAAAGAAAAAAAAAAGAAAGATCAAAATGAAAAGTCTGCTGACCTGAATGTTTTAATGTCTAAATGTGAAAAAGTGCTAGCGTGCACTGTCAAACGCACCTTTCCCTCCTTGCAATGGCTTCAAATAGATCCGTTATCAGAAATCTGAAGAGTTAATTCACTGAACACTTCAATGGCGTTAAAGTCAAATTTTGATTTAGTCAAGTGGAGTCTAAATTAATCCGATTAATGACTTAAGTCTGACTCGAGTCCAAGTCGTGTGAATGGAGTCACAAAAAAATAATTGGAAACAAAAGTACACAAACATACAGAGAGCTTTGTGGTTACTGGGGTGTGTTTCACCGACGTGTGAGCAGCTTTATGGTTTCTTACAAAGAAATAATAGCAACCGTTCTTCACCGAGAAGCACGCTGGTATATTAAAACACATATTTTACCTTTTAACATCGGGTGTCTGAACAGCGTTATTGTGGAAAGCGTGATATTTATTGGTCATTTTGTTCACACGAGGAGCATCCCTCTCCTGGATAAAGCTTGACTTTAGTTTGATTACACGCCTCTTTACTGCCTAAACGGAGCCATCAAACCTCACCAGCTCATTAATTCAGCGCAGCGATCAAACAGCAACAACACAGATGTCTGGTTACACTGGAATGTAAACAGATTTAAGAAACAAGTGTTTTCTCCGAGGCCTCATGCTGCGTTTCGTTTCATTTGGGACTGAGGGAAACGATGGAGGATGAAGAATCCCCGTGATTACAACTTTCATGTCATTGGACAACACGAGAGGTTGATTGGCGGCGTTACCAGTAATGAGTGTAATTTACACAGTGAATGAATAGTTGTCTGGCGCTGAGCTTAAGTTGTGTGACAGGCAGAGTGGCTAAAACACTGTGTAAATGTGTTCATTAATTTAGGGTTTAGTTCTCTAAATGAAGGCATCCCTGTCGGTATGCTATTTATAGACAGCTATTCATTGTTTTACGTAAATATGGAGGTGATGTTTTAACGTATTGTCTTTGTGTATTCCTTCACAGGTCGTAAGCTGACGGGGGCGGAGCGAGGGGAGGAAGAGGAGGACAGCAAACTTGGAGGAAGACGAGGAGAAGACCCTTCAGCGGGCACGTCACTGTGTGAAAAGGCAGTCAGTGATATCTTGCAGAGTCTGGCTGAACTGAACGTGGTCAAACCTGGACAGACCATCATAGTAAGATACTGCAGCGCACACGCACACACATTGATTATATCTTAATGCAATAGCGATAAGATTGTGATAATATCGTATCGTGGCGCCTCTGGTGATTCACACCCCTAATGTTCAATAGTCAAATTAAACAATTGAGAACAAACAAAGGAGCATAAACAATGGGGATTATTGATTTGGTCATTAGGAACACACATTTACAGGTCATTCACATTTCTGTCTGGCTGATTTTTTTAAATGCTGCTGCACTAAAAACAGGTAACCCAGGGAGACACTGTGAGAAAGGATGAGTGCACATTTACTGAGAAATATTAGGAACTGTCTTTAAGGGAAAGGAAGTAAGCTTTGGTTGATTTGTCGCTCGGGACATTTAAAAAAATAAAATAAAAAAAAATGTCGCTAAGAGGGTCGTAAAAGTTGCTAAATCTAGAGGCAAAATTGCCAAGTTGGCAGCACTAACCGCTGGAATCGATGTGATATTACAAATTATTTTGATTTCAGTTCATCTTTAAGTGTTCCACAGTCTCTGTGTATATTAATAATATGCGTTTCACTGTGTATTTCTTGCCGTGGTGATTGGACACCAGGGAAATGTAACGGCAGCCTCACATCATGACAGTTAGCTTTCCATGAAGGTTCCCCTTTATTCCTGACACCTGCAGCCGGGGTGAGGCAGCAGCAGCATCCACATTTTAATGATTACAGTTTTTTTTGTTGGTCCAGACTGCTTCTGTCTCTGTAGCCACAGGAAATTACCTCTGCTGTGATTCATTGCTTTGGCCTTAGTGATGTTTTGATGCTATTCTCCAGGCACAGTGCTGCCAAAATGGCTCATTGAACTGAGGAAGTACAGTATAGTGCTTTGTCATCTACTGCGGTACATGACCAGATCATTGACTGCAGCTCTCCATGGCTAACCACAGCTGGCAGCACATAGTTGGAGGTATGGAATAAACCTCGTCACGCTTTGCATGAAGGTAAAAAAAGACTATATTTTAGTTTCTCTGTGTTTGAGATTTAGCAGACAGAGTTAGGAACTGACTATTATCTTTGACTGTGAGAGGATGAAAAAGATGCAAACATGAAAGCTTTGGTGTGTCGGGATGCTTTCCTTTTGGATTTGTCACCATAGTGAGAGTGTGGTAGACACAGCTGTTATCATGCCGCTGAGAGAGGAGAGGGGGACCTGAATATTCCTGCTGGCTGTGAAAGGGGGACACTTAATCCCAAAAAAATACCCCAGTCTGTTCCCTTTGATTTCTGAGGAACGGCACCATAATCCCATTGAGGGGTTCACGAACATCTGCTCTATAGAGATAAGCAAGGAGAGAGGGAAGGAAAAGAGAGGAATAATGAGAGATCAGGATAACGGGGGGGGGAAATGATACAGACTACACAAGATGCTGGTTGTATCGGTGGTTGCAAACAGGCAACACACGGGTGGACAAAATAACAGAAACACGTCCAAGACCATCTGAGGTGTTGATTGAATGAGACAATAGTCTGGAGGGCTGCCACTAATGATGATTAGTTTCATTGTCAATCAGCTTTCTACTATGAACAACGTGGTCCTACATGAGCTTAACTTTGTTTTTTACTTATTTAGCCATGAATTTTAATGTTATAGAGAAAACCTGAGAAGTTTTCAGGGGCTTTAATCTGCTCATTAGTTTGTTTAAAAGTTATAATTTCCCAGCGGTTAAGGTCACGTCTCTGAATTACTTGTTTTGTCCAACCAGCAGTCTAAAACATAAAGATGTCCAATTTACTTTTAGATATAAAACAAACAAAAGTAGTAAATGCTCATTTTGAGAAGCTGGAACCTGTCATTTTATTTGCTTGATAAATTACTGAAGCGCTTAATTGATAATCAAAATCATTGTCAAATACATCAATGACAATTGACTAACTATTTTTTCAACACCAGTAATTCGTAGTGTTGAATTACACAATAAAGGCATTTAGCGTTGCAATAAGAACACCTTTCTTTGATTTTCGTGTGTCATTTATACGTCATGTAGTCTGTACCGACTGCAGTGTAAAGATGTTTGCGTAAATGTGCTACGCTCAGAGGGAGTGACGTAGAATAAAAAGTGAGAAAGACCACTTACTGTATGACGAGTGAGAGGGTCAAACAAACACAGGACTTTCAACCAGCAGACCGTGTTTTTGTAAGTTACGTTAGTGACGTTTGTGATGTGTTTTCTGTATTTATGTTACGTTGTTTTCGTATCCGTACGTATTTTTATTTATACTTAGTTTACGTGCTCATTTTCAGCCCAACCATGATGTTTTTCCTAAACCTAACTAAGTGGTCTTGTTGTCTAAACCTAATTATGGTTACGTTTCTGTAGATTTGTTGCGTGGCGCGCAAATGACACACGAAAAAGCTAAAATGCATCCTCATGACACGCGGAATGTCGTTGTAATGTCGTGCTATCATTTATACGCCTTCCCATGAGACGGGGTTGTGTGAAAGCCACTGAAGACTTGCTTTCAAATCTTACGTTTTTCTCTATAACATTGAATATTCAGTAAGTGACAAGTAAAGTTAAAGCTTCGAAGAATTTTTTTTTAGCTATTATTAAGTTTCACACACACAAACTCAGATAATCTACTTCATCATAACTTTGTGTGTGCCGACTGATCAGATTTGATTTACAGTGACTAAACAACCAATTTGTAGATATTGATAATTCACTCCGTACCTGAAGATTAGATTGTCAAAATCTTTCAGAAATAGAATTTTATAGTGCCAAATTAATTTGAACTTTTTCTTTTGTAACATGCATTTCAAATGTCTCACTTCTTTTAGGGAAGCTGATGATGATGACTGAGGTAGAAGGCCTACTGTACTTTACAGTGTACAACTTCGCCCTCTAGTGGTGTGATGTAGGAGTTACAATATGCTGTGTACCAAAGAAAGTAATATTGTATGACAGCAGTAGCAATTTGTGTAATTATACAGACATGAATTGTATGTGTTTTAGGTATGACTTGAACATACTTCCACACTAAATCTCTCAGTCAGTGCTGATGTCTCTTTGTCGCTACTATCTGTGATAGGAGGGTGAAGTGAAAAGCTGCTTCGGGAATTTCTCCATTTGTTCTATAGAGATCATCTGGAAAATGATCTGAAAATCCAGAGAAATGGAGACTGAGAGAGAGTGTATGGTATGATAATGAGCTTAGAGAGTATTCCAGTTCTGATGGCAGGGTTACAGTCGGGCTCCAGGGGGCTCCAGATCAGTGGGTCGCAGTCCTGGTCTCAGGGACTCTAGAGGACTGGGTGCTTTCTATCCTACTGGTTCGTTAATTACCTTCATCTGGTGTCCAAGGTCTAAAAATAGCTCCTATTATATAGCAAGGATGAAATACTGGCAGCACTATGGGCCAACATTCAAGTCCGTTATGTCTTTGAGTGCGTGTCAGGGAACACAATGTCATTGTTTTTACTACCATTTTCCTTCCATCGACATAACGTATGTTGCTATGTGTGTGTGTGTGTGTCTGTCTGTGTTCAGGACTTTGATCGAAGGTCCCTCTTCACTGTGACATCCCAAGGCATAACTCCCAGCAGCCCTTGCTCCCGCTCTCTCACTCCGCTGGCATCGCAGCACTACCTGCAGCTCCTTCAGCAGCAGCTGCAGCAGCAGCAGCAGCACACTCAGGTGGCAGTCGCTCAGGTGAGAAACAGACATCATATCATACACGGTGTGCAGGTTGTGTACAACACAGCTTGGCTGAAAACACATCATGAACCCTCTACTGTATTACACCTACAATACGAGCTCAGATTTAGGGCTGCGACCAACAGTTATTTTCATTATCATATTGATTAAACTGACAGTTACAACTTCCTAGTTTTGTCCTAGATATTCAATTTACAACAATGTACGGCAAAGAAAAGCAGGAAATCCTCTCATTTGAGAAATTGGAACCAGATAATGTTTGGCATTTTTGTCTTTTTTTTTGCTTTAAAGGTCTTATTGATAAAAAATTTTATGTTGGCAAATAATAAAAAAAAAAGAATAAAAAAGGTGCCAAATAAAAGTATGTTTTTATTGTGTTACCTTGAATTCTTGAAGAAAACTTAGTTTTTCTCGCATGCCTCCACGGCGAAACGGAGAATCAAAAAACTGAGAAAAGTTTTGATTTAGTGAAGTCCTTTTTTGGCATGCGAGAAGTCTTCTTCAAGAGTTCAAGGTAACGCAGGTTGAGTAATTGATATACAAATGGTCATTTTGTGAGTGAAGTATTCCTTTAATGAGATTTACGTTTATCGTGGTCTTTGCTCTTTGTATAATCTTCCATTGATAGGCTAATTTCAAATCAATAGTCCCTCTTTAGAGACGGGAACCCAATAATCAATATGGAATAAATTAAACTTGATGCTCACCTGTTGTGCCCAGTGATGGAAAAAAGTACTCAGATCTTTAACTTCAGTAAAAGTAGCAATAATACCGTGTAAAAATACTCTGTTACAAGTAAGAGCCCTGCATTCAAAGTCTTAGCACCAAAAGTAAAAGTACCCATTATGCAGAATTTTATATATATATATATATATATATATATATATGATATTATTGGGTTATATTAGTGTTGCATAAATGTGTTCATCACTTTAATGTTGCAGCTGGTAAAGGTGGAGCTCATTTTAATGACTTTATATACTGCTGGGTAGCTTAATCTATAATAATCATCATTTATTAGTTGATTATATTTTGTATTAATATTCTGAACGAATAAAAAAGTAACTAAAGCTGTCTGATAAATGTAGTGGAGTAAAGAGTATAACATTTCCCTCTGATATGTAGTAGAAGTATAAAGTAGCAGGAAATGTAAATACTTGAGTAAATGTACTTAGTTACTTTCCACCACTGCATGTACCAGTTCATTTTCCAATTTTACGCTGATTTCGTCTTCAAAGTCAGCAGGCCAAAGTCTGAAGTAGCGAGGCCCGACAGATTGATCCTGACTCATGTTGTGGGTTTAGCTCATCCAGTGTTCCATGAATGAATTATTAACCATTATTTGGCTTATTCAGTGACGTTGATGACAATCTTTTGATAGCTCTTTAACTCAGCCTCATATTTATTTCAGTCAGCTTGTGAAAACCTGGAGTATAGCAGAATAGAGACCTTTGCAGGTCTTGAGTTCATAGTTCACTCCATCTAGTGTCAGTCTGTCTGTTCTTCATTAAGCTCCAGTAACCTGTGTTAGCTTCTATGTGTTATCTCCGTGGTCTCTACTGATGCTCTCCCACCAGGGGGCAGCACCAGCACAGTAATGGAAGGACAGTCAGTGCAGCATAATAAAGAATACAAGCGGTGCAACGTTTGTAACTCAAGAGATTCTCCGAGCCTCCTATTTATAGCGTCATCTGAGGAACTGCAACACAAATGCTTGTGTTTACTTAAGTGTTTTCATGTCTGATCCGGTTGATTGCACCGCCATCGCAAAAATCGACCCGCAAGTTAATGATCCACCTAAATAGCTATCCCATCATTACCTCCAGTTTCAGTCTCAGGATTATACATACGGGCAGGATTATGATTGCATCCTCATAATATCATGAATCAAAAACACATGGGAGTGGAATCAAGGCATGAGACAGAAGAAAATAATTATTCAAAGAAACATTTTAATGGATGATACATGTAGGTTTTTGCATATAAATCAAATCAAACACACCGTAACCTTTTTCTTTCCACTACAGGTGCAGCTGCTGAAGGATCAGATGGCAGCAGAGACTGCAGCTCGCATGGAGGCTCAGGCCCGAGTCCACCAGCTGCTGCTGCAGAACAGGGACCTGCTGCAGCACCTGGCTTTGCTCGTGCAGCAGCTGAAGGAGCTGGAGGCCCGCTCCCCAAAAACACACGCAGGGCAGCCACAACAGGAGCCTCAGGCTAATGGACACAGTAAGTGACTGGTGGGAACAGTGTAATCCCTCAGATGAACTCATGTCAGGTCAGGTTCCCCGTGTGCTGCAGTCCTTGTCATTGCTCACTCCTCTCTGTTGGCTAGGGGGTGGTGTAGTCATTCATTACCCCTCACTGGCTGCCTGCCTGCACACATCCTCAGTTATGTTTGATGGGGCAGAAGCACAGCAGCCAGGTATTGAACCCAGATGTACACAGGAACACACAGGGCTTTTCCATTTTCCCACCTGGGTGTTCTTAAAATTGAGCATTTCGCTTTTATCTGTGCTGAGGAGAAAGAATGTCGTCCTCCAGGTGGGAGGAAAACCAGTTTAACGCTGGAACCACCAGGGGTCGCTGTATACCTAAAACCACAACGGGTCAAATTTACCAGCTATCAGAGTGCATTGATTTTCCAAAGTACAAGGTTAATTTATTTATCATTCTTAGGGCTGTCAAAGTTGGCGCGATAATAACGCGTTAACACCAATTCATTTTAATGCAACTAATTTCTTTAAGGCATTAAACATGTTGCGTTTTCTAGGTTGTACCGTGCTCAGATTTAAAGCTAGAATGAAGATACTGGTATCATATGAAACTATAAAATGTAAGGCATCCATTGGTACCAGCCATGTCATACTAGCTTGTCATGAAGGAGGTTAAATAACGCTCCAAACTTACGCTAAATTTTGCCGAGGAAAAAGTGGCATGGCCATTTTCAAAGGGGTCCCTTGACCTCTGACCTCAAGATATGTGAATGAAAATGGGTTCTATGGGTACCCACGAGTCTCCCCTTTAACAGACATGCCCACTTTATGATAATCACATGCAGTTTGGGGCAAAGTCAGTCAAGTCAGCACACTGACACACTGACAGCTGTTGTTTTTAATGTTGAAGACGTCTTGATTACAGTATGAAAGGAGGCACTTTTAATGAGGACTAATGAAAAGCTTCAGTCAATGTTAATGATGAAGAATGAGGAGGAAAGGGAAAGTTAGTCCTTAAAAACATGTTTTGTAGTCATTTTTTTTAGAGGATGTTAATGTTATGAATGCATCTATGAATTTTCAAATTAAAATAAACTTCAGATCTCCAGCTCGGCTCTGATTGGTTAGTTATCTCTGGGTACTTGAATTACAATATGCTGAAAGGTTATGATGGAATTTTTTGCCCAATGATGCCAAAAATATTCTGCCCACCGCAGGTTTAAAGGCAAAGCGGCATGGCATCAACCATACAGGCACCACCGAACATGCTGGCCAAACACCCGCCCCGTAGCGTGATGAAAGCCAATGACGTGGCAGAAATTTTGGGGTGGCATCCCTTTTAAAACCACACATGAACATTAGAAACACACCTCAATAAATTACAGTCCACCACTGCAAACTACATCCTCAATAATAAACATGTAGTTAGATGAATGCCTCTCTGACAGTGTCAATAACAACATGTATCGTTGTAAAGGTAGAATTCATACCAGAGCTGTTGTGTTCATTACAGGAAATATTTCAGAATGGGATTATTAATCTCACTTTGAAACGATTTACACGAGCTTAATAATTAAAATCGAGGGCCCGTGCATCAACACCTCTCCCTCCGTGTAGCACAATGTGTGCAAACAGCATGTCCTTACACACAATAGCATCTCTATACTTAACTTAATAGCAGATTATATAATCACGGTGGATTAAAGATCACATTCTGTCAGCATTATCTCACACTCACAGACTGGCTTCTCAGTGGGAGTTTAGTTCTGTTTGTTGTGTTAACAACCTTTATTTTGGTGCACACACACACACATTCATACACACTCTTTGTCCCAAAGGAGGATTTTTGGAGGAGGGGTGTATTTACAGGAGCTAAAAGAACGGCCAGTCTTGCCAAAATAATAATGAATAAGCACACACACACACACACACACACACACACACACACACGCACGCAGTGGGCAGAGCTGTTTATGTGTGAATCATCCGTGTACGTGTTGAATGTTTTTACATGTGTTTGTGTGTGTGTATATTTAAAAAAAGGACACATCATGTTTCATGCTAGTATTAATGATGTTAGTCCCTCTGATAGGAAATGCTAATCTCAGACGTGGTTGGGTTAAGTGCTCCTACTGGCTCAGTGCCAGCTCCTCCATTCGGTAATGAGAGGCAGCGCTCAGATCTAAAAATAAGAAAAAGACAATAAGTTGTTTGTGGTTGACTCTGAGATCTTTACTTGTTTTTTAGGCAGACCGAAATGCTTCAAAGCTTCGACCGTTGCCATGGTAATCAATGTCCGAGCATTACCCCAAAAAATTCCAAATAGCACAATGACATAAGGAATAGTAATCCCACATTATTCATTATGCATTCACAATTAATTATTTTGAGTTATTCTCAGATGGATAGTTTGTTCTGTATGTAGAGGGTGCGTGTGTGTGTGAAACGCAGCGGAAGCCAGGTCTCTTATTTCATATGTTGGCTTGGGCTACAGTCTAATTATTACCTCCGCCAAGGCCAGAGGCCTAGGAAGGAGGTTATGTTTTTGATTCATTTGTTTATTGTTGGTCTACATACGAGCAATTTTGTTCTTATGGGCTATCGCTGTAATTTATTTGATTGATTATTGCACATTTTGTCGCCGTTTTTGTTTCAATTTAAAGAAAAGTCCTTGAAGTCCGGTTTTTGGTTGGACCGCAGAGGGCCAGCCCTACAAATGCAAAAGTCTGTCACTGAGTGATGAAGTTACACGATTGGTCAACTGAGTGTTGGAGTGTCTTCATTGGCAGAAACAGGCAGGAACAGTCCTTTATGCAAAGGAGCGTCCGGCTCTCAAAACTTGGACCAAGCTGTCAAACCAGATTCAGCAGTGGCATCGCCACATTTCCCGCTAAGAATGTTTTCAGAAGTAGATTTTAGTGAATTGTTTAGACGGAATAACAGAAAGTTTACAAGCAGGCCGCCATGTTGTTTCCCGTTTGAAATGGCAGGCAGAAAACCAGGGACCAATCAGGTACAGGGACGAATAGGGTACGTCACCGCTTGAACGGCCAGTAGAGCGTAACAGTGCGTCCCCTAGTGTCCTTGCTGAACCTGGTGGACACGTACCGCTGGATTTAACATTATAAGCATGACCACTGACTATTAAAAGCTTAGATTATCGTCAAATATTTCTCCCTGAAGCTTTGAAGCCCCTTAATGGTATTTGGGACAGCCCTACATGTTCTTTTTTATGGAGACATTGTGATGATTTGTCCTCTGTCTATTCCAGATGGTCAACAGTCGCCATGCAGCTCGGTGTCTACAACAGCGAAGGCTCTGTCTCTGAACCTGAAGAACCACTACAGCCAGACCCTGGACCAGCTCATCACCTCCACACCTGCATGGCCCCTCCAAACCTCACCCCTCTCCCCCACCCAGGTGGACTGTGCCGAGTCCTACCTGAACCTGCTCAACCTGGAGAACAGCAGCGAACCGGCCGCGTCGCTCAACGGAGACCTGGACCCGTTCATCAGGGCCAATGGGGCGGCGGACAACAAGGAGGGCTCGTGCAATGAGATCGTCCCGTTCACATTGAGGAACTCTGCCAACATGGATGAAAAGTAAGACAACCGGCCTTGTGTTTATTTGAAAATAATGTTTGTTAGTCATATACCAACACGTAAGGGATAATGTACAGCGAGCCGGTCATTGTTGCGAAATAAACCCTGACAGAATTGGGGTTTATTTCACAACAATGACCCGCTAGCTGTACATTATCCCGCTTATTACACAGCTACCTACTTAAGAAATCAATAATTTGACACAAAAACGGTCCGCCAGAGTCCGACATCAGAACTGCAGCCATAGCAACGGTCTGTTATAGAGAAATAACAGACCATAGAACGCAGTGATTGACGCGTGCAGCATCGCCCTATCGGGGATTATTTCACAATAATGACCGGCTTGCTGTACATTATCCCTTACTTGTTTTACTTCTGTTTGGGAGAAAAAAAATGCACCAAATTTTGGAACCACAGTTTGCATGATGCTTTGGGGGATGTGAACAGGAAGTATAATGTTTCCATGGAGTCAGTTTGTTAGCTGTGGACCACAACTTAAGCCCTGTGCTTTTTTTGCCTATATATTTTTTTTTTTTTTTGGCAAATTGGCACCATTAAAAGTGTGCCGAATCAGCTTTTAGCGGTTCCTGTTTGCAATGTTCCCATGGGTGTACAGACAGCTATCACTGCATTAGTTTGATCCTAAAGAAAACTTAAAAACATGATGATTCTCAGGCAAGTTCTGGAGTTATAAGAAGCGTCTTTTTTCTCTATGAATTCTGAGTCAATTCATGGACGTTTATTATGGATGAGAGAGACCAAAAAAAACATGGCTATATGAAATGCAATTGATTGAGCTTTTATTTTTATTTTTAATCAAAATCATTCAAACTGAATTGAGGATTGCATTGCCACTTTGCACATTGAATTACAAAATTGCAAGATGCATTTTCAAATTGCATGACCAAATGCATTACCATTTGAATAAAGAGGCCATGGACATGGATATAATGTGTATTGTGTCTGTGTGTTCAGATTTGACTGAGTTATGACTCCAAGGAACATACATTTTTGTCATGTTTGCCAGTTTTTGTACAAAACAAACAAGATATAATGTGTAAATTAGAAAGCTTTGTTACTTTTGGACAGAGCCGGACTAGCCGTTTCCCCCTGATACCAGTCTTTCTGCTAAGCTAAGCTAAGCTAAGCTAAGCTAAGCGCCTTCTGGCTGTAGCTTCGTATTTAATGGACACACACGAAAGCGGTATCGATTTTCTCATCTAACTCTCTGCCAGAAAGCAAATATTTCAACAATTGTCGGAACTATTCCTTTTAATGTGCGTACACATTCCCAACGTGGTACCAGTCAGTTTGTGTTTGCGGTAGCTCCGGCTGCACAGTGTCGTACGTCGCCCGTAGCTTTTAGTGTTATTAGTGGAGAACAGCTCAACTCAGCAGAAACAGGCCTGCAGCTAATGAAAGTGTGACTGTAATCAGGGGGATTACAGAACCCAGGGAGAGGAAAGGGTCGGGGTTAGACAAACAAAGAGGGGATCAGGGTTGAGGTTGAAAGAGGGAATCAGAGGAGCGAGTGAGAGAGAGAATGAGATTCAAGAGAAACACGGGAAACTCCATCAGCTTTTCTATTTCATGAAATAGCTCATTTTTTTGAAAAGCCATGCGCCAAGAGAGAGTAAAGACAGTAAATGGAATCATTTTCTTTGGAATAATTTATGTCGAATGCGCTTTTCAGGGATCTTTGAGCCTCTATTTCTTGCACATTTGTATCTCACTGGTGCTTCCCGTACTGTACTCTGCTTTTGACTCTAATGTCTGAATGCTCTGGCACTGATACACAAGCAGCCCTTACCTTGAATGCATATATGGAGCATCTAATTACTTTTTAATGAGCTTTTTAATGAGCTGTTAATCTCCTTAAAGCCGTCAAAAAAGACCAGCTAAATAAAAAAAACACATTTACTACTGCATAAGATCACGCAGAGCTCTCAAACAGGACAAACTCTTCAGTCCTTTTATCCTCCTCCTCCTCCTCGCTCTCTCATCCTCACACTTAATTTGTCTCCTCTTGCGTTTCACTATCTCTCTCTCGCTGAAAGCAATCCACAGCAAAGTCTCCAAGGAGAGCGTGTTAAAGTTGATTTCAAAGCAGAGACGAGGAGAAAAATAAGGAGTTGGAATTGACTCGGCGGTGTGTAGAGTATGTTTGGCGTGCTTGTAGATGTTGTAATTTTGTGTGAGTCTGCTTTGTTTTGTGCGTGTGTGTGTGTGTGTGTTCACATCCTGTGGTTTCCTGCAGCACAGACTCCCAGCCAATACCAGCTCCCATCCCTCCACAACCTGAAACTCTACCCCTAGTCCATATGTCAGAATAGTTTTTCTTTTGCATGTGGGGGGAAAAAGTAAAAGGAAAGACAAAAGGGACCTTCAAATCTCTTCCAAAAGAGAGAGGCATGTTATTACCGTGCATTCCCATCTGAACATTAGTTTCATCTTGGAGTGTGTGCTTTTATTTGTAACTTCTTCTTTTTAATGTCTTCCATCTGAGCACCACATTTTTCTATTTTCTGTCACAAAGGCTTAAAGAAAGATTCAGTAGCTGTAGAAATATTCCAGCAGGGCACTTCATGTTCTTTTTCTAAAGTGGCTTCTCTCCCCTCTCTGCCATCCCCCCCCCCCCCCCCTCTTTTTTATTGGCTCTTGTTTGCCTCCTCTCCTGAGTGACATCATCTTTCTGTAAATAGTCATCGTTAAAACGTAATGCTGGGTTTTATACACTAACGGCATATAAAGATAATGAAAAGTCAGGTTATTACTGCACGAAAAAAAGAAAAAACACTAATTATTTTCCTTTCTGAACAGAAAAATGGGCAGAAAAGTAGTTTAGTTTATGATATGACCTTTCGGTGTTTCTAATCAGTAGGGATATGCTGCTTATGTGACTCAACTATATCTTTTAATCTCACTAAATCATAGAACAAATTAGAGAAAAATGAGGCTTGTGGAACTGGAAAACTTCAGCTTCCACTGTGTTATTTAGTTTTTCCTTTGCATTACCTTTGGCGCAGTCAGACTCATGCCACATTTTATTACCTCCATTTGCTTTTGTTTTCTGGATTTCCCCAGCGAATCAATGTTTACAGCCTGAGTGGCCTTATTTTATGTTCTGCGAACTAGCAATCAGACACTCCTTTGCCATCCTCTTCATCCTGCTCTAAGCTGACCCCCCCCCCCTTTCCTCTGGGTCCAGTGCTGGTCATGCAGGGCAAAGGAATCCTTTCACTTCACATTATCAGTGCAATTTAGGTCTAAATCACGCAGGCATTGTCGGCCAACATGGACCGTATCCAGCTGGCCCGCTGACTCGAGTGCTATATGATCACTCCATATGGTATGTTGGCACACCACACTGACACTATGTCTAACCGTGTAGTGAGCCACGCTTTACACAACAAAACAGGACATTTGAAGCGGGATCAAAACAGGATGTACTCGTAGATTTAAATACACTTTGTGGGCAGAACATTGAACTGAGTTTTTGAGTCGGAAACAAGGGTCGACTGCCATGCTAGTTTTGTGGATATTTGGTCATAAAGAAAAGTACTGGACAATTTAAAATGTTGACCTGACGATGGCGCTAGAGGCAAAGTTAAGGGATCACCGAAGGAATTACAATTCCTCATGAGGGGGACATGAACAGCCGTGGTTCCAATTTTGAAGTATCGCATTAGAAAAGCTGTATGGAAACGCCCTTGCTGAATAAACACTGACGTGGCGAACATTTTAAAGGAGCAACATGTAGCACTGATTTGGTTCTGCAGTCAAATTCAAAACATTGGAGCCGTGGCCCGTCCACCAAAGCCTATGGAAAGGAGGCTGGGTCACGCGTCATCAACGCGTCATATCTTAGGGGGTATAACACAAATTCTGGTCTGCACTCGCCGAAATTGAGCCAATCGCAACGCACGACCGCAGCTTCCGTTAAACTGCGCATGTGTTATACCCCATACCCCAAGACCCATGTCCGCCCGTGACCCAGCCTCCTTTCTATAGGCCTTGCCGTCCAATCGCTTCACCGGCTGTGTGTCTCAAATACTCGCCGCCTTGATAACCACACGGACCTCAGAGAGATGTGCCGAGGCTTTTCAGGTTGAGTAGAATCTAACGTTATGTTATCTCTGTTGATCCAGTTCGTTTGCTTGCTTCCATATGTGGCAACGGGGTGTTGAAATGAGCCGTGGACGGGATCACACCGACCAAAAACATAGGCGATAGACTGCCATTGCGAGTATGCCGGTGCAGTTGCACTGGCCTTTCTGCTTCTTTTTTTTTTCATGCTGTGTCATGTTTGACGTCACAGACGCTCCGGCCGGCACCGGAAGCAGGGTTAGTAAACAGTGAAAATGGTCACTTCTTTTTTTGTTAGTTTTGTTCTTGTTACTTATTCAGTCCCTCTTTCAAACTCAAACCAGAGCTGGTGATTGTTGGAAACAGTGGAAAGACCAACAAAGACGGTTTTGATTTGAGTTTCAGCGTGTTTTTTACGACGGTCAGCGAGGTCAAATTATTGTTGTCTGACTGGAGTCTGGTGGCTTCGAGGAGAGGATTGAAATTGCATGTTTTGTATGTTAATTAATTATAGTAATTGTCCAAATCCCTGTTGATTTATATTTACATTATATTCACTTCAACGCGTGTCACATAGTGTTAAATCGGACATAGCATTGCGCACAGTGTCTGCTGTGGAAGCCTCTAAGTTCCTGGGATGCACCAAGAGGATTTCCAACATAGACATCATCAGCAAAAAGGCCCAGTAGAGGATGTAAGTTTTTTCATGGTGGCGCTAGAGGAAAAGTCAGAGGATCACCAAAGTCAGAGGGAGAAATCGTCTGGGGAAACATGAATATCTGTGTAAAATGTCATAGCAATCTATCCAGTAGTTGTTGAGATATTTCAGTCCGGACCAACCGACCAACCATCCCCAGAGCTGTGCTGCTAAAAGCTGCAGCGTGCCCACACAGAGCAAAAACAAACACATATGGTGAGCAGCTTATATGAACAGCCAGCTCTATATGATTCACCAGTGAGTCATGCTTTCCCCTGGCATGGTATAGCCTGCACTCACACTCTTCCTCTGACTGTATTGTATGTTGCATAATCACATTTCCTGACCTCTCCGGTGTTCTTCTTCCTCCCCCTCTATCCTTTTTTGTTTCCCTCTTCATCATTACCATCATCGCCGGTGTGTCAGAGCTGCACCGGGAAGCCTCGTCCGCCAGTAATTTAATTGCAGCGATGTGATAGGAGTGTAATGGATGATGTTTCCGGGCGTTTGGGGGTGGAGCTGGTTCTGCCAGCTGGATTTACACACCATCATTCAGTCGTACTATATTGTCGTTTTTAAGATTCATCTGTGTTCTCACTGTGTGATATCTGGAGGCACATTTGCTCGTTTAATCGATTTAATTGGTTGAATTTTTAAGTTTTGCAGACACTTTGCGGTTCCCGTTATACTCTTGCAGACTCCTCACGTTCATCCACCTACATGCTTAACCATCCCACACAGACATCTCACTCAAGACGGGTGTTGTGTGTTAATTTCTTTACAAAAGCAAGATGCTTTCACAAAGGCCCAGCGTCGCTTCTCTGAGTTTAAACCTCCTACTGGTTTCTTTCAGTCGCTTTGTGTTTGTGTCCGACTGTCAAAGGCTGAAAGAGTGAAGGATTTTAATGGTAACCTCATTTCAGAGGAATCAGTAAAACATCTCTATGTTTAGTACATAGAGATGTTTTACTGATTCCTTTTTATCTGTCTCCACGTGTTGATCTGCAGAGCATGATCGGGTGTTTTCTAAATGCTATTCTTTCATGCTATCTTCCTGATTGCCTGCTTCATTCTTTCATTCTTTAGTGAATAGTGAATTAAATCGGCATGCTGTGCTTATGAGTCATGTGTATTGCAGACAATACACACAATACAATACACAGAGGGAGGTTTGTTTTCATTTATAAATCACCTTTGCTGTGTTGGGCTCTTTATTGATTTTCATGTAACATTTAACAAGTCTCGGCAGTGAATAGCCGGACACACATCTCTAACACTAAAGAGGGGTAAGATCCATACCGGTGGCTCTGGATGTTTTTTCATGCACTAACTTACTAACTACCCTCTACTGACAATTTCCCAAAGAATAGACATTTTGAGATTCATCTCTTACCCTTCAGACAGCCATTGGGTTCATCACAGCCCTCACCTCGGGGTCTCTCCCTCTCATCTTGCGCCATGCACGGGCAGGCAGTCAGCCGACACAACCACTTAAGCTTTATGCAAGTGATGGTGATGACATCATCAATATGCAAATGAGTGTATGATGTCATCTGGTGACTTTTAGCAACTTTTGGAGCTAGTGCTAGGTACTTTCATTGGAAAAGAGTTGGCAACACTGATTCTGTCAGCAATGTTGGCATCGTTGGCACTGTTTGCGCTTTTTTTGCACCGTTAGCTGCTAGCCACCATCTCCATGTTGAGAGCCGTGTGCAGGCAGGCTGTATGGGTTGTAGCTGCTGCGGTAGTGGGCCAATCACACGTCGCATTAAATCGAAGAATGCTTGAGGTAATTGGCTGCAAGCAAAACCATACAAATAGTATTTTTTTCCTAGTCTTGGGTACAAAAAGGATCGAATGCAGTTATCGTTTGACCGGAGGAGTTCCGACACTACGTATGCTGGGTTATTTCAGTCCGGTGGATACCTTTTAAAGGTATGGTGTGCTGATACCCAGGCCTCATTATTCGGTTAGAGGATCAAACACTGTACAAAGAGTTGCAAAGAGAAGAAGCTGTTCTGGGCACCTGGTATTTTTTCTCAATTGATGGTGAATCACAGTTGGAGCTCTTTCATGGCTGTTTTGGGCATGAAACTCTCTCGGCTGAATCATCCGTAAAAAAAGACAATTCCACTAAAATAAATCTGGCTCTTTGATTAAAAAAAAAAAAAAAAAAAGTACAAGCCTGTGTACATAAAAACGTAAGAAGTTAACAACGGCTCCCAAGGTCCCTTTTGATAACAAAACATCCACATGATTCTGTTTTGTGCGGCACTATCGGCAGGCAGGCAGCAGCTTAAGACAATAAAGCGATAAAACAATTTGCAACTTAAAAGTGAGGCGTTTTGAATTCTGTAGCACGCTGATTTGAGCCTCCGACTGCCTTTTCCTCCCCGGCAGGCTCATGGGTGTCCCACACATGGTGGCTTTAATGTGCTTAAACGTGCAAAATCACTGGTGTGGGTCTTTTAAATCCACCTGTGCCTCACATAGCTCCCTGATCCTCTGTCGACTAACTGTTGCCTCTCTTTGGTACAGGTGCGAGGACCCTCTCCTGCTCTTCCTCTTCCTCCTCTAACCATCCCTCATTTCCTCGTCAGTCAGCTCAAACAAACAAACCGAACCCCAAACGAGCCACAGCTCATACGTTACCATCGTCCCGTCCCATCCCCATCCCTCTCATCGTGTGCTGCACCAGCCTGCCTCTCCCTGGGAGCCTGGGGAGCTCTCTGCCACTGCCTAAGCCCCACTTCCTCTTCCTCCTCTTCCTCCTCTTCTCCTGTCTGCCCCTTCTCCTCCCTCTATGTGAGTATTACTCATGACAACCAGCATGTGTGGCACAAGCATGGTACTGGGCATGTGGTGGATGAAGAGTGTGGGTGTTTGCTGGCTCATGTTTAGGTCTCACCAGTCATTTCTCAGTTAATGACTGCATAATAATAATAATAATAATAACCTGAGTTTTCATGCAGTTGTGGTTCTGCTAGTTCATAACCACATTTGCATCGAGGTAATCGGTGAGCCACACATGTCTTATATGCACGGTAGCGCTGTCTGTGTTTTATAACACTTTGCTGGACTGTGTTTTGTCTCGCATACTTGCACCAAAATAGAAGAAATGTTCTTGTCAAGATTTGGTATTATGTTGTCAGTGGCGGTTCCACCTGAACGGTAAAAGCTGTCAGAGGCAGAGGAGACGTTGATGCACCCATCTTACACTCACGGTGATACACTGGTGTTTGTGTTTTTATTTAAGTGTGTGTGTTGTGTCATGTGCATGTTTTGCTTTACTGAGTCGGACCAAATCACCAAATCTTCGAGGTGGAGAATGTAATAAGCCCGAACCTCAGGCATGCAGCATCAGAGGTCTCACATACTGTTGCGGACTGTTAAAACAATATCGTTGTGTTTTTATTTAAATAACCTGTTTATAGGATTTTACTTTGTTTGAGTATTAGAAGATCATCATTTTATCAGTAGGCTAATTAGCCCATTCCTTAGTTATGTCTTGTTGAGCACAGAAATACT
Source organism: Sebastes fasciatus (assembly GCF_043250625.1). Taxonomy (NCBI): domain Eukaryota; kingdom Metazoa; phylum Chordata; class Actinopteri; order Perciformes; family Sebastidae; genus Sebastes; species Sebastes fasciatus. Next base: position 13,001,797 of record NC_133813.1, read on the forward strand.
TAATTTGTTAAATAGTTTTAACCCTGACTGTTTAAGCAAAAGGAAATAAGGATAGTCAACATTGTGTTTATTAAAGCACCACCCTACTAAGAGTAAAAAGGTGTATTGTTTTCACATTTAAATTCCTAGCTTTACAGATCAGACAAAGGAAAAGTAAATGTCCGTCCCCTTGGAATTTCACTGTTTTTAAAATAAAACAGAATAAGCCTGACGTACAGTATCACATGTGCATTTCAAGTCTCTGCGAGTTCATTTTCATTCCACACTGAAATCAGCTGAAACCAGTGGCTGGCTAAATGGGCTGTCGTAGCGGTCTGACATGAACAAGCTCCTAATAATCTCCTTTTAAAGTGAGAACTGCTGTAGTGAATATTACATCATGGTATAATGAACATCCTTAGCTTCTCTCTTTCAGTCTGTGCTCCAGCTCCTACAGTAAGGCAGGATTATTGTGCTGAGAGGTTTAATGGGGAATAATTCAGTTTTGACAGAAGATTGGGATTTTGTAAGTTTTGTGGTCTGAGATGACATAAAATCACTATATTCTAGTCAGAGCGAGCAATCTCATATCTCTAATGATTGCTTGAAGTGGAGAAAAATAAGTGCCAGTACTCCCCTTATTCACATGTTGGCGTGTATATCGGCTTGTGTCATCAGCCGTCATCATTATTACATTCTGAATTTCTACAGCGAATACAAGATACTAGGAAATACTGGGTTTGGGGGTCCTCCTCTAAGAACATTTAAAGGCTTTTTAGTTAAAACAATTTTACATAATTTTGTACCATTATTATTTCTATAGATAACGCCCAAAAAGCTTAAAGACGAAACATGCTATATATCAAATAATTATTTCATTATTTACGCAAATCACATCTTCTAGAAATGTTTGCCTCGAAAAAATCACATTATATTTGTTCATAAATTTAAAAAGTTATGATGAATAGTTCACAAATTATTTCACGAAGAGGACATGAGCATTGTATCGGTAAATTACAGCACCCTCGTTCTCATTAATTTCAGGGGAAACCCTGCCATTATGAATCGCCCAGAGAACCTTACTGTATATGGAGAGGGCAGATAAGAGTACCGGCAGCTTGTGAGAAGTGCCGTGTGCAAGAAAAAGTCACGGTACACCAAACAGTAAAATGTAGAAGTGCCAGTATTGGTGAGTACCGGCCCACGTTGAGCACTGTCTCTTAATATTATAGAGCAGTGACTTCCAAAATTACACAAATATGGTTAATTTCTCTATTTTTATTTCAATTCTTCTTACGTTGTTTGTCATAAAGCTGTATGAGACTAGAAGGAAAAGAAAGGAGAAAGACACCAGCAGCTGAGATGCTGAATGAGGCCAGAGCGAGATGAATGGAGAGACACAGAGGGAGTAATAAAGGGAGAGGTAGAGAAATGGAAAGAGAAGACACGGTGGAGGGAGAGAGGGCAGCGAGGTGGAGAGGGGTGTCAATGTGACAGAAACGAGGAGTGCTGAGTCAAAGTTATGATAATGAGACCGACCTGCTCCTCCGTCCAGCTGCAAATTCATCTCCACAACTTGGCAGCGCACACGATCCAAAATAACACACAGGCACAAGAAACCCACAGCTGAGTCAAACTTCAGACTGGACTGTTTATCTTTATGAGCCACAAAGAAAACAATACAAGTATCCAATATTCATGTGGTTTCAGGAGCACAATGTGGTGCTACTCTATCCCTTATTGTCACATAACTAATGTCGTTTCCTCAAATTAAACAATAATAATAAGACAAAGAATGTATTGTTTGCTAAATTGTAAATGGGAGTAGGGACCAAAATTATGGATTCACACAGATTTACAGTGAATGTAAGGTATGCAGTTCGTACGTATTAGAATAAATAAATTAATGAAAATTGTAATTTAAAAAAACATATTTAAAGTCTCTCCATGCAGGTTTGTAATTGTGTGTGTCTCATAGGGCTGCATGATTTTGAAAAAAATATATAATTGTGATTATTTTGACTTATATTGCAATATAGAATATATGCATTATTGCAATATTATTTGCGATATTAGAGGGTATCATCATTTTTACATTACTTTCATTGAAAATAGATGATTATGGTGTGATTTTTGTGGGGATCTGTGGCAAACAAAGATGTTTTCTTAAGTCTTTAGAATATAATGTGTAGGCCAGGAAAAAATATTTAATTTAAAATGTTTTTTTGACACACATTTCACCTTTAAGAAATTGCGATTTCCTTTTTTTGAAAATTGCAGTAGGCCATATTGCTATTTCAATAAAATGTAATTTAATTTTGCAGCCCTACTGTCTTGTAATATTCACTCAAATTTAAAACCGTCTGCGTCCTCATGGGGTCGCTTGAGGAAAAGTCAAGGTCTAGGTGATGACCAAAGTCAGTAGGCTTCATCCAGTGGGGACCATGAATGTCTGAACAACATTTCATGGCAATCCATACAGTAGTTGTTGAGATATATTTGTGTCTGGACCCACAGACACACGACCACATCGTCATCCCTAGAGCCATAATAATAAAACCCAATGATACCGCTTGTGACATTGGAGTCAGTGGAGTTCAACTTTTCCCCCGCAGTGCTGTGTGTGCTTGTTCGTAGGGGGGATGGGGAACAGCGGCTAATTATCTCTGCCGATGGTTTCCCTGCACCATTACGACAAGTCTGTCATTACCCCAGCTGTCAACACCGATCTCGTCCAGAAAGCAGAGACAGTAAATACATCAGCAAGTCATAAAAGTTCATTACTGAGACCAGGATTCTACCACAGAGAGGATTTCACGGGGGAACAAAGTTAGCACCCACCAGCATAATGTGGATTGGGGGAGTCGGGGGAGGCTTGTTAGCAGGTTTGTGTCAGGCCTCATTTTCCAAGAGAGCGACTGCGATTGTGTGGTTGTCGCGGCATTTCTGTGGTACAATCAGAGAGACTGCAGTGTAGCTATTTCTGGTGTGAGGAGGGGAAAGCCTGCAGCTCTTTTCTCGCTTCCTTACCCCCCCAACACTCTTTTCTTTGGCTCCCTTTCTTCCCTCGTTCCTCTATTTTCTCAACAGGGCAGCTGTGGGATGCAGATAAGTCCCCAGGCAGCCGAAACACAGCAGGGAGCCAGAGAGAAAAGAGAGAGTTTCTATCTTGTCTAGTAACAGCTTATGTCACAGTACGTCTCAGGTTAATGGGGTATAATGTGGCCGATGAAGAGGAAAACTGGCTCGAGGCTTATTCTCATGCACCTGCTTGGTAGAAAATGCTGAATCTGAATTAGCAAAAAATGTGTTCCACTCTCAAAACATGTTCACTAACCACTTCCTCCGTTCTCTCGCTGGCAGGTATATGATCCCTAAACTTGACCCTCCGCCCTCCATGAACCGCAAGCGAGCCAGCAGGACCTTGTCTCCGGGGTCAGACGTCCCAGCTGCGCCCGCGCCCGGAGAGGTCACCGCTAACGACGGGGCGCCCAGCAGCAGCAGCAGCCTCTCGTTCCCGGACATCACCCCCGGCTCCTTGTCGTCCGCTGATTTCCACTCGCTCAGCAACGGCGAGAGCAGCTCCTGTTCGACCAGCGAGGACTCGGGCGTCCGCTCCGAGACCAAGTCCCTGCTGCTGTCGCCGCTTCGCGACGACGACGACCTGTTCGGGGACCGCGGGACGTTTTTGACGGCCTCCAGCGGCTGTGACAGTCCACTGGAGGAGAGAATTGAAGCGGTTCTCTCTTCGCCTGCTGAGCCGCCCACCCTCGCCTCATATCCGGACACCTGTGAGCACCCACCGCCCTTCTACTCTCCTATAAATGATACCTGCCTTCACATCAGTTTCTCTGAGGACGAGCTGCTGGAGAGCAACCAGGAAGAGCCTAACGTCCCTCAGCGGAGTTAGGAGGACGAGCTGACGGGCCACTGGAGATCCTCCAATCAGCTTTTAATGCAATACTTGTCAGACCCTCCTGTGTTTGCACTGGGCTCCATTTCAGGACCTTTAATTATTCCGTCCACTTGTGACACAGTACAGACTTAGCATATACCAGTTACTGGAAATAATCTATTGTGTAAATTATTAGCCAATGGACAGATTTAGTATTTTTGTAATGAAATTAATGATCTAATTTTACTTTTTAGTGACTAGAATGTTAAGCAGAATACATGTAGCAATTCTTGCACTGTTAAGGTCACACATAGGTTACCGTAGAGTTCAGAGAAAATGAGGGAACACATTTTATTTTTGCTAGTAGTCAACTTTAAATCATTATTTTGTATGATGCTTCGCCGTGGTGCAAACTGTTGTGGGAAAATATCATTTTCTGCAGATTTCACAGAGCGATCGTGATGATCACGCACTTGTTGGTGATGTTGAGAAGAGCCACGCCTTCTGTAAAGCACCTGACCACATGATGGGTGGAAAGAAAAGAACAAGAAAGTCAGATAAAGGGGGAAAAGGGAGGATAGAAGTGAGCAGATATAGTGGTGTTTTGGTTTATGCACATCTGTGGCTGTGTAGTATGGGTTTTTGTTATTATTACTATCAGAGTTGAGTGGGTTTTAGAATGTTTTGTACCACTTTGTATTTTGGGTTTTTCAGACTTGAAGGCTTTGATATATGGAGGACGAAACCTGCCAAAATAAAAAAATTAATTACTTTATAAATTAATAAATACATGCAATTTAATGATTAATAAATTAAGTTAAAAATAAAAATAAAATAAGAATGCTCCAAACATAGGCTAAATTTTGGTGAGTAAAAAACTGTACCCACGAGTCTCCCCTTTACAGACATGCCTACTTTATGATAATCACATGCAGTTTGGGTCAAGTCATAGTCAAGTCAGCGCACTGACACACTGACAGCTGTTGTTGCCTGTTGTGCTGCAGTTTGCCATGTTATGATTTAAGCATATTTTAAATGCTAAATGCAGTACCTGTGAGGGTTTCTGGACAATAATTGTCATTGTTTTGTGTTGTTAATTTATAAGCGTATGTAATACTTTAAGGTACATTTTCAACAGATAAAACGTACGAATAATTTGCACATTGACAGCCCTAATTTATTTGTATATCTTAATTTTTTATTTTGGCAGCTTCCGTCCTCCATATTTAAGCAGCGCTGGAAAAAGTAGTAGAATATCCGAATGGGTGTTGTATGCTGTGTTGTATGCTGTGTTGCACTGATTCCGTTTGTAGCATGGTCGTCTTCGTTCAAAAACATTGAATTTAAGAAAATTTTGGCACAGGGAGAAATCAAACCATCACAAAAAATCGAGCCAGCAGCCTTGAAAGCTTTGGATTGCACCTGTCGTAGTGGAGTATGTTATAAAACGGGCCCTCAGACTCAATGGGAAGATAATTGGGGAATCACAGAGGACCTTGGACAAAGACAGCTTGGCAGATTTTCTCTGTTCTGCCTCTCACTTTGAGAAATCACCAGCAAATCTGTTCTATTTAGAGCTGTCGGGAGAAAATAAGCTGTATATGTAATTGGGAACATATATGTTCAATACAATATTCCCAGTTGTTTTAGCTTCATTGGTTATTAATTAGTCGATTTAATAGTTTTTTTTTTAGTTTTTAGGCAAAAATGCCACAATATATGTATTTTACTGATTCTAGCCTCCCAAATGTGAATATTTGCTGTTTTTCCAGCTATTCACTGAATATCTTTGGGTTTTGAACTAACATTTTATAGATTAAGCGATGAATAATCCCAAAAAAACCAATCAGCAGATAATGTAAATAATCTTTTGTTGCACGTAGCCGTTCAAATTCCCATTTTAATTGTTTTATTCACAAGCATGTGGCAAGATTTGACTGCGTTATAGTACAATAGTGGTCAATTCAGCGCAGGTCTAACCTTTGACAGGTACAGTAGAAGTGATAATAAATGGTCGCGAGGGGGGAAAAGCAGCTGAGGTGTGATAAGAAGGGGTGGTGGAAAAGGTGCAGGTGTGAAATGAGCAAACAGGCGAAGCTTTTAACACCCAGAAACGAGGCTTTTCTCGACATCACACGAGGCTGGAAGCTATAAGAGCAATAACACATGGAAGAAGAAAATAATAAAGAGGAATAGTTGAAGAACTTCAGCACTTATTTGTGTTTTTTTTTTTTTATCCAGAGTGTATTAAATGCAGAAAAACACAACCTTGTATGATGTTGCACGCACAGAAAAGAGAAAATTGCCTTTGTGGTGTATTCAAAGGAACCTCAGCTCACTTAACTGCTTAAATTACCAGTAATTGCATGTCTTTTACCTGCTGGATTCTTTGTTGATGCACGTCTTTTTATGTAATTTCCCATAACTGCAGCATGTAAACATCATTTCATCCACTGACGGGGGAGAATGCACTGTGGGAAGATCAAGCTTCAAATTGTTAAGCATTCACATCTAGTATTGAAACAGGTGCAGCCGAGGAAATATAACAAGCAGTTCACAGCTGGATTTGAAACCATTGCGTAACGATGGGACCACAGGCCATTAAAAACAGAAGCGCTGTTCGTTCCATCTCTTTGGTTTGAATGGGACACACCTCCTCTGTCCTGAATTCATTACATCTCCTTACATTAAGAATCCATGTCTCTCAAACTCTTTCCCACATGTGTAACACTTTCAAGGCTCGCAGAGACTTTCTGTCACTTTCTCTGAGTTGTTCTGCTCCCCGAGGCGCCTTTCGTAGGCGAGCTGTTTCTTCTCCCCGAGCGTATAAAGCTCAGCTGAGAGCACACTGTCGCTGCCAGGCAGGAACAGGTGACTGACGGGCTTAATGTGTTCAGGGCGTCAGTGGGATGCAGTAATGAGAATGGGAGCAAATAGGAAATCCTTCAGCTCGAAGGTGTTGGCGCTATTATTTCCCCCGCAGCGCTCTAATCTCAAGAGTGCAAACATCACCTCCGGTACAGGCTTAACAAGAGAATTGTGTTGTGTTTTATGTGTGGCACAGGAGTCTTCACACCCTCCTTCAACTTGGAACTGGCTGATCAATAATGCAGGATGTCTGCGCAGCTCAGGATACATCTGAAGCTTCTCTTGTTCTTTCTCTCCAGAGAGGTGGCCCTCCACCTGAGCCAGTTCAATACCAGACTGCGTCTGATCTGCGATCAATCCGACGTACCTGCCCATGAGCCAGATCGCAGCTTGACGCGGGCTGTTAACCTTGGCTCTGTGGGCTTTCCGTAGATGCTTAAAGTAGATGTCCATTGTACCTTCATGAGACCATTAATGCTTCTGAAAAGTCATTAGACAGGAGCGAGCCACTCGGTGATCAAAGCTTTGGTGTGTGTGAGGCCGGTGATCACAGACGCATATGGCTGCTCAATTTAACAGCTGCCACTGGAAATAAAGATAAGACAGCAGATTTGGCTTTCTTGTTGCTTTAAGAGCTTTAAGAGATTTTCTAAATCATTAAAAAATAAGCTTATATCCATCCACGCCCCCTTTTTTATTTTTTACCTCCTACCTTTTAATTATTTATATGGTAAAACAGATGTTAAGTCAGATTTGTTACTGCGTGTTTTGCCTTTTTAGAGCAGTTATATTGAAAAACAACTTGGTTTACAAATCCTCTGAATAAGTTCATGTTATGAATGGACCCAAAACTTCAAACAGAAAAAGAGAAAGACTGATATATGTAACGTGTTTGTCTGTTGGATTTGGTGTACTGGTATGTTAAACCAAACACAAATGCTTCAGACACTCCCTTTGCGGCCCTGCCTTGCCAGAGTCTTGCCTCACACAATGTCATGGCTTTATTAGGAAGGCAGTCCTCTCAGATATGTAAACACTGGTGTCCGAGCAGACAGATGGAGCTGGGAATAAGAGGAAACAGCAGTGGGACTGTGGAGACATGCAGCGAGCACGTGAATGTCATGGAGCTGCTCCATTTGCTCTTTAGAAAATCTCAAAGGACGAGCCGTTACGTCTTCCGTGTGGCATTTAGATTTTGCTGACATTTATCCCGTCTCCTTTTCTAACATGCATTTAGAGTGGTTAATAACTGCATTTCTTCTTTCCCTCCTCTTGATGGGCAGGCGTAAAGTGTTGTTTGGAGTCGCCGTGTTGCTTGGAGAGCCTGCGAGGCCCCTCTGAGTTGAGAGCGAACCCCCTCGGTTCAAACCATTTCCTTCCCACAGAAATGTTTTCCTCTGAAGTCAAGTGGAGGAGAAGTAATACTACTTTTTACAAGCTGCCCAAAAAGGTCAGTCACAGTCTGAAAGCCAAGAACGCTCTTGTTTGCACTTCAAGATCCAATACAATCTGGCCCTTTTGAAAAGCTAAATATAGCTTGTGATGACAAGACTGGAAAGTGATGTTTGCTTCTTTTTTCTTTTTTTTAGCTTAACGGGAGACGTCCAAAAAGAAAGAAACACTACTTCAATTTGTTCAGCTAGTTGACAAGAGCTCTGCAGGAGATATTGGTTCAGAGCTGCTGCTGGGCCGGTCCACCGGCCAAGAGAAACACAGCTGAGGAGGTGGGTTGAAGTTTGTGATGCTCCTGTTGGCTCCAAAAGACTCCAGCTATAGAATGTTGATGTAAACTACACCTGTAGGTCAATTAATCTCACTCTTAAAGCAACAGTTTCGGGAAATATCTGCTTTCTTGCCGAGAGTTAGATGAGAAGATTGATACCGGTCTTCATGTTTGCCTGCTAAATATGAAGCTACGGCCTAAAGATGGTGTGTCACACTCATTGTAGTTCATGAGCCACATAGAGCCCAATATGATCTCAAGTGGACCGGACCATTAAAACCATTGCATAATAAACTCTCTTTTAGTGTGATGAAGTCCGTGCATTCTGAAAACAACAATCTATTTACAACACAGATGATGAACAGCCCGAGACATCTCGACGATCTCTCGGCTACAACTAAAAACAGACAATTCCATGTATCTTCTCTGTTCTCAGTTGTTCTTGTAAGTTCTTGCATTTTCCGCCATGATGTTGGCACCAAGTATTATATTCCTTGAACGCTGAAAGGTGCCGTGAACACACCGAGCACACCGGCTTCCCATTTACCTCTGTGAAGAAACAGGAACCGGTCCATTTTTCTTGGAAAACTTTCACTTTTCTCCCTTTTGACAAAACGTTTTTTCACCGGCGGCTCCCGCATGAACAGTATCCTACGCCTGTTGGGTCATGAAGCCTGTACGTATGCACGTGGATAATAGCGTATCCAGTGTAGGGCCTGCTGAGTATAGTAGTAGTAATTTTGCAAGTTATTTTCTTTTTTTCTCGTAAAGTTATGACTTTATTCTCGTAACATTAAGACTTTTTTTCTCGTAAAGTTATGACTTTATTCTCGAAATCTCAGATTTGTTTTTCCCTCAATGTGGCCCCTACCTCACTGCAAATGTTTTCCGGCTCCAGACAGATTTTATTTTTATTTTTTTGCCTAAAATGGCTCTTTTGATAGTAAAGGTTGCCGACCCCTGGTATAGAGTTACTGCATCCAGCCAAGAAATATATAATAACAACCCTACTGTTTAAACCGCAGTGTGCCATTTTCACATTTTGGTCTTTGTACAGATTAAACAAACAAGATTTAATATCATCTTGTAGTCGGTGGCATTTTAGGATCCAGGAATTAATTAGCAGATGACAGATGAGGTGCATCAGTGGGAGGTGCTTAGGTAAGAAAAGGCCAAGCTTGAAGGGCGGTATGCCTCTTTGTCTTTCACCTCTTGTCTGAAGCACACATTGAGCTCTAGGGTAAGAGACATGCAATGATTTTCAAGTGTCATAGTGTCAAGTCGGACAGGAAATTTACATCTCTGTACTTCTCTTAGAAAAGCTGATTTAACACAGCCCTCCCCCCACTGACACACCTGTCATCTCCTAACCTATAAACCTTTAAAGTCTCATCTAACTCTCGACAAGAAAGCGAATGCGCGTACTCTCCAAAATGTCCTTTTGAATGTCCTTTAACCCATGTCACGTGCTAAATTTATCAGCAATTTGTCAGCAAAAGGCACAGATACTAGTTATGCATGTTCAGAAAATACACAGCAACAACCATTAGCACCCACTCACAGACTGAAGAGCAACATATTAGAAGAAACAGCAATAAAGCTAATAATTCAGAAGAGGGTTATGGCATATGAGGACAAATAAAACATACAGATGATTATTGTACTTCTACTGTGTGAATAACAATGAAAACATGATTTTGTTGAAAGCAAAATATCCAGAGGGAGTCTCAGGAATATGATAATTGATGGATTTGCACTGAATATGGAATTACAGCATAATATTATATCTGGCAGCTCTGACTGAACAGCGCTGTGGTTACTCCCATCTGCTGTAGGCGATTGGCGGAATCTCCCCACAGAAGATCAGAGGACAGGAGGAGGAGCGAGGAAGATTACTGCATGTTATGGAGGAGTTAACGCGAGGTCGGAGGTTTGGCACCCTTTGGTTCTCTTGTGAGCGTGGATGTGGTGTGGTGCAGAATAGTAATGTATTTCTTTTTATGTGTGTTTAAATCCTTGAGCTGCCTGGGGGAGATTTAATGTCTCATTAGAATAAGCACAACTGTGATTATTTTTGTCTGTTTTTTCTTTTTACCTTCACCGGGGTACAACATGATTATGAGAGATGGGAACTTTAATTAATAAGATGGAAAGAAACACTCAGTCACTTTCTTTCACTCAATGATTTAAGAAAAAAACACTATAAATATTACACTTCACAGCCACCAAACACTCATAACTCTCATTGTGATAACTCAAGAGTTTATCGCTTTCTGTATTGTCACATGACCTACAGTATATCCTTGACATTTTACCTTGATAAGTATTACGTTTGCCAGGTAAACAGTCCTCTCTGCCTGTCACCCAGCACATTCAACCATGTTAAAATCACACCGGCTTTACTGAAAGTGTGACCATGGTGATGTTAATGTATTTCAGAGACTTCTTCTCATACTTATCAACACAGTAATAAATACTAGAGGAGCATACCCTCATTGATTTTCCGGCAGTGAACCATCATTTCATTAAGATCCTCTCTGTTTATCTGTGTGCGTGACCTTGCTCGTAATCTGCCATCTGGACAAAACGCTGAGCACAGCCTCCGTACAAATGGACAGTGTGAGACAATTACTCGCTGTTCTTTGCAATGAAAAATTGTATGTTTATAAAATGCTTTCCGTTGCACTCACCAACTTCCCCTTCATTCAGCAGCGGAGCTAGATTTATACACCGTGCTTTCCCGTAAAAAGAAAGAAGTGTTTTTCTTATAATCCTGTTTGTGGGACTCAAAGCAAGTGTCATAGTCTTTAGTGGACAATATTAGACAATACAGTGTTTTTCTACGTAAGGTTTGGAGGAGTTTTATATGCATAGCATAAGCAGGCAGCCCAGGGATCTTTTATAGAGGTGTTAAGGAAGCATAACGATTGATGTACTTGACCCAGATCAGGAGACGTGGTTGCTAGTGTGCCTTTATGCTTTGAAGAACCCAGTGATGGTAAAACATTGTTCATGCACTCAAAAAGACGAGTTTATCCATCCAAGAAGGCTACATTTACAAGATCCCCATGAGGTTCCACTAATGCATTCGCTTCAGTAGTTCTCCTGGAGTCCAGAAATACACACAAATAACATAAAAAGACAATGCTAGAGATGCAATACAGATTACTTTGAGACAGAATAGAGTGAATATAGAATTGAGTCTGCGACTCGAGTTGGAATCGAGTTGCACTTGGACTTGCAAAAAAAACGACTTCTTCTCCCACTTCTGTTAAGCTTTAATTGGCAGTTGCAGATTAGCATTAGAGGAGTCGGTGCTGATCAAAGTCAATCACATACATCTTCACTTTCCGGACAGACACCTACCCGACACTGAACAATACGACCAGGCTGTAAACGCTGCGCGATGGAATGTTTGAGAGTTGCTAGTTCAAGCCGTATTTATTACATTATACTAAAGCTTGAGTCAGCGTTTTAAGCCCTTTACCGTGCCCCTCTACTGTATCTCCCTGTTCATTAAATGAGATACCTGTCACCTCTTATCAGACCCCATGCGCCTGGTTTTAATTTGTGTGTGTGTGTGTGTGTGTGTGTGTGTGCCTGACAGTAATAATAGCAGTGAGCCAGTCAGTATGAGCTCACTCGACTGTGCTGTTTCAGCTCTCTGCAAATCTGATACGTTTTCACACTCAATTTATTTCATCACATCCCGCGGAGAGATCGGATTTGATTGCAGCATGACGGGCATCCTCGGAAGACAAAAATACAACCAAAACATCTGGTTTCACTGAAATTTACTCTAACTTTAGCTTTATACCTTTTGTTTTGTCTTCTGATTGTGTTGTTCTTGCATATTGGCTTTTAATCAGCTATAGTCTCTGGACACACATTAAGCTAAAATACTGCACAGCTGTATTAATGAATATAATGAACAATTCATGAACAAGATTATTCATTTCTGTTCTTCTTATCTATCTATGTCCTGCTAACTCCTGGTCCTCCCAGCACAGCAAATTAATCACTGGGTCTAAATTGATGCAATATAAAATATAGTTTTGATGCAAACTGTTCTTTTTAGATTTTCATGTTACTGATTAATGATAATTAATTATGTGTGTCCTTTGTTTTGAATGTCATATGCAGTGTTTTGTAACAACTAACAATACATGTGTGACAGTTTTAAGGCAAAAACTTGAGGTTGTCGTGTCTAACAGTGGGTTGAAATAACTTAAAGGAACAGTGTGTAACATTTCGGAGGATCTATTAGCAGAAATACAATATTCATAACTATGTTTTCATTAGTGCATAATCGTGTGAAACTAAGAGTCATTGTGTTTTCATTAGCTTAGAATGAGCCCTTCATATCTTCATGTGATCTGCCATGTTTCTACAGTAGCCCAGAACGGACAAACCAAACTCTGACTCTAGAAAGAGACGTTCACGTTTTTACGTTACCTGAAGGCCACCGTAGTTCTCCGACAAGCTTGTGACAAGAGTGCTAAACCGTGGTTGCGGTTTTGCACTCTGCGGCTCACATTACCACAGTCTTGGAAAGGGAGGAGTGAGCGTACTCAGTTGGTTGCAATGTGCAACCACACCATTAGATGTCACCAAATTCCACACACTGTCCCTTTAATAATGATATAACCACTTTAGTTTGGGTAAATCGGGTTGTTTTTACATTTGTGCAGGGTGAAGTTAACCCAGTATTGTGTGACTGGCCATATTTATAGATTTATAGCGTGTAATTTAAGTTGTTATTCATTATTATTCATCAATATTATCTCCAATTCCCCGTTCTACATCATTTAAAATTGCAGCTTCTTGTTCATCTCCTTTACTTTTTGAATATATTTCTCAGCTGTCCCACCAAAAATCCCCACTTTTTCCAGACTTTCTGGAAAATAAACAGTATAATGCCTTTTTTAAAGCCACACGACTCCCTGCGGTCACACTTTTTTAAAATTAATTCCTCCCTCATGGAGATGAATCTGATTATTCAGAGAGTAGTGACAAATTGATTGGAGTGATGCTGAAGCAGCATGTGCACCACTCTCCGGTGGGACACGAAGCGGGGAAAACATCCCGTCTCATTTTCAGCACTCAATCTCATCCTTGTCACAAAGGAAAGCGTGTGAAGACGCAAACACACACACACACACACACATCATGTCATAAACACATACACACTTAAGCCGAGGAGCATTGATTTATCTATTTCTCTCAGATAAGATTTATGTCTTTTAATCTCTTTTTTTTATAGGATGGGGTGACTGTATCAGTGAAGCAACTTTGCCATGTTGCCAGGCAGCAGCCACACAAAGCCCCATTCATTAACCATCACCACATCAAACTCCACATCAGAATATAATGTTCTCATGTTGTTGTCTAAAAGCTCTGATGAACCTCAAAGCTGTTACTGCAGCTGCCTGTCCGGCGGCATCATCAGATCAGGCTCATACAAATAGATGACTGTGCTTTGACTGTGACCTGTCTCTGACCTTGGAATCATTTGTCTGGTCTACCTTCTCATTTTTAAAAATGATCATCTCAGTTTAGCCTCCTGCTCCTGTTACTTTTTGTCCTGATGTCCTCTTGTCTCCTCTTCTTCTCCTTCCTCCTAGTGCATCTTTTAATTTCAATCTTCCCACCGTCTCCTATTCATCCACATTTTCTCCATAATCGTGCCTTTAACGCATCTCTAACACACACCTGTTTGCATGTCCCCACCTGGGCTTTCTTTGTTGGGTTACGCTGTAACTGACGGAGGCAGATGTAACCTGAAAGGCAGAACATGATGACTTAATCTGTTTACTCTAATCAACTCACCATTTCACTCATCGGTGCAGCTGCCAGGGGTGCACACATTCACAAACGCACATCTTATTATGTCACTCCAGGATGTGTTATGGAGAGTATCACTGTTAGACTTTTAATTGTTTATTGTATGGAAACGCTGCCAGTAAGTTACCCCAATTACCTGTTTACATTTGTTACCAAATGAAAAATACATAGAAAATGAACCAGCGAGTGTTAGACCATGTAGCAGGCAAATTAGACAAAGTATATGGGTATAATTGTTTAATTGTTATAAGGCTACTTGGATGCCTGTAGCCTTCGTTTCATTGAAGTATACCACCTAAATCTTGGTCATTGTGTAAATAACAGATGCTCACCACCTCCGCATCACATGTTTCTAAAAGTGCTGCTAAAAATAAAGAACTGACATTTTATAAAGGCTGCCAAATGCAATTTTATCAGAAGCTTTATGATCAAAAGACAACTGTTATCTCAAAGGAAATGTGTTAATAATAAATTAAAACAAAAGATAAATCAAAGACACATAAGACCCTTGCTTATACACACAGAAGGAGACAAGAGTGCAATTAATGTGACAGCGGGAGGAGCTGAGTGTGATGAAGGGATAATAGATGAAAACCCTGTTGTTGGTCTCTCTATGTTTCTCCTCACATCTTATCTCTCTGGAAACCGTAACATCTTTTTACTGTCTGATAAAAAATGTCACACAATAGATTGTTCTCTCGTCCTCATCAGCTCGTATTATCAGAATTCAAAAAGGAAGGAGCGCTACTGTGTGTGTGTGTGTGTGTGTGTGTGTGTGTGTGTGTGTGTGTGTGTGTGTGTGTGTGTGTGTGTGTGTGTGTGTGTGTGTGTGTGTGTGTGTGTGTGTGCGCGCGCACAAGACAGATTTTAACTGCTTTATAATTTGTTCTTCTTATTCTGTTCTTCTGAGACTGACAGATGGGAGGAGAGACACTGTGGTTTCTGATGTGTGTGGGCATTTCTGTCTGTGGCTGTAATTCTTGTATCTGATTCTCTGTGCCGGAAAGTGTCAGTGAACATACATCCATGTGTTTCAAGGCAGAGGTGGATTCGGGTCACAAGACTTGGACTCGAAGTCAGACTTTTTGGTGAAAAGCGCATTATGACTTACAAAAGAAATGACTTGGTTCCCCCCTCTGTGCATCTTCAGTTATGGTAATGAGTTGCAGAATCATAAAGGGCAGCCATCACACAGGGACGTTGAGTGTTTAGGACAGATTTGATTGTCAGACCGTGAGAGGGCGAGCCTGCAGCCTTGACTGCAGCATCTTGATGGACAGTTTCCATCCACTCAAATGTCTACAGCTTCCTCTTGATCCTGTATCATATTCAGATAACACCAACAGGAAACTCAGAATTCAAAACACACTATTTTTAACATTTGTAAGAAGCCAAACTCTCATGTCAGCATATGATAACAGAATTCTTAAAGGGGACCTGTTATGCTTTTGTGCTTTTCCCCCTTTCCTACAGTTTGTTATATCGTTTTGGTACATGTAAAATGTCTGCAAAGTTACAAAGCCAGTCCACTCCAAAGGGAGTTACTCTCCCCCACAGAAACACTGCTCCTGAATTTCCTGAAACGCCTTGCTTGAAATCCTGCCTTTTCTTCTGTAACATGGTGATGTCACCAAGTAACGCATTTGCATAACAGCTAGTTTAGCACACCCTAAAACAAAGTTAGTTAGAGCGGAGTCTGAAGAATTTGGTTCGGTATGAGAAAAATAAAGCATATTTCGAACATCAAAGCATGTAAACAAGTATGCACCTGAAAATAAGCATAATAGGTCCTCTTTAAAAGCCTAACCAGGGAGAAGGTCTGCAAATTCGCTACAGCTAGAAGTCCTACATACATTGCACTTTATTTAAATGTAACAATGCCTACATGTATTTTCCCTGTAAATAAAGAAATACTACAGTATGTAGCTCTCCTGTGGCGCGAGGGGTAAAACCACTGCCACACAAGAAGTTGGGGAATATCTTTGCATTCTCATGAATGCTAATTAATGCTAACTATGAATGCTAACGAGTTCGCAGCCCATTGATGCAGCTTTTGGTTGTCTATGAACAATAGCTGCAACAGGCTCAGTGTTTCTGTTAATAGCATCGGTCTACCTTTGTGTCTCTCTGTGCCCCCTTATGTCTGCACTATTGTTCGAAAGCTACAGCAATGAGATATTACGAGATAGATTACTGTAACTACACAAAAGGAGCAGAGATTTTAGTTCATTCCACATTTGTAAGTGACCCTGTTGAGTCACCTAATGTCCACATTAACATCCATTAAAGTTTTTTTTTCCATTTATGAAGAGCAGCGTTTTTGAAATCTCAGATGCTAAACGGGGGACGAGTGGGAGGAATAAGAGGCCGAGAATAGACGTGACAAGGGAACTGTAAGAACAATCAGTATTTTCCTTTGTAGAGGAGAGGAGAACATAAATAAGAGCATAATACATTTAATATTGCATGTACAGTATATCCCTGTGTGCAGTAGCTGGAAACGGGGAAAGCCTTCCAGCTACAGTCTCCATCAGGTGATTGACAGCTGTAGTGATTGGGAATCCCTGCCTGAAGCTACTGCACCTTCTCACCTCACGTTTCCAGGGAAACAGTCATGCAGTTGTTCTCATGCATGTGAGGGTACCCACTACACATACACACAGATGTGTGTGCATGTGCAAAGTGTTCCCATCTGCTAAATCTGATACACCTAAATGCCATAAAGAAAATGTTTCTCATCTCGGAGCATCCGGACGGTCAGAGTGACATTTAAGAGGAAGGATGTGGTTATTACATGGATGCATGAGACAATCTTAATCCCATCTCTGAGAGAGACAGAGACCTCATGAATAACTGACATCTGTTCCTCTGATCCTCCCGCAGCCCCAGGAAGCCATCAACAGCACAGAGAGGCTGGAAAGAAGGGAAGAATCTGATTTGCATAGCTGCTTGCTGCTTAAATGACTTTTTCCTACAGATGTAAGTCATTATGTTGAATCATGCCATAGAACTGTGCATCGTGTGCCCAGTCAGGGTTATAAGCTCATGTAGGAAATCCCCGGAGGGACAGATAGTGAGCCAAGAAGATATTGACAAGTTAATGTAAGTAAAGGAAAAATGCTGGAAGACACATGATATACCTGGCTGCATTTATTCATTCAGTTAGTCATCCATGTCTCCATCTGAGGGATTTCCTCTGCAGGAACATGACACGTCACTTAACAGGTGCGTATGTTATAGTAGGAGTACTGTAGATGACTTTAACTCTGCATTTCAAGTAGTGTTAATGTGCTGGTGAGGCCCTCTCACTTAAAGGAGCAGTGTGTACCATTTCGGGGATCTATTAGCAGAAATGGAATATATTCATAATTACGTTTTCATTAGTATATAATAACCTGAAACTAAGAATCATTGTGTTTTCGTTAGCTTCGAATGAGCCCTTCATATCAACCCAGGGAGCAGGTTGTCTTCACGGAGTCCACACATAGACTGTATATTAGAAGTGGACGTAGAAACGTGACACGAAAGGGTGGAGCTAAGTACAACCGAACGCTGAATAAGAAATTTTCAGGTGACCAAAAATGTTATATTTAACTTTCATGAAGTGAAAACACACTGTGAAAGGGTTAAAGACCTAAAACAAAAACATGGACAACTCCCAGACCGGACAACGCCGAGGTAGCGACCTGACAATCACAAGGTAGCCCCGCCCTAAAGCATCCCCTGCTTTATGGTCTATTTGACTCTAAATGGAACCATAATTTACTAAATGAATGTCATGCTGTATTGAAGAAGACTTGAAACTAGCAATTGAGACCATAAACTCATGTTTACAATGTTTACTGAGGAGAAGTAGGTTCGTTTTCTCAGACTTCTATACAATCAGACTTCTTGTTGCAATCAGAAGAGTCGCCCCCTGCTGGCTATTAGAAAGAATGCAGGTTTAAGGCACTTCCACATGGGCTTCACTTCTCAGACCAGGAGGTTGGTCACTGAGTCTGCCATGTTTCTACAGTAGCCCAGAACAGACAAACCAAACACTGGCTCTAGAGAGAGCCTTTAGCGTTTTTATGTTACCTGAAGGCCACCGTAGTTCTCCGACACACCAGTGAAACTGTGGTAACGTGAGACGCAGAGTGCAAACCGTCGTACCACCAGCCGCCGTCTGACTTCCGCTGCTCCTAAAGTAGAATTATTATTATTATTTATTTACTACACAGTAATTTACTACGCTAATTACACAGATTGGCTGGGGAAGTTGTTCTAACTTACACAATGCTGGTTTTGGTCTTTTAATGGGATATGTTTACAATAAGAAAAGTTTCAAATATTACCAACCTTCTACTTTAACTTCCATCATGAATATTTTGCTTTTCTGTTTTTGTGTCTGTGTTATTTCTTTTAAAAGAGTTCTGTTTACTCGAGCCTCGGCTCATCTTCAGCCATGGTTGGTATGATTGGTATATTTTAGATGTGGCCAGTGGGAGATGGCAGACACAAACAGTGATCGTCTCCAGCTAGACTCTCTCTCTCTCTCTCTCTCTCTCTCTCTCTCTCTCTCTCTCTCTCTCTCTCTCTCTCTCTCTCTCTCTCTCTCTCTCTCTCTCTCTCTCTCTCTCTCTCTCTCTCTCTCTCTCTCTCGATTGAGTGGCACCATCTGCCCGTTCATCACCGCCGCTCTTGGCGGCCCGACTCCGGGAGAGTGGGGAAGAGTGTTACTGACAAGGAATAGGTTGTGAGCGTGTACGTGTGTATGTCTGTGTGTGCATATACTTCAGAGGCTTCATAGTGATAAGCTATGAGTCAGCCTGTTATAGGTATAGAAGGAGGAAGGGAGCCAAGGCACATAGAGACCTGCAGACGGAGTTTACTCAAGTGAGTCAGCAGGACTCCTCGTTCTTTGGGATGAACTCCAACAGAGTTACAAAGACTTCCGTTTCTTCATCCCACAAATACACACATCACAGTTCGGCCTGACCTTACTACTTCCATATTGTACCACACAGAAGCCTTAACAGTGAAAATAGCATTTATACGCTCTATTGATACTCTGCTTTCTTAGTTCTGCACACAGAGAAATACAAGTAGACAAACCCACATAGATCACACACACACACACACACACACACACACACACTCACACACTCACACACTCACATGGTCATTAAGTCGACATCTGTGATCACAGACCACGAGGCTGTAATTGCTGTGTCCCATTCTCCATCCTGCTGCTGATGAGGGTTCAGGCTTTAACTGACACTCAAAGAGATTCAAGGGTTGGACCGTCATGAACACCTGCGCCGCCTAATCCAAAACTACAGTCCTAATCTTGTGAAGCTTTGATGCTTGATTTTTGTTGAAAGTGTGTCAGAAAGGTATCGATTTAACTCTAAATAAATAGAATAAAGATGCTGAGGAGGCGACTGACAGCCGATGATTCCTCATACAGAGATGGTTATGTGCTCCCATGGGACAACTGAGATTAAACAGAAGAACAAGGACATTACAGTTCACAAGCAGGCACGGCTCCTAGATTCATCTGTAAAATATGAAGCGATCCATAAACATGACGGGATTATTTCTGACTTTAATGTCTGTTCTGTAATCGTTTTTTGTGTTACAGCTGTTAAACACCCCCCTCGAGGCAGCTGGAGAATCGACGTGGGAGCAAAACATCCAGACTATTACATGTCACAAAAGGTCAGAATACACAGCACAGAATATTTTGTCTCCTCCTTAAAAGGAATACAGATTTTTCATTTCTATTCTTCTTCATCCTTCAGCTGATAATGGCTTCAAATTGCTCAAACAGGCCCGTCAGTACGACTGATTGTTTTCGATTTCAGGGACTGCAGGACATCAGTATTCAGCTGTTTCATCATGCCCGCCTGGATGATTACAGAATTATGTTTATTTTTTCCGATTTGTTTTCTTGTGAAGTACTACGCCTCTAACATCCTTTAAAATAAATCAATCTGTAAAAGGAGAACTCACTCTGTGGTTGAACTGCCACACAAACGCTGTAATCTGTGGTGAGAGGGTGCTTGACGGCTGCCATTTAACGGGTCACAAGTCAAAACGGTTCGTACCCACCACTTTAATCCACAATCATGTCCTCGCTTCAGGTTTCAGAAACCATATTAGTATGACTCAGAGCTAAATAACAGCTTCTCTCTCTCTGTATTCCCGTTTGAAAGCGTGGTTTCAGCAGTGGCATTTGGCACTTGCTTCTCATCTCTGTACACTGCTCCCCATTGAGCCTCCTCAGGGGATGACAAGCTGCTGACACCAACACCCCCATCTACCCCACCCCCCAAAAAAAACCCGACGACCCAGAGAGATGTGCCAATGTTGGCATCATTTTGCTAAATGTCACCACAGTGTGTTTTAGATTTAAGTTGCTGTGGTCTGCTGGCACGGGACCCAGTGTCATTGATAGACTCACCTCAACTGTGGTTTGGCAACATGTCGTGGCCCCGCTCTCCTCCTTCGCTCTTTCTTTATTGCTCAGGTCAGCAAGACGCCGATGAATCAGTCTATTTACAGGCAGCGGAGACAGGAGGTGAAGAGATATAGAGGAGGCTCCATATTCATGTTGCCAGGTTGTCCTTTTCTCTCCCTATCACTAACAATATCTCCATCAGCTGCAGGTTAGAGGGGATTGGTTATATGCAATTATTTCTTTTTGACTCGGCAAGCTCACTTCATGGCGTGCTGACAGTGCAACAGAACCCCTTTGTTCAGCCAAACTGTTCGGACAAGATGGGACGTACAGACCATCATTCAGCACTATAGTATCCTGCAGCAACAGACTCTGCCACAGCAGGATGGCAACGTTGTTGAGAACTATTATTTAATACGTGCATAATGATTTTCTCTCTTTGTGCTTTATGATGTGTGTCTTCTAGAGTCTAGAGCCAGCAGGAATAGTACGGCATTTTGGGGAATTTGCTCATTTGATGAAAGATGAAGATTGATACCCTTTTCATGTTTGTAGGCTTAATATGAAGCTACATCCAGGAGAAGGTTTGCTTAGCTTAAAATAAAGACTGGAAACAGCTAGCCTGAGTTTGTCTGAATGTAAAGAAAATCCACCTACCTGTGTTTGAAACAAAAGTTTGTAACTTGGCCAGTCGCATTGATGATGAGGTTGCTTCCAGCCCTTGACGTATAAAACTCCAAATTGTCATTTTTACACTTCAGTTTTTGTCAGGCGGCGACAGTACCTCCGGGTCTGAAAAGTGAAGCCAATGTTGAAGTGCCTTAAAACTGCACTCTTTCTAATAGCCAGCAGGTATTAGGTAATAGCTCCTCTGGTTGTATGGAAGTCTATGAGAAAATGAGCCTACTTCTCACTTGATTTATTACCTCAGTAAACATTGTAAACATGAGTTTGTGGTCTCAATCGCAAGTCTTCATTTAGTAAATGGTGGTCCCATTTAGAGTCAAATAGACCATAAAGCAGGGGATGCTTTAGGGCGTGGCTACCTTGTGATTGACAGATCGCTACCACGGCGTTGTACGGTTTGGGTGTTGTCCGTGTTTTTGCCACATAACTTTAACTCTTTCACACTGTGTTTTCGGTTCATGGAAATTAAGTATAACCTTTTGGTCACCTAAAAATGTCTTATTCAGCGTGAACGTTTCAAGTTTTAAGTTCAGTTGTCCTTAGTTCCTCCCTCTCGTGTCACTTCTGGTTGCAAAAATCAAGATGGCAACGGCCAAAATGCTGAATTCGAGGCTTCAAAACTGCAGTCCACGAACCAATGGGTGACGTCACGGTGACTACGTCCACTTCTTATATACAGTCTATGGTTTTTGTACAGATTAAACAAACAAGATATAACATGTTAAGTTGTGAGCTTTAGAGGTGCTGTTTGGTGGATTTTGCTACCTTTGTTTGTACATGGCCTGGCTAGCTGTTTCCCCATTTCCAGTCTTTATATGCTAAGCTAAGCCAATCATCTCCTGGCTTCAGCTCCGTAATGAACGGACATGAGTATATAGCAAGAAAACGAATAAGCGTGTTTACCAAAGTGTCAAACTGTTCCTTTACAATCCGCAAATTCTGTATCAGGGTGAAAAGGGATATATGTTTTTTGTTGTTTTTTTACCTTAAATCTTTGAATTAAAGTATTGAGGTGCTGTTAACACCCAAATTTACCCCAAAAAAGTGTGTGCATCAGAAACAGCTCATACATTTTAACTCCTTAAGGACACTAAAGTGTAAACAGTTGTCAGATAAAGAGGACACGTTAACAAACCAGTGAACACACTGTGCACCAGGAAGCTCTTCACTCACCTCCTTATCCCACATTTTATTGGCCTCTCACTCAAATATTCTTCCCTCGGAGCAAATGCTGTCCTTCTTTCTTAAGTGTGTGTGCGTGTGCGTGTTATCGCATCTCTTCGCCCAAACTGCCACTTCCTGACTAATGGAAGCTGCATACAGAATTACACTCTTGCTTCTGTCGGGATGAAATGACCTTAAAATGCTTGTGTAGAGGTCATTGGTCAGTCTGGTGATAGAGACTGAGCCAAAATCAGAGCAGGAGGCTGGCCACGGCTCATACGCCACACTCCCCAGGACACATGCATGTTAAAAATGACAGCTGGTCATTACTGTGTTGATCAAGCTGATGAACACTTGGAGAGACGTGGAACTCATGATAGCGATGATTATTAACACATAAAACGGTCCCATTTAATAAACTTTTCTCTCATCAATCACACAAATCTGTTAAACTTTTCCAAAAGTCACTCGTGCTGCATTTGCGGAAATTTAGAGGTGCTGATAACGTAAATATGGCAACAGTTGAAACTTTAGTACTACAATTTCCCACGTAAACTGAATCACTTAAAGCTGCTGCAATCAATATTTTTATATTCACAATGGATCAAATGGACTATGTGTAACGTGAAAGGGATTGCTCACAATCAGATCACTCCCCCTCAGCTTTATAAAACATTTTAGCATCTTTCAAATAGTTGTTTTGATTTTCCCGTTTGGTTCACTCTCACCGCTCTAATCAGCGGTTTAGTTTCCAGAAGAACAAGCTCTAGAAACACACTGTCCTCTACCTGCTCAGCACCAAACAGCAGACAGACACAGTTAGCAACTAGCTGGTGAACATAGTGGAGTATTTAGCAGCTATAGAGACAAATATTTCCCTCAGGAGTTGGTGGAGACCAAAAACAGAGCTAAAAGGAGAGTGAATATCAGACTTACATCCATCAGGTGGGTAGAAACACGACTCCCAAATGAATGTTAATGTTGCTGCACATCTGTTGGATGTGTAAATTAATGAACTGTTTGCTAGGAAGTTCACCATATTATCAACTTTATAAGTTGATAATATGTCAGTATTATTTTTACAGCTTGTTTCCGCTGCCCCCAAGTGGACAAAAACATTAGCTGATTTACGGCCCTTACATAAGCCAACATTTAGTCCGTTTTAAACTCTGGTTCAAACTCTGGTACATGTATATGTATGTATATATATGTATATATATATATATAGATATATAGATATATGTATATACAGTATAAATACAGTAAATATATACACACACAAATCCATCAATTTAAAATAAACAACATGTGCTGTAGATTTTATCTTCAATTGATTTGTGAGACTATAACACAGTAAATTAATCCATGCACACCTCAAAGCTACGGCTTAAAAGCAGCTTTAATATTATTCAGTGCTCTTTTATCAGTCCACAGCGTTCAAAAGAGCAGAATATGTTTATCTGACTCATTTTTATTAAGTCCTGCTGAAGGTCGCAGACTTACAAGGCCTTTCAGTGTCCTCTATGTTCGGTAAATACAGAAAACGAGCAGCACAGACATTACATAACCTCACTGCCTCACATGGCCCCACCTGTGAATGCATTTTATTAAGTCAAGAGGAAGTCCGAAACCTGAAACATATGGTATTCATTTGGAAAATTATTTTTTTTTTTATGTTAGTGGTAAGCAAAAATAATGATAGTTGTTAATGGCAGGCAGGTGGCCTCTCTACAATCATGATGCCACAAGTAAAACCTCAACAAGTAAATCTTATTTCAGTAAACAGCTGCTACATTATGAGATTGATAAGTGCTGTTAGTGAGAGGGCGGCTATTTAAAGGCGTCTTTAACCATCGGGAGATGTGGTGAGCTGTTGAATCACAGTGAGTCAGAAGGTTTGAGCAACAAAACTGAAGTCTTTCCAATCACACAAGCATGGCCGGGTCCTTCTTTTGAATACAGCTGTGTGAGTCATGTTGAGAGAATTCCTCATCTAAACAGTGGGCTGACATACTAGACACAGTGAGCGTGTGTGTGTGTGTGTGTGTTGTACATACAGTATGTGGGAGTACTTACTTACTTTTACTTCTATTGGATGGATAGGGGGTGAAACGTACAACCAACAACCTACGGACAACAACCACATGAGTATTTACTGATCAAAGTAGAAACTACAGAGATGAGAGATCTTTCCTTTTCGTGGAAGAGGTGTCGCCCCGCTGTATTGCCACATTATTTTCACATTAATTCAAACCTTTTACAGTAATAATTCTATTTAAAGTGACATAACACAATCTTCCTCTTAAAGAAGAGAAGTGAAATTCATAAGCAACAAACCACACCCTTTCTTAATTCAACACACACCCTTTCTTGGCCTTGTATGACCAGCAGCTTATGGCAGCTTATGTTAGCTGTTCTTAAGCCTGGCTCACACTAAAAGATCTTTCAAATCTTAACAGATGTTGAAAACGTGAGGGGCCTTACACATAACGACATGTTCTGTTAAATATAACAGTTTTGTTTCTATAGTGTGGAAAGAAACAGCACACAACACACTAACAGATTCATTCATGAATAACAAGAGTCCTGACTCTAAAAACTTGAGATCTCGCAAAAACTCTCACAATCAAACATGACTTTAGTGTAAATAAACATGGCGGATGCAGGAAGAATTAGCTATGTTAGGTTTTGCACTACTTTGTATTGTAAATTCACAGAGAAAAAAAGAAAAAATATGGATGAAGTCAAGAAGACAAGTTAAATAAACACTCGAGTTGCAACAAATGCGAAATACTCGCCTGTAAATATTATATGTCTAGGGCTTTTATTGTGAAAGGCAATTCGTTGTTGTTGTTTCTTAGATATAGGCGCAATTCAACCGGTTCTGCACAACCTGATTGGTTGATCCCTTTATTTGTGGTGCAAAAGTAAAACAAAAAAAATCAGCCTTCTTCGGAAAAATGTTGCCGCTTTTTCGCTGCGTAATATTCATGTTCCGTGTAAAAGTACGGAACAAAAAAAACAGAAAAAAAAAAAAAAAACAACAGTTTGAAAAAATATATTGACATGCAAATTAATCGCACAAAAAAACCTGCCGTTGTGTCTTTAAACCAGCAATGATTGATTTTTTTGGCCACTGCGTGGAAACACCAACATTGGCGGCAGAAACACCAACATTGACTTGTTAGCAAACAGTTGCCTATTTACGCATTTAGCAGTTACAGAGCAACATTATAATTAATTTGGAGTCATGTTTGTGTCCACCTGATGAATATAAGTCCAATATTCACTCTCTTTTAGATCTGTTTTTGGTCTCTACCAACATTGGCCTTCTCTGTGCTACAGCAGTTAAAGGGGATGGATGGATGGATGGATGGATGGATGGATAGACCTTATGTGAACTGACCCATATACTCCCCAGTCTCTCTCTGTGTGCCCTATGAGCAACCCCTCATCATCCCACCCTAATGAAACACAGGGTGCCACCCCAACCCACACCTTTATATGTTTAGAGCTAATCAACTAATCCATAGCACCCACAGCTGAGTGCACTTTCAGCAGAGCGTTTGTTTTAGCAGAGTAAACATTGCTTCAAGGTCTCCTGGTGGAGCACACTTTGAGTTCTGATATCTTGTTGAAATAATTCGTCTTTTTCCGTGTTGCTGTTAAATTAGATCACTTGGGAGGATTAAAGGATATAGGTTCACATTTATTTTTCAAGTCTAACTTAAAATAACAACCAGGTGCCCATCTGAACATTGAAACAGGTTTTTTCCTGCTGTAATCATTCTTCCTGTTCATACCAGCCATTGAGAGATCCCTTCCTAATGCACTTTTAGTTTTATTGATGGGGAACAAAATCCAAAGTCCTCATTCTATGCAAAACATCTATTACAAACTTCACCTGAAGCTAATGCACATCAAATGGGTACCAAAGTTACAGCCTTTTTAGGGACAAACTTCCCATATCATGTCAATAAGACATTTTTCAGACATTTTGTAAAACCATAAAAAAAACAAAAAACAGATGTAAGCATTATTTGTGGATATTGACTGACTTATCCAGACTGAAGTGAGCAGGAAATAAGTCAGCAATGGTTTGTAGAAAACCACAAAAGAGGATCCATCGACCAAAAAACGGTTGTACTGTTGCATCAAATCAGAACACAAATGGGCAGGTCTGCACTGCATATTGAATGACTTTTTATTAGTTTTTTACATACATACATACCGGTACATAACAGTTTTTTAAAACAAAAATGCTCCAGGTTGTACATATTGCTCTCATCCAAAATATATATATTTTATTTACTTTAATGGAGAAAAACTTACTCTATGCCTTAATTTAAAGGAACAGTGGGTAACATTTCGGGGGACCTATTAGCAGAAATGGAATATAATATTCACAACTATGTTTTCATTAGTGTATAATCACTTGAATCTAAGAAGAATCAATGACAATTGTAAAGTTTCATTCTGCAAAACATCTTTTGCTCAGACAGCTTTTTCTGTGAAAGTCTTGGAACTCTCTACCTGATCACTTGAAATTGGCTGCAAACTTTACCACTTCTAAGAGAGCAACCAAATCCTGTTTAAATCAGCGACAAACCTGTACTCATGTCTAGTTTTAAAATATATTGTTTTTAAATGTGTGCTTTATTGTATTTATTTATTTTTCCTGTACACAGTTTTGTTTTAATCTCTTATTTTCACAAAAAAAGCCCTTCTATAGGGACAGGTGTTGCAAATTAGCATCTGCTATAAGCATTATGATACATGCATCAGATAGCCGTTTTTAAGTTGTCCATGTACATTTTATCCGTCCCTATCAAATAAACCATGAAAGAAGAATGCTTGGTATTTCCTCAACTGATCTCAACACGGCTGCCGGGTCACAAACTTTGACTTTGAGAGATTTTTTTTCCTTTTTTTTCTCATGCACTGCTGTCAGGATATAGTGACTGTTTTATAAAAAATAACTTTTTTTAAAATCATATTTTATCCAATTCTACCCACTGCTGCTTTAAAGGGACTGTTTGTAAAA
The DNA here is from genome assembly GCF_043250625.1 of Sebastes fasciatus. Classification (NCBI taxonomy): domain Eukaryota; kingdom Metazoa; phylum Chordata; class Actinopteri; order Perciformes; family Sebastidae; genus Sebastes; species Sebastes fasciatus. The sequence goes on from NC_133813.1 coordinate 13,029,443, forward strand.
TATAGAGTGATATTGTGGTTTTAGCTGACGTGTGTCGCCTCACTGTTTTGAGCGATGCTCGTTCAGGTCTATGTAGAGCGAGCACAAGTGCGACCCCGAGCAACAGGACGCTGACTTTCGTTGACTTAACGGCCACAGGTGTCGCTGTTAACAAGCAATTTCTGACTCTTACAAACAGTCCCTTTAAGGTAAATGAACATTTACCTTGGACATCTCATTTAGAGGCTCATAATTGAAAAACTGTCGTAGTTAAAAGAGATTGTTGTTAGTGCCCAAAGGAACAGAGAAATACACAATATATATATATACATATATATATTTATTGCTTTTATTCTGGATGTACCATTAAAAGGTTGAAGAGCCTCCAAATTAAAGCACTGCTGAAGTATTTTTATTTTATTTTACTTAGACCACTATCTGGCCTATAGATCCATATACTACATATTATTGTTCTCTTTATTAATATATCTCTCTTCCTTTCTCATGCACATAGTAACTTCATTTAACCCTAAACACACTTCCTCTCACTGTCTCAGTCACCAACCTCTCCCCCTCTCTCTCTGTGTCTCTCTCTCTCTGTCTCTGTCTCTCTCTCTCTCCATCAGTGTGTGGTGTGAAGTCATTGCCTCTCAGCCTCTCAGTGCCGGGCTGAAGCTGAAGGAGCGCTGTGGGGCTCCACAGTTCAGGGAGAGACTCAGCTCAGCTCAGCTCAGCACGGTCCGGTCCTCTCAGCTCAGGGTGACAACTGCAGCAGCCTGCCCGCATGGAGACACCACCAACCCGGACACCATGCACCTCTAACAGCTCCAACTACACCGTCTTTTGTCTCGCCTGAGGAAGGGAAAAGTCTGCAGGATCACTTTCCTTTGGACTGTGCGTTAAAGGATTTTTTTTCTCCTCCTTCCTGCCTCTCTCAGTCTCGCATTTTTTTGACTTTTTTTTTTTTTTTTTTTCCTTGGAAAAAAAAAAGGCTCTGCTGTTTTTTCCTCTGAGTCTACCTGCCTGCACCCATGAATTCAGATAAAAATGTGTACCTCGGCAGAGACAAAGGCATCATGCGGAAGAGAGCCTTGCTCCTTCGGAAAGGTTGCAGCTTCGAGATTACCAGGTAGGTTCTCCTTTTGTTTGAGAGGGGGGACGGTTTTTAGTCTGGGACAAAACGGCTAGACTAACCCACAGAAACTGCAATCTCCTACAGAGAAGTGCCACTTCACAATAAGGCCACACAATGAGTGTCTTTCACCTTGTGCATTGAGGATTTAGCCAAGCTCTGCTGTGTATATGTATGTGTGTGTGCATAGATTATAGGAGCCCCAAACCCTCTAATAATGCATCTAAAGAGTGGAGTCTGATTTTCACTTCTCTGGCTATAGAATCACATCTTTTGTTCATCTCATCATTTTTCATCCTGGACACCCATGCGCTCACATTTCCCTATCGGACCGTGTTTTGGAGAAGCGTTACGCACGGATGCATTTCGTCTGCACCTGACTGCAATGTTGACAAAGCTGCTTTAGTGTGCAGGACGTCATTTTATACACTGTTAAGAATTTCCCAGTAAAATAACAGTAAAGAACTGATGGCAGCAGGGTTGCCTTTATATTACTGTAAAATTAGCATTTAATAATAATAATAACATTATTATAAAATACAGTTTGAACTGTTTTATTTTTATTAATTTCACAGTATTTTACTGTTTAAAGATACATTATATAGCTGTTTTTCACCTTTCTTTTACATTATCTTCCTGATTTGTTTTAATGCACTATTTAGGTTGTATTTTTTCTACATACATTTTAATAAACATTGTTTTTTGCCTAGATGAATAGCAGGTTACAGACATAGGAATAGTCACACTAAATACAATTAAAGGCACTTGAACAATAAAGCTAATTCACTGATTTTACAATCATGTACAATGTACAAGCCTCACATGTGCAGATCAGGTCCCAGAATTAAAAAAAAATACTGCATGAAACTGTTATTGATGATACTTTAGACAGTTGATCAGCAGTAAAGTGCTGTTTTTTAAGAATGCATTATAGTTCAGTTAAAAAACCTATGAGCGTAATTTAACAGGTTTTCTTTTGCATTAACAGTAAAGCACTGTTTTTAGTAATAACAGGTTAATACTGTTGAAATCCTGCTGTAAATTAACAGCAACTGTTTACAGTGTAGCCAAAATGTGCTTTTGATTGGGCAAGTCCTGCAACCACAGAGCCTCAGTGTGCTGTCCAATCATGCACCAGATAGAGGGCTGAGAATGTGCAGGTTTTAATTCCAACTACATGAAGGAGATGATTTGAGGTGGATCAAATCACCTGCTGTATATAATCTCATGAGGCACAGCTGCACACCTGTGAGTGCAGCACACATCCTAAGGCCATAGACTCATGAAGGCAAAGGGGGGGGGGGGTCTTCTAGGACCACATACCGTGCAGCTGATGTGTGTCTTCTCAGTGTGGTATGACTGTTTTTTGGCAAACATCCCTGGAGGTTCTTCTGTGGCCTTGTGTTGTCCAGCTCTGACTGTTGTGTGTCCCCGGAACTGTTTAGATATCCCAACCTGCTCCCTGCATGTGGTCCCTTTCTCTCAAAGTCATCTGTCAGTTTGTGTACTGGTGGTTATTTGGACCATAGAGATAGCAGGTATTATTTTAAAGGCTCTCACTTTTACTGATGTCAGATCAGTTCCTTCCCCTTTTTTCACACGAGACTTCCTAGTTGAGGATTGTTTGTCAAGAGTGTGTTAGAGCACAACAGCACATGCATTCAGTAAGCTTAGAGGTGTTTTCATTCGGGCTGCAACAAACAGTTATTATCGATTAAACTGACAATATAAACTAGGGCTGCTCCCTCTTAGTCGATTAGTCGACTCATCGGTCGTTTTGGACTTAGATTTCTTTAGTCGATTAGTTGTTTTTTTAATGTGTCTTTCATGCTGAATGACTTATTTTTTAAGAAACTTATGAGCACATCTTTGGTAAACACAAGATTTAATGTGATTCTTTGTGGAGAAACTCAGTTTTACAGATCTGTCGATTAAATCAACGAATCGATTAGTCGACATACACACTTCATAATATGTTTTGAATGTCATGGCACATCATTTTGGATAACTAACGATACATTTGTGACAGTTTTATGGTAAAAGTATCCCAGTAATGTGTGACTGTATTGACCCAAACTGGGTCAATTTTGTAGTGATTTTGATGTCCAATCGGATATATTAGAGCTCAAGATGACATCAACACGTCTTGTTTTGTTCGTCTTACAGTCCAGACATCAAAAATATTCAATTTGCTATCATGTAAAAGCAGAAAATTCTCACATTTGATAACTTGAGATAACTTGAAACTAGAGCTGCTACAACTATTAAATTAATCACCAACTACTTTGATAATCGATTAATCGGATTAAGTCATTTTTTTTATGACAATTTCACACGAATGTCGAATAGGATAAAAGGATGAAGTGATGATATTTTGGACAGACATGGATGGAAACTGCCACTTGACTGGTTGGTGGAGGCATACAACCACGAAGCAGTAATTTAATTTTTTTAAAGTTTAAATTCTCAGATTCCAGCTTCTTAAATGTGAATATGTTCTGGTTTCTTTACTCCTCTAAGACAGTAAACTGAATATCTTTGAGTTGTGAACAAAACAAGACATTTGAGGACGTCATCTTGGGATTTGGGAAACACTGATCGACATTTTATAGACCAAACAACTAATTGATTAATCAGGAAAATAATGAAAATTAAAATAATCATTAGTTGCAGCCTTACTTGAAACCATCAAACTGTTTGGCATTTTGCTTGAGAAAATAAATCGATTAAATAGTTGCCAATTAATTTTCTTTCCTAATCGACTAACCTTTGCAGCTTGATTTATCTTGATCGTATCACCTCCCCTCCTTCCACCTCCACTCTCATTTCCTGCTATTTCAGACAATCTGCGGAGGTATGCACATGAAGTGCAAATTTACTCTCGCTTCATTGCCCTTATAGCTGATTACTTTCTCTCAGTATGTGTGATGGTGACACTTGTGTTGGAGACGTCTCTCCATCCAGGCTGCCAGGTCCCCACTTTTCCAAATAGAGGCATGTACTGTATTCAGGGTGCGTGCGGGGGGCGAGATTTGTGCCAAGCGCTTACTTTCGAATCACACATCTCTTCTAATTAGCTTGATTTATCCCGTTTTGTGAAGGAGCTCCTTCCATGTCTGTACGCCGTGGACCCAGAGTCACAGTGTAAGGCTTCCTGGCAGACCGTCTCTCAGACACTTGCAGTTTAACAGACGATCAATCAGAGACGAGCCTGAAGTGGTACTGCGTTGGGAAATAGATTCTCCGCTGTACTGAGGGGATATGAAAGACACTCCAGTAAAGGGCTGCTGCTGCTGCTGCTGCTGAGAAGTCTGTGTATAATTCATCGTGCTGCAGAGGTACATGACCAAACAAACCTAACACATTTAGACAGTACACATACAGTATGTTTGAAGCGTGCTTTCACATGCATAACATGCTAACACACACACACACACACACACACTGTCAGAAGTGTTTCCATATTTTTGCCTGTGGAAGTGTGTCATGAGGTACTTTTATCTAGACATTGATCTGCCCTCGTTTTCTCCTCCAGGCTACAGACATAGTGTGAGACAGGAATGGAAGAACTTCTCAGATCCTTTACATAAAAGTACCTATACAACAATGTGGCAATACTAATAAATGTACAGTAGAGAGGTATTATCAGCAAAGTGTACTTCAAGTATTAGTAAAAGTACTCGTTTTGCCCCTGTGAGTGATTAGATTGTTAACAGGGATGCATCAATTCATAAGCAGCAGTTCAGCTGGTTGAGGTGGAGCCAGTTTTAAAGGACCAGTGTGTAACATTTAGGGGGATCTATTGGCAGAAGTTGAATGTAAGATTAATCAGTATGTTTTCTTTAGTGTATAATCACCTGAAACTAAGAGTTGTTGCGTTTTCGTTACCTTAGAATGAGCCGTATATATATCTACATACGAAGCGGGTCCTTTCCACCGAGTCGGCTGTCATGTTTCTACAGTAGCCCAGAACGGACAAACCAAACACTGTTGACTTTTCCGGCTTGGGCCGGAGTCGATAGCGTTACTCGCTCCCGTCGAAGCCTCCCTTTCTCTCTCTCTCTCTCTTGCTTCACCACTCACCTCCCACATACACACACACACTCTGGCTCTACTATTCTCGAAATGACCGACTCTACTCTTACAACGACTGGCTCTAGAGAAGGCCCATTCGCGTCGGCCACCGTAGTTCTCCGTCTCACTTGGCACACGGGAGAGGTTTCAATCTGGATGCCACCAAATCCTACACACTGCACCTTTAAGTACTTTATATACAGTTAGGTAGTTTGTAAAGTGGTTCCCAACCTAGGGGTCGGCCCCCTCCAAAGGGTCACAAGATAAATCTGAGGGGACGTGAGATGATTCATTGGAGAGGAAAGAAGAAAACTTTAATTATTTTTCTGACTTTTCTCCAATCTTTTATTTCTTTTTTAAAATATTTTATGATTTGACCTTTTTGGTCCGCAATTATCTAATGAAACCGTTTATAGGGGAAATGTTCCTTTGGTGGAACACTAAAGCGAACAAATCACAATACTTTTTGCAAGAAGACACAAGCCAAAAATGTTTGGAACCACTGATTTAATTTTGAACATTGTGTTGTATTTGATAAACTTATCATGTGTTTTTATTATGTAAAGTCTTAATCTGAAAAGTAACTCGTAGTTATAGCTGTCAAATGAGTGTAGTGGAGTAAAATAAAAGGAACGACTCAAAGTACAAGCATCTCAAAATTATACTTAAGTGCAGTGCTTGGGTAAATATACTTAGCATACTTAACACTTCTGGTGTGAGAGATCTCTTAGTGTTTGAATTCAATACAAAAAAGATTATGCTAAATTTTAGCGAGAAGTTCTGTTCTGTGCTAATCCGTCTTGGGATAAACAAACAGATTCACATCACATTATAATTTCTGACTGTGTCTTGGACCGTGCTTCATATAGTGACTCAGCCTTATCTAACAGAGTCATCAGAGTGCCAGTTGGCAGATCGTCTCTCTGACAGCAGGTAGCTGCAGAGCTGCAGGTGAAAGCAGAAGAGCTGAGTGGATGACTGGAACCAATAATTGGGTCATTTTCCTCTGCTATGCTGGTTGCAGGTGGTTTATAGTTGCAGGTGGGTTTTGTGGCTCCAGAGAGTCATGTCTAGAAACTTAGGATAGGATGTCAGGCAGCGAATCTGACAAGGTTTTGCAAGTTTTTACAATTTTTGGGTTACCTTCTACAGGACCGCTCCAGGGGGAGCTGCACAAAATATGATGATAGAGTGAAGATACTGGCATCATATGAAAATAGAAAACAGGAAGGAAGTTAAATAACGCTCCAAACTTATGCAAAAATTTGGCGAGGAAAAAACTGGCATGGCCATTTTCAAAGGGGTCCCTTGACCTCTGACCTCAAGATATGTGAATGAAAATGGGTTCTATGGGTACCCACGAGTCTCCCCTTTACAGACATGCCCACTTTATGATAATCACATGCAGTTTGGGGCAAGTCATAGTCAAGTCAGCACACTGACACACTGACAGCTGTTGTTGCCTTTTAAGCTGCAGTTTGCCATGTTATTATTTGAGCATATTTTTTATGCTAAATGCAGTACCTGTGAGGGTTTCTGGACAATATTTGTCATTGTTTTGTGTTGTTAATTGATTTCCAATAATAAATATATACATACATTTGCATATAGCAAGCATATTTGCTCACTCCCATGTTTATAAGAGTATCAAATACTTGGTTCATTTTGAACCGATAAAAAATGTGTGATAATATTTGCGATGAATCACGATTAACTGTGGACAATCATGTGATTAATCATGATTAAATATTGTATTGACAGCCATAGTGTAAAGCCTTTTGTGGCTCCAGAGGCAGCTGCACGAAATATGATAAATTACCTCAAGGGATGTCACATGAGTCAGCGTCGGTTGGGGCTGGAGAGACCACAAGTTTGAAAAAAAAATAATAATGTCCACCCTGAGTCTGTCAGTGTTGCAGTGGAGTACTCTTTACGAAATTTGATCTTATCACGCTGGTGCATAAAACAAGAACACACAAGTTCTTTGCCCTTGAGCTTGACGGGAGTGTCTGGATGTCCTCCAGGAGCAACAAATCCTAACCTAATTTAGCGTCTTTTTCCATTAATTTTCATAACAATTGCAGCATATCAACTCCGCCTGTCACTAAACTCTCCACTCTGGTCTGTCTCCAACCTCTTCCAGTCATCCTCGGCTAATTGTGTGTGAATCAGATTAGGCCACACGGTGCCAGAGAGACAAAAGGGGAGTTATGTGAACAGGCAGTAAAACATACAACGAACCAGCAAGCATACAAAACACTGGCCACTGGAGGAAGATTTTTATCAGATGAAGCCAGGATCAAAAATCTGAAAAAGTCAGCACCGTGCTTTGTAATGAGTTCAATGGCAACATCAGCAAATTCTGATGCAGTGGAAACTAACCGCGTGGAGTCTTGTCGATCCATAACAGAACATTTGTAGTTCATTTAAGGAAAGGCATGCGCTGGCAGGAAGCGGAGAAACCCATTTATCATAGGGCTAACGCAGGGCAATGTGTGATTAGAACATGTTACTATGGTTTAATTTTGTAACGCAGACCTAACAAATAGACTGAGATAAGGAGCTTGCACACAACGTACGAAGGAAAGATTAGGTTTTGACGCCTGGATTAGTCGACTTTGAAACGTTCACTCTGCATTAATCAATCCAGCCACTCCTTGCTTTTACCGTCCATGAACAAAAAGCTTCTCATAGAGCAGCTATAACTTCCCCCTTGCAACTGCGGCCACATTAACGGAGCAAAAATAGATCCTGCAGCCGCCGAAACTCTGACAGACTCTTTCACTCATCCTCCTCTCTCCCTGAACTTCTCACTTCAGAGGTTAGATGAGTGCATTTGCCTTGAAATGTTATCTTCATTAACCTCTCCTTCTGCCAAACCCACAGTGTTTGTGACTGTTGTTGCCAGGGGTTTTTGCCGTCTTGTCAGATTGGCACAACATCTGGAGCCAGATGTAGCTGAAGGCGTGCTGCATTCAGGTGCTTTGCAAAGGAGTGGGGCGAGGGAGTTTTGAGTGTCTTTTTTAAAAGAGGAAAAAAAAGAGAAGGAAATATGTATTAGGGTTTGTCCTCTTGTGGTTTCCTGGTGAAGCTTTTACAGTAGGCTTCAAAGCAGCATGTGAATGAAGAACATATGTTTTGAATGTCAGACATGTTTTCTATGTTTTTAGATCTAAGAAGAAGGCACCAACATGGACAGGGCCATATTGATGTGCTCTCTAACAGACAGATGGAAAGTAGTTGTGGTAGGCTGGGCTGCTGGGGTATCCCTCTGCGTTACAGCCTGTCATAAAGCGCCCAACGGGGAGTTGAATTGATGGGCTGACTGACGTTTTTGCTGACTTAAGGCACTACTCTGCTTTGCATTCTGTGAACTCATTTAGCCCGCACACACACGTTAGACACAGATTGTTGTTTTGCATGAGACAAGAGACAAGTCCTCCACATTAAATGACAAAATATGTTAACGACACAAAAAGCCTTTTCTGATCTGACGCCCCTATCAGCAGGTCATTTGTCAGTGCTTTCCAAGACCATTTCCAATCACTGTTTTATGATGTGACAATGCCGTGGTTTCCTAAATCGAACTGTAGCCGTTTTATTGCCTGAACCTAAGCACCTGTTTATCTTAACTTCACAACAAGTGCTGACCGGAAACAGATGACGTCAATGGGTCTGACGAAGCATCCGTATATGACGAGTTGGGATGATAACGTCTTGCTTTTTTCACAAACGCAGCAGTTCTCCCCAAGACCTGTAAACAGACTGTGATAATCGTTTCAGCTCTAAAAAAAAAATAATGCTCCCAGGGATTATGATTGCATGCACAGTGTCGGTGTAATATTGTATCACTTGTCTGATTTCCATAGAAGGTTGTAGCTGGGAAATTGAAATAGTGTGCTGCTCTGCTCAGCCGTACAGTCAGTCCCTCAGTGAGGTCTGATAAACACTGGACTGTAATCACTCCCATATGTGGCTGCATAGCTCAGCACAACCCGGCACAGTTCAGCCATGCGCACAATGTAGCGCACCAGGCTCATTTAGACAGAAAAATAGATTCAAATTACTGGAAGAAAAAAGAAAAATCCCTCTCTTGATTACAGCCCTATGTAAACTTCTACTCTCCGACTGAAACATCTGCTTCCATTTAGGGCTTTAAGACACATACCTACACATTAAAATGCACTGCGCACTGCTCCGGGAAAGCTCGGAGTCTGGAAAAACATTTCCCATTATAGTCGGCTGGAATAAGCCCAGCGAGTTGTACTTAAAGCAAAGGTATGGGTTGAGATGCGGCCAGCTCGAGCACAAGCCACAAACCGCTCGCGTACAATAGTCATATTCTGGAGAAGTGTTTTCTTTTTTTCTCACAGTTGTGCAAACTTTTTTTTTTTCTTACCACGGTCACTGTCGAAGATGACGCAAAGAGAAAGTGAGTGTGTGTTGAAGTATGAGCGATCAAAGGAAGTCTGCACAGTATGGGTACAGTCTGTGTGTACACTGTGAGTTGCCCCCGTCATAACCCTTAAAGCGTGATTCGGGAGAGACGGAGGAGGAAATGGAGCCTGTGAAGGGTTACTGTTGTACATTTTTACCCTGCGGTTTTGGAAGGGAGGCAGGCCAAAACCTCTTCTTGGTTAGAGAGCGAGCAGCAGAAAGAACGGGTGAAAGGATGAAAGGGACGGAAGTGCAGCAGATTGAAAGTACGTGTAGAAACAAATAGGAAGAGTATATTTTCAGCAGGGGCCGTAAAGATGTGGCTAAAATGAAGTTGTTGAAGTGTGGACATTCTTTAAAAAACAGCTTGAGTTTCCCCAACTGTAGGCCTCTTCTCCACTTTCTCATCACACAGGGACGTTTTACGGCACACAGGTCCAATAGAAACCTGATTGAGTGGTTCAGGTCTTTTTCCCGCTGATGGTGAGGAGGACAGTGACAGCGAGGAACAACAGATCCGACAATCAGGTTTTAGAGGCGGTTATGTAGGTTTCACTAATCTAGAGCCAACACACCTACATTAATTAGATTTATCTCCAGCCAAGAATGATTCATATTTGCCATTTACGATAATATGAACAGCTTTTTGTGAAGGGTTGGGTGGAAGTAGGAGAGAATAACATGGAGCCATACGCATATTTATTTTGTTCAAAGGCAGAACATGTGATTCCCATCTCTGTTTCACAAACTAACGTATAAAGAAACCTGAGGAACTGGTTCCAAAAATATATTAAAACATTTCTGAATTACCTCATAAAGAAACAAATTAGGGCTGCAACTAAAATTTATTTACATTGTCAATTAATCTGGTGATTATTTTCTCGATTAATCGTTTAGTTGTTTGGTCTATAAAATGTCAGAAAATGGTGAAAAATGTCGATCAGTGTTTCACAAAACCCAAGATGATGTCTTCAAATGTCTTGTTCTGTACACAACTCAAAGATATTCAAAAACAAAAACAACAAAAAAAAATCCAAGTTGAGTAGGATGGGGTAATTTAAAATGTAATTGATAGATCATATAATAGTTATTTATTTTTGTATTATTATTATTATTATTATTAGTTATTTATTTATTTAAATGTTTCCCTAAAAACACAATTAATGCAGTAAAGGGTTAGTTATTATTAATTTATTTAATTTATAATAATTATTATAAATTATATAACATAAAATATATATTGTTTGAATAAACTCACAAGTCATATACAATACATGCATTGTTTTCTCATTTAATGGTGATACAAGTTATAACCACAAGAGGGCAGACTCTCCCTTTTAAAAGCAGTGATGTTACCATATGGTGAAGGGTCAGTGGTTGTAAAAAATTAAATTTAAGAACAAGCATTCACACTTTGGATCTTTGTCATTTAGTTTGAGCTTTTTGATTCTGCACAAGATACAATCACAAGAAACTCAAGCTGCGAGTTGCCGAAAAAATCATTTATACTTTTCCACCAGGAGGAGTTAGTGCATTCAGAAGCAGTGACGTTTATGTGGAGAGCAGCTGGACTCGGGTAGCTGCAGCCGACGGTTTCATTCAGACAGCAAGCTCACTTATTTCTTTGTGTTCTGTAACAACAGAAATTGTTGTTATTGCCTACAAGTACTAACGGACTAAAGTGCGTTGTCAGTGTCCAAAAAACTGTACAAAAGCACACACACGACGCATGTAGCCAGAGGGCGAAGGGCAGAGTGGTCTGATCGTTACAGACAAAAGGTTAATTCACCTAATCACATTTAATGAGAGTGCCATCATCAATCGCTGCAGCTTGACACGCTGACATTTCCCAGAGGCCACATGGTGACCTGCTGGCATTTCGGACGCACTAGAAACAAAGAGGCCAAGATCTGAATCCAAATCGTCGGCACGTGTCTGTACGTATGTGTGTGTGTGCATGTGCTTACGTGTGTAAATGACGGCCATTAGAGAATATCTCAAACTGGTAAAGACTGCTCACTGAGGTGTACATCCAGAGGTTTAAATCATTCGTCAGTTAAAGCCAGAGGTGGAAGAAGAAGAAGCGCTCAGATCCTCGAACCAACACAGCAATGTACAAATACTCCATTATAGGGCTGCAGCTAACAATTATTTTCATCATCAGTTAATCTGCAGATGTTTTCTTGATTAATCCATTCATTATTTGTCTATGAAATTGTGAAAAATGTGGGTTATAATTTCAAACAGTCCAAGTGATGTATTCATTTTTATACAACCAACAGTCCAATAGCCGAAGATATTCAGTTTAATTTGAAATATGACGAAGAAAAGCAACAAATCCTCACGTCTGAGGAGCTGTAACCAGTGAATATTTGGCATGTTTTGATTCATAGTTGCCGATTGATTAAACGACTAATGGTTGCAGCTCTACTCCGTTGCGAGTTAAAGTCCTGCATTCGAACTCCTAGTAAAAGTACAGAAGTTTTAAGCACAAAATGTACTTAAAGTAAGTAAACTTAATACTACGAGGTGTAGCTAGTTTTGAAGTGGCAATCAGATTTCAGTCCTGCTTGATTTAGAGTTTCTTTGTGAGTGAAAACAATGGGCTTTTGTTCAGACTTTAGCAGTCTGGAGTCTTTTTGTTAAAACATGAGCGTAGAAATTGAATAGAAAAATTAAATTTCACTTTACATGAGCTTCAGGTTTTCAGAATTGTGTGCATAGTTTCATTTTTTGAGTGTATATACTGGAGAAAAACTGTATTACAACATTGTTTTCTGGGAATGTCACCACAGACACCCAGTTTGTACCACTGCAAATATATAAATATTGCAATACTTTCATCAGTGAGCCATAGGCTCAATCACCATTGTGTCACCTTCTTCAGCAATAGATGGTGACTTAACAGACCTTTATTTAAAAGAGATTATTACTTGAACTACTTTATATACAGGTAGGAAGTTCAGTCCAGTGTCTCCCAACCTAGGGGTCGGGTCCCTCCAAAGGGTCACAAGATAAATCTGAGGGGGTCGTGAGATGATTAAAGGTTCTCTATACGATATTCAGAGCATTAATATAGCAGCTATGTAAAGATTTAGAGGAGTAATGTCATCCTGAGCGGAGAATGAAGTCTCTCTCCCTCTATCTGTTTTGTAATCTGAGTTTCTCTGTGCTTTGTTGAGCGGCAGCGCGTGCCTTTAAGTGCCCCGCTGGCTAGCTACCTGACCGATGTGGCGCCCACCCTCCGGTTCAACCCTCCAGGTTAACACTGTTAGCTCTGTCAGCAGTGTTGCCGTCGTTTTCATTGTTTTCAAATGTGTATAATTTGACCACTTTGGCCCTCAAACAATGAATATAACCATCTACTGTAAGAGGTTTAATCAGTTGTTGTTGGAACTGCTAACAACTCACATATGAAGAGGTCACTACTGTGTTAATCTTTAACAATGCAAAAGTAGCGCAAAATGAAAAAAATACTCATTCAAGTACTTTAAAAGTGTTCTTAAGTACATTCTACATTGACTGCTGCCAAAAACTCCACAGTCTGAGCTAAATTGTCTTTTTGACCTCACCATTTTGCTGCTGTTCCAGTGTGTGTGTGGTACAGGGTGAATCATGCCCATAATCAAATTCAAAGCCATTTACTGCTTCCTCCTCCAAAGTACACATTATCCATGCAGGGACCAAAGCTTCATCAATGAAAGGTGACATCATGGCAGGTCTATTGATTTGCATGTTGTATCTGGATGTGCGTTGACGCTCGTAGTAGTGCGTCTCGCACTTTGCATTACATTGTGTGTGTTCATTTTCATACATGTATTTAAAGAAATGACTCCCATTGGGTTCGGAGTGATTCAGCGTCAGTAGCTGCACATCTAATCACATTGTACGCTCTCTCTCTCTCACACACACACACACACACACACAGTAACAGAGGCTTTGTTTATCCGATGCGTGGGAAAGGTGCCGTGGTCAGACGCGGCTTACCGGGTGAGACTAAAGGGCCGGAGTGGCAGCTGTCCAGAGAGAAGGCGGCGTATAGCTCCGAGGGATTAATACACTATTGAGTCAAGAGCTCCTGATCCGCATCAGGCAGCTTCACAGGCTTCAAGTGCCGCGGCTAACGTGCGAGTGCTCGTGCATACACACTTACAATCCTTATTGGCATGGACACATGGATTGAACCCACGCACCATAATGCTTACACCTACGTTTATAACCTGCTCTTTGAGGTTGCATTTGTCTGGGGAATGCAAAGCCTGGGATAGCCCATCACGGCTGGGTCCCACACACACACACACACACACACACACACTTGCATGTATATGAGTTGACGATTGCGGGTTATAGTTTATATTTCACTTCCTAACTAACACTGAAGCCCTCAGTAGAGACTCACAGGTTACTCGGCATGATGGAAAGTTGGATTTGAGGGTGTGTGTTGAGACCTTTGTTTGTTTTAACAGCAGTCAGTATCTTTATAAGATAATACAAAAATATGGTGACACATACTGTTGTTTGAGTTAATCCACGTGCAAATGTCAAGCTCATTTAAATGAAAGGCGACACCCAGCCTGAAGAATTATGGTTGGATCCTTGTGTCGTGAATATACTGCTGAAACAGTTAGTCGATCAACAGAAAATTAATCCACAAATTAATTGATGAATGTTTATCATTTTCTTTTTGACATAATAAATTGAAGTAACCTCTCGCTGTCTTATACATTCTGGCAGACTAGACGGCTGATTGCCGCCTCTTGCAGTTGGGCATTTAAAAGCGTAACCTGTTGCAGCATTAAAGGTACCCTGTGGAGTTTTTAAACAAACAAAGTTATGTTTACATTCTCATTTTTTCTTACCAAAACCAGGCTGCTCTCATACACTTTCATATTCTCATACACAATTAGTATGTAATCCACATATTTTTTGAACCATGAAGTATAAAGGCCGACAAACGCTGCGTTTTAAGGAGGAGGTCGAGGTGGATGGGTGGGTCACAACACACAACACACTTTCGCCCAGGAGACCGGCGGTAGTCCCCCCGGGTGAAACCAGACACCAATTGTCACGTAACTTACGTACTTAAGTTACACCATTTCAGGATTTATTTGAACCCAAACCATAATCTTTTCCTTAACCTACATAAGTAGTTGTGTTGCCTAAACCTAACCAAGTTGTTTCCTGTGAAGATGGCAGTTTATTTTGAAAAAAAATGTATGCAGGAAATTTTTCCACAAGCTTTGCGTGCTGTTGGACATTTGTAGAAAAAATGCATCAAAAAAAGAGGAATAACTTTATAACCACATTGTGTGTATCCTTAAAAAACAACAATTGCAAAGCTAATTTTTGGAAGAATTTTAGACTTATGCTGTCTACATTCTTGTTTACTTGTGCTTTCTAGTCTTCTTCTCACTTTGTTCCTGTGCTGGCACATTGCTAGGGTATGCATGTTTCTTGCCACGTTACCAACTTTCCATCAGTGGAATTGCTGAATATGATACAAACAAAACTGGGACCCACTCTTGAAAACATTCTTGCTTTGTTGACATTGGCCGCGCATGCTTTTAATACATGTTCGTGCATGTGAGTGTGCCCAATTATTCGCCACTCTGCACTGTGCTCAATGGTGGTTACAGCTGATAATGCCGCTGTATACATGACATAATTTATCAGTCAGTTTTTCTGACATCAGTAAAGACTCAAAAAACAAACACCTGTTTACGTCATCTTTTCAATAGTGAGGAATCAGTAGATTATATTCATCACCTGGAGCAGACCGGTGCTACATTATACTGGATATTTCTCTCATGCCAGCTGTGTTCTGCATTCAGGAGGATACCGCAGCTCCGTGGCCATGTTACCAGACTGATCTTTGAACAGGAAGTCTTCCCCGTCTGACTTCCCTTGTTACAGACTGGCTTCACAGGCGACCGTTAAAAACCAGAAGCCTGCTTATGCAAAGGCCATGTGGGCAGTGCGTGTCAAAGTGAGACAATGGGAGGGTGTGTGATGAAGCTGTGTTTATGCAACATGTATGATGGTCTCTGTATGCCGCCTCGGGGCTCTAATTAGAGGCGGGGGTGTTCAGGTATCTCAGGTTGATTGTTTGTAACTCGATCCTGACGTGTGAGAACGAGGGCTTTATTTTCAGAGGTGTCTTTTTTTTTTGAAAAGGATTTCTTTTTCTTCGGGCTGTTTCGGATTTCAGCTGCATTTCAACACGAGCTATTTTTAATAGTAGTCGCATTCAGAAAGAGAAAATGCCATGTGTGTCGGTAGCTTTGGGTGTTTTCCTGTGGTGTGGCGTGCCACAGAGGGGGGTTTCTGCTGATTAAAAATTGATGAGCAGCTGAGTGCTGCGTAGCCTGAGCCGAGCATTCCTGCACTCTTTCATGTGTGTGTGTGTGTGTGTGTGTGTGTGTGTGTGTGTGTAGACTGAGCTGGAGACACAGGCTGTGGCTGGGCTATTGTGAAGGTATCAGATTTACCTGAGCTCCCATTTCACCTGCTAATCTGCAGGTGTGTATGTGTGCAGAGAATAAAAAACATGTCTGTTTTGACATGTTTTTGCCCCATTCCTGTATTTTTCTTTTAGTCCTCTCCTCCTCACATGGTTAGTCCACGTATACCGTTGCATTACTCTGAGTGTTAAAAACCTTACCCCTATGTTCTGTTTAGGGTTCAGAAGACCCCAGGCCCTTTTTAACAGCTTAAACAAAACACTCTTACCATTGTTATGGCACCATGATACTTGAAACGGCTATAATTGATATTTTTATAAAAGCAATGTAGGCATGTTTTTACTGTTAACGCTGTCAATGCCTGGTCCATCCTGGCTGCGCCTACCCAGTATGCCTTACTTACCTCTACACTCTACCTCTGATTGTCTACTGGCTTCTAAACCTAAATGCTAATGGTAGGTAGTCTAGCTATGATGTTAACCAGAGCTGCTGAGTTGCTCTCCTCAGCCATGGCAGTACGAAGCTACCTGGCCCGAACACCGGTATGATTGTTTCATCATTAAATTCACTCATGAAAATGTTTTGAGGCGAGAAATCAACTGTGTAGATTTCAAATATTGGCAGTTTTTTTTTACGGAAATAGATGAGTTGGGAATTGAGAGGCTCCACACACTGGCACGACAGCGAGCTGGCTGGAAAAGTCTCTAGAGACCGGTCTCCTAGACGTGCCAGAGGGGATTGTTGGCTAGTCAGCCGGCCAGTCACACTCACAGAACCTGCTGTCTCAAGAGACCGTCTCGTACACAAGAGACTTATGTTTACCTTTTTACGGTGCTATAATAAAATAATAATAATAATAATAATAATAATAATAATAATAACAATAAACTGTGTCAAGTCTTTTGCCAAGACAATTGGTAGCCTCTATACGAAATATGGGAATATATGTGTAAAAACAATGCAGATTTGTGTCGTGACATTTAAACAAACCATTCGTCAACAGGGAAATAAAAGCTACGAGAGCGGGAGACAGCGGGTTCTGTGAGCGCGCCTGGCCGGGTGGCTCGCTGACAGTCCTCTCAGGAGCGAGCTCGC
Organism: Sebastes fasciatus; assembly: GCF_043250625.1. Classification (NCBI taxonomy): domain Eukaryota; kingdom Metazoa; phylum Chordata; class Actinopteri; order Perciformes; family Sebastidae; genus Sebastes; species Sebastes fasciatus. The sequence continues at coordinate 13,046,621 of NC_133813.1, forward strand.
TGTCGTGCCAGTTCGTAGAGCTTCTCAACATTTTCAGGCAGCTGTTTTCGGCAAAAAAAAACAACTCAAAAACATCATCAGCACATAAAGTATTGGGGTTCGTGGGACCCCACAAAATGAGGAAGTCAGTGACAACAAAACACAAGACAGCATGTTTTCTGTGGCACGCAATCACTCGGTTCCTCTAATAAATGCGACAGCTGTGTGATAAATGCCAGTCTCACATCTGTTGTGTCTCCAGGACCGACCACATAAGGCCGAAAAGTGCATTTTGAAGAGCTAAAAAGAGAGACAGGAGAGGGAGAGATGAAGAGTAAGAGGAGAAGAGGAAGGCTGCATGAATAAATGAATGACCTCATCATTGCCTGGACCTGCTGTTGAGTGGGATTATGGGTAAACCCCAGAGAACACATAAGAGTGATTGATTGGTGAGCATCTGAGAGGCCAAAGAAACACAAAGATCCGTTCATCCTTTCAGAGAAATGTTAGAACATGTGGTAATATGTCATCCTTTATATAGACTTTATGAGGTGTAATGGTTAGCAAATCATTTACGAATGCTTTAAATCAGTTATAAGCCATAGGAACAATTCAAGGATTGCCAGGTTGTGAAAAATAGTTCTTGTTTCTTCTCTATCTTATTAGGAAGTGGGAGTTTTTATTAATGTTACCAATGAATTTGTAGCTGCTTATTGGCCTATTAGGAAAGGATAAACCAAAATGTTTTTTTACAACCTGGCAACCCAGAAGTTGTTCTTCTTATTAACGGCTAAAACGGCTCCATAAAACAGTTTAATTATTCGCTAACTATTAAAGGGAAGCTATCATGCTTTTATGCTTTTCCCTTTCCTTTTTTGTGCATGTAAAAGGTCTGCAAAGTTACAAAACCAAAAGTCCAAAACAAAGGCAGTTACTCTCCTCCCTCCCCCCACAGAAACTCTGCTCGGGAACTACCTGAAACTTCTTGCTTGAAGTCTTGCCGTTTGTTCTGTAACGTGGTGATGTCACCGAGTGACAAGCTCCCTGCAGGAGCTCAAACAGAGCGTTTCAGATAAAGGGTGAAAAGAGTTATAAGAAAAATAAAGTGGTTTTCTTTTAACATTAAAGAAAGTAAACATATTCTAGTAGAAACACAAAATACAAGCACCTGAAAATAAGCCCAATAGGTCCCCTTTAATAAAGTCATTAGTTAGCCTCAACTTATGCTTTACAAAGGGTGACTTATTAGCAAGTACATTTGATTGCCTTTTAAAATAAAAGCTGATTTACTACAAATGATTGGACATTATAGGATTATAGGACATTTCCTGCCTTATTTCTGCTCCTAACTTGACCAGGACATATTTGAGAGCAGGAAAAACACTTAAAATTCATGTTTCAATGCACCTTCTTATATATTTTCTCAGTGCTCACACCGGATGATGTGCAGCCTCAGTCAGTCTCTGCATCCTCCTGACATCACTTTGCGCTCCAGGATATTGTAACTGTCGAGAGAAGCAGCTTCACTGTAATTGCCGGTGATGTAACAGGAGCTGAAAGAAAGACGAAGAAGGGGGGAAAAAAAACAAAAAACGATAAGAATAATCTGCTCTGAATGGTTGCCTTTTTGCTCCGCAGAGCCTCCAGCAACAAACTGGTGGATTGAAAATGCACCATTTATGTGAGTGAGAGAGGGAGGGATAGAGAGAGAGACAGAGAGAGAGAGAGAGAGAGAGAGAGAGATCACCCAGTAAACACACACAGCTTCCTATGGCAGAGCCTGTTCCGCTTCATCATCATGCTGTGACCAGTTGCGCGCAAGAAAGAGTTCGACCACCAACCGGGTTTTGGATCAGCTGTTTGTTGGAGTTTGCGCCGCAGTGATGATCCTGTAACTGGAGGAGAAACACACGGAGAGAGGAGGGGAAGAAAAGAGACACCGGTTTTTTGTTGTTGTTGTCGCCTTGTCCGCTGGACTGACATCGCATGGGGACATGAACAGTGTGGATCCAGCCTCTAACAAACTGTTGACTTTCAATCAGCGGTAAAGAAACCAAACCAAAATCCTCTTATACTCTTACCTGTGTTTCTTCACACCTCTCATCTGTTGAATGCATAGTCTGTCTGTCGTCGTCTCTGTCATATCTCTGCAGCACTGGCTTCTTTTTATTATGCAGCCAAATAGCAAATGAGACAAAAGCTGGAGACACCTGCTCCATTTGTTGGTGCGTAAAAGTGCCTTGGATCAGCTAATGATGTTTACAATAATTGGGAGTTTTTGGTCTAGTTATGTATGAAGGGCTGCCACCTCTCATCTGTTGAATGCATATATATATATATATATATATATATAGCTCTCTGTCTGTCTGTCGTTGTCTCTTTGTCATAACCCTGCAGCATTGGCTTCTTTTTATTATGCAGCCAAATAGCAAATGAGACAAAAGCTGTAGACTCCATTTGTTGGTGCGTAAAAGTGCCATATTGCGCGCGTTGGATCAGCTAATGATGTTTTACAATAATTGAGAGTTTTGGTTCTAGTTATGTATGAAGATGCCATAATGTATTGATCTTTTACTTTGGGATGGCTGGCAAAACTGAGGGTCACTGAATCCACAAGTCTCCAGTCTGGAAGTATTGACGCTCCTCAACAGACTAAAAAGCTGTTGTGGCTGAACGCAGCCACAACAGCTTTTTAATTGAACCTCAGCAGCTGGATGCTTTATGCTTTATGCAGCTTTTGTCGCCAGTTTTATGAATTGTAAAATCAAAATTCATCCGTGTTGCTTATTAATTGATCTGTACCCCCCTTTTTTTCTCCAGGAGAGTAGATATCTCAGTATGTACATGGACGGAAAATAATGAATTATTCATTGCATAGCTTCTCAGTTCAAGGTAGAGTGGAGGTGCATGCAGCGACAGTATATGCGGCCACACTGATGGCAGGCATCTGGCTTTAAACTGTGCAGCCTGAGTTCAGATGTAGTCCAAGGTTACTCAGCATAGTGTAGCTCATTTCCAGCCTCTTATACTTAGATTGATGTGAAAATGCCATGCTGCAGCTCTTTACCAGGCAAGAGACACCAGGCAAGGCTGCAGTGACACTTGGAACAGAGAGAGAGATCATATAGTGAACATAAAGCTCTTATGCTGCCAATATAGAGGAGGCGCCTCCTTCTCATGCTGCACCAATTGTGCAGAGAGGGAGGAGTGGAGAGCCAGAAATGTCCTGAAATTTCCATGTAATGCTCTAATGACTTATTATGGCTTGAATTGGCTTTTATTATTTCTCTGTTTTGTGTGAGAATCATCTGCATCTTCGTCCAGCTCATCCTCATATTTCTAGTTTCTATACATTGCTGTAGTAAAATGACTTTTTTTATTAAGAATAATCTAGATAGAAAAGTGTGTGATGGTTTAGTATTCGTCAGTGCATGTAGTGCACCAATCTGTAACTTTAACTTTTAAATTAATTAACAATCAGGTCTTATAGCGCATGGATGAGATAAATTCAAATTGGTTTAAATCCCCAAAATGATTTGCAAAGCTCCCAAACTGAACCTGTTATTTGGCTGAAAAAAGACCAAAACACCATCTATCATTTAACATTTTAACGTCACATCCCTGCAGTTATATCTAGGAGCTGCAGCAGTCGACTGACATTTAAATTATTTAGATTGTCACATGCCCGACGTGGATGTACTCTGAGACAGAAAAGCTGTTGAATGTTTGATAAATTCTGAATGTTGGGCCTTTTTATAGGTTTCATTGTCACTCTCAAGAATCTTATGTTTGCTCTTATAAAGCCTGTTGGCATCAAGGTCTTTTTGGCTTTTCTGTCTTACACAGTCTCAAAAAGAGCCACTTAATGGAGTGATTTAAGAGTTTAAAGAGTCATACAGTATTTATCAACCGACAAAAGGATTGGCTTTTTTTTCTGGAGCAGCACTTGGAGGTTTAGTGTGATTTATACTTCACATTTCACTGTACTGTATGGAGCCTTTCAGTGGCGACTGTCCATTGTCTCGTGACAGAAACCACAATTTATACTGTAACCTTTTCCCGTACTCCATTACTGAGGGCAGCAGTTGAGTAATGAATGTCCATTTTACCTCGTTTCTGTTCCAGAGCGATTTCTCTTTGCTCCAAGCTTTCAACGTCATTTTTCTTTGGCTAACAGCCATTATGCTGCTGGAACGTGACTGAACCGCTGTGGTGCAGAGTTCAAGTTATGGTTACATGCGCAGCTTTGAATGCTGAATAAAGGTCTCAACTGTGTTAAGCAGCATGTTAGGAGTGTAACGGAACAGGACAGGCCTATAATCAATCACTCCTTTATTATCGCAAGAAGACTCAAGAGTCTGAAGCCATGCTGGCAGCTCTGTCAGCCTGTACTGTACGTAGGCACAGCTGTGAGCTAAATGCTGATGACAGTACCCTAACATACTCACAATGACGATGCTAACATGCTGATGTTTAGGTATAATAAGGTATAATGTTTACCATGTTCACCATCTTATTTTTGTGTGGTGGCGTCAGTGGGCAACCTCCAGGTCTGAAATGTGAAGCCAATGCGGAAGTGCCTTAAACTTGCATTCTATCTAATAGCCAGCAGGGGGCGACTCCTCTGGTTGCAAAAAGAAGTCTGACTTCTCATTTGATTTATTACCTCAGTAAACATTGTAAACTTCAGTTTATGGTCTCAGTCACTAGTTTCAAGTCTTCTTCAATACAGCATGATGTTCATTTAGTAAATTATGGTCCCATTTAGAGTCAAATAGAGCATAAAGAAGGGTATGCTTTAGGGTGTGGCTACCTTGTGATTGACAGGTCGCTACCACAGCGTTGTCCAGTCTGGGAGTTGTCCTTGTTTTCGTCTTATAACTTTAACCCTTTCACAGTGCGTTTTCAGTTCATGAAAGTTAATAATAACCTTTTTGGTCGCCTAAAAATGTCTTATTCAACGTTCTGTTGTACTTAGCTCCACCCTCTCATGTCACTTCCTTCGCGAAGTGTCACTCTGTCCGCCGTGTTCAGTTTATGAAAAATAATTATTAATTAAGGTTCCTGCACAATTAACAAGCTTTTAACAAATTAAAACAGCAATTTATATTACAATTTTTTCTAATTAATTTACCTTTTTTCACAAGAAACATCTGGTGGCCAAAAACAATCTTTGGCCCGTGGGCCCCACTTTTGGCAGCCCTGCCATAGAACCACAAAGCTAGCATGGCAAAAAAAAAAAGGAAAGATATAAAGATATAAAATGGGCATCAAACCTCATAATATTAGTGCTCTTTAAGCTGTATTATTTTGGAAAAATAACTGAAAACATCCATTAAAATAAATCTTGGATCAAACTCAGCACTTACTTTAATTTGAAGTAAAATCATGACTGGGACAAATTTGAATTTCCCCAAGAGGGTGAATAAAGTATGTTCTATCTGTTTCAATCCTTTGTTTTGTTATAGCGAATAGAATAATAATTCCTAACAGGGTGAACAAGCTCACACAGCAGAAGCTCTTTTTGTTGTTGCTAACACGCTGTTCTTGAAATCTAAATATGTCATCTCCACTTAATTCCCAGAGCTCTGTTGACAGGTACATGTTCCTCATCACACTCAAGGCACTTTACTTCCTCGGCTCGTTCCAACTCTTTAATAGGTGTCGGCACACCTTTTTGGTCTGACAGGAACCACCTTGTGCAAAAACGACTCTTAGTTCACCACCTCCTTCATGTGTTAAAATATCTCTCATTTTTAAAGCAAAAAAAGCTAAAATTGGACGCTGAATATTTCCCCCAAGTGCACAAGGAGGCATTCTCAATCTGGCACTTTTCCTTTGGGCATTATACAGCCAAGTGTTGTGGTTTTTAAAACATATCTTTGTGTGTAAGTGACTGCTTTGATGCATGTATTTACTTAATCCAAACCAAGGTTATGAAACAAAAAGTCTCTCTTGAACCACAGCCACTAGAGAGATGTTGTTGATGATACATGCACTTTCAAAACAAAAAACCTTTAATATCTAATTTCATCTCTCATTATTGCCTTTTAGTTTTAGAACATAAGATGCCATCCATAAATAACTTTAAACATCACAAGAAGCCTTTATAGAAGGAGATGAGCTTCACTAGGAGATGGGAGGGGTTTTCATTAGGAAGGTGGGCGGGGTAGTGTCACTTAATCTTTCCACCACCAAGGTACAATCCTTCTCATGACCCCCTCTCAGAGGAAAGGTGAAGGGTAGAAAAGATAGCAACCTGGTTACTGAGAAGAAAAAGTGGGAGCACATAAAGGTAAAGGCTGTGATGGAGCACGTGTTGTGGTGGCGCTCCAGCAGACCCCACCCCGATCACCAGTATGTATAGTGAGTGGGTAAGGAAACAGTGATGGATACATTCTGTAGCATGGACGCACTTTAAAATGCGTCCTTTAAGCTTGAGTGTGCATTATGTATTAACAGCCCCACTCTGCAGAGAGAGAGAGATAGAGAGAGAGAGAGAGAGAGAGAGAAACCAGACCAGATAGGCGAAGAGTTAAGGAGAGATGTAAGAGGAGTGGGGGATGTGGTCCAGAGAGCTTGAGGAAACAGAAAGCATACAGGTCATATCACCACTCAGACAAGATATATGCAAACACAAGCTATAGAAAATACCTCCTACCATGTGCACACCAGCCAATTAGACTGTTATCAGGCTATTAAATAGGCATTATCGGTTGCTATAAGCCCCATAGATGTGAGTCAGTATGGGCCTACTACACCCACTAGTAGGTTTTATCATCTATTCAAATGGTAGATCACCGAAAGAAGGTATAAAAGAAAATGACAGCGACCTCTAGCAACCGTAGCACTGAAGACAGGAGCAGAAGCGGAAGTCAGGCGCTGTAGTATAGTCAGGGTGAAACTCCATATGGAGTGGAGGTCGGGGGTAATTCATGTGACACAAAACACAAGGTTTCACCCAGGAGACCGGGGTTTGCATCTTGTGTGAAACCAACATGTAGTTTTCTGACGTGTTAAGTTTCACTTTCCCTTTTGAACCATGGTTATTTTAAGCCAAAACATGCTGTTTTTGTAGCCTAAACCTAAAGAAGCCTTTTTAGTTTATGTTTAAAATGTAACATTTCATTCAGCTTTACAACGTGCTGTTTTTAAGTTTCACTTTCACTTTTACAACACAGTTGGCTTAGTAGGCCCCTAATGACACATCTATGGTGCTTATAGCGACCGATAACGACTATTTAATGGCCTAATAACAGTCAAATTGCACACACACACGGTTTACCACTCGCTGCTGTATTTTGTAGATTGCTGGAGACATAAAATCAGGTTTTGGGTAATGAGGTGAAGCATGGGTAGAGCTCATGGCGGTATAATGAATACAACGATATAAAACAATCTTTTTGGATGGGGTGGGAGCAGCAAAATAAATGATATGTATATCGACACAGATTGGCCCTTCCCAAGTTGATAGGTTGTTGTGTATCATAGTGGTACATGCAAAATGATTTTATGTGTGCACATTTTTAGGACCAACTCTTAGTTGTTCCGACTTAAAGGTCACCTATTATGCAAAATGCACTTTTCCATGTCTTTTAAACATCAATATCTGTCCCCAGTGTGTCTACAAGTCACCATAGTATCATAAAAGACCATCCTCTCTCTTTTTCTCCTGCTCCGTTTGTCCGGAAATGGGTGTCGAAACAACGCTGCGCAGCTTTTCTTTTCTTCTGACGTCATTTGAGAATTAGCCATATAAGGGTTTCCTGGTCGAACCAGAGCAGGCTTCATGTACTCCCATCATCTAAATATAACATGTTCTTTCACAAAGGCTTTATGTAATTACACTGTTTAAACAGATGATATTTATATATTATATATATTTGATGTCATGCATGTAGCAGAGTACAGGTAGTAGTGACTGTAAGCAACACAACACATTTCTGTTTCACAGTCAAACTTTATTTGAGTTGACAGATGACAATATTAATTATTCACAGCATTTGTAATCATCTCACCTGTTAGTTAGTTATGTTAACATGGTACAGGAGAAAGTCTTCAGCTCTGGTAAACTATGGTAAGCTAAGCTCCGGTGGTCTGTAGTCATGGTAACACAGAGACAGCTACTACTGTAAATAATATACCATTACTCTGATCTTCCATACATTTATCTTTTAGCAGAAATAATGAACTGACTACTGTTTCACATCTTCTATTTTCCACCCTGATGGTCGCTGTGTTTACACACCGTGTCATAGCGGTAGCATGTAGCTAACCCGTTAGCATGTAGCTACATGCTAACGGGTTAGCTCTGTATCTCCATGTAAACAGAGCTAACCCGTTAGCATGTAGCTACATGCTAACGGGTTAAAATACATCTATGAACCTGGAAATGAGCATAATATGAGACCTACAGAGCTACAGACACAGAAATCAGCACTTTTGGAAATGGGCTGAAACAGAGGTTATAGAGACATGCTGGAATGCATGATCTGATTGTTTTTTTGAAAAAAAAACTTCAGAGACATGGTTTGGAGGTGTCTGAGACCTATAATAACTAGTTTAAATGGAGTATAATATGTGACCTTTAAGCATGCTAAATATTAGCTTTGTGCCCCTTTAGCCTGTGAGCAGAATATTCGTCTCTCTGTGTGTGAGTCATGGCTGAAACAATAACCTGAAAAATATTCATAATGCATTTGAATGCTTCTTGTTTCTTTAGTTAGAGTCTATAGTCAAGCTAGCAGGGAGGCTTTGCACAGGCAGCAGTGCTTCGAGCTTACTGCTAATGTATGGCTAATGCTAATATGCACACAATGGGGGTGTTAAGTTGATGTTTAGCAAGTATGATGATTACAGTATTCACCATCTCAATTTAGTGTGACAGACAAGAATAATTCCTTTTCAGGCAAAAACATTTCATTTGGAGGAAAGCTAATTTCTTTCTTGTCTCAGTTATTACTGTATTTTCAAGACATGTAATTTCATTTTGGATGTAAATGTGTATTTAGACTTGTCACTGATGCACACTATGCAAATATGCAGTGATACAAAAAGAGGAATGCAGATAGGTGATGCAGATCCTTGTCTGTGTGGGTTGATTGTGCGTTGATTTGTTGGTAATAGCGGGATTGCGCTCCTCCTTACCTGTGTTTGTGTGATTTCTCCATCCATCTCCCTGTCTATTCCCCATGTTTCAAGTAAATACCGTCCACAAAAGCACTATAAAGTTGTACACTAATGTTGTTAAGAATTTGTAATACTTTGTTGTTGTTCATTATGAGAGCAAAGTGCACATTTTGTAAGTTTCTGGCTAACTCATTAATAGCATTTAAACTAGCTGTCGGAGACCTCTTTAAGCTCCGCGCTGTTATAACGCAGTTGTTTGTTTTATCACCGTTAGAGGTCTGTTAATGTGTTGAGTGAGCTAAAGTGTTTAAATATATTTCATAAGCGAGATTTAATGCTGTAGTAGAATTTAGATAATTTAGAAAATGGTACAAAAAGAGGATTTAAAGGGACTGTTTGTAACTTCTTACACGTATAAATCAATCCGGGTCGGTGGCTACGCTTTTCAGACTCAGACTCTAACACAAACTACACGGAAGCACCAAAACCGCAAAGTTATATCTAGTGAAGCCCGTCTTGCGAAACAGTGTTGGCCGCGGTCGGAGGACGCGGGGGACACCGTAGCTTTGGTCTCCAGGGCCGGAGTCTCTGCTCCTCTGCCTGCCTTCACTCACAGCTGGCTCCGCCTCACGTGCATGTGCGCACACTACACACTGCAGAAGACTTCGTAGCTCTGAGAATATCTAGTGAATGTACAGTGGACGTTTGTGCAGAAATAAATGCTGCAGCTCCTCCAGACCAACAGAGGTTTTCCGTGTCTTGTGAAGTGACGGGGGCTCCGCAGCGAGAAACGTTATCGTCTCTGACCGGGTGCCGGTGATCACTCCGTCCGCGGTCGGGAGGCTGAAGCAGGAAAAGCCATCACTATTATCAGCAGTGATTCATGGAGAAACCTTCGTCTGGTCAGCTAACATTACTGCCAAGCAGGTGAAATATAGAGTGATATTGTGGTTTTAACTGACGTGTGTCGCCTCACTGTGTTGATCAATGCTCTTTCATATCTATGTAGAGCGAGCACAAGCGTGAGCCCGACGCTGACTTTCGTTGACTTAACAGCCACAGGTGTCGCTGTTAACAAGCATTTCTGATTCTTACAAACAGTCCCTTTAACTGTGTGTTGAGATGTGTAGTTTTGTTTACATTCTTTAAAATGTACAGTGGTGGGTGATGGGAAAGCTGTGTGTGTGATTTCTTCATCCCTCTCCCTTGCTATTCCCCGTTAGCATGCTAACATTTGCTAAAGTGCACTTCAAGTAGCAACAGTAGAGGTTGATGATGGCGTCAGATGAAAAGTCATGGGATCGCTGTCTTTCTTATATTTGATAATGTTTCAGTAAAGAGGCTTTTATGGCCTCATAAGCTTCCAAATAATCCAAAAAACTTAAAAAATACAGGGTGTTCTTTATATTACCGTAAAAGACGTTTCAAACTTGTTCTTGTTTCTGATGTACGTGTGTGTTAGTCTTTCTATGTAATAGCGATTGTGTCTACTCTATGTGCTCATTTGGCTATTTGACCAGCGGTCTGCTCTCCCAGCCAGTCTCCATCTATCACTGTGGCTTAATTCAATTAGGACCCACGTCTCAATCAGAAATGGGGTTGGCCGGCGCTCCCGGCCAGTCACCATGCCACCAGCAGCCCCGCCACATCGACAAAGACTCAGACAGGAGGAAGGGAAAGAAAGAAAAAAGGGAAGAGGAGAGAGAGAGAGAGAGAGAAAGAAAGAACGTTGGGAGAACAAAGTGGGCATGAACAAGGAGACAAAGTGAGATTAAATAAAAAGACTGGAAGAAAAGCTGCAACAGGTTATGTATGTCTGTGATGTGTGATGATGGAGGACAGAGAGGCCATGTGTCTGACCATGCGTTTGTGTTGCAGCTCTGCCTCGGAGGACTTGGGCTGCAGGCGTGGAGACTTCAGCAGGAAACACTATGGTTCGGTGGAGCTGGTGAGTCCCACCCACAATGCACTCATCTGTTTGTCGCTCTCTTTGTGTCTCCTCATTCTCCTCGTTTATTCTTCTCTCCGTGATCTCCTCTCCCTTTCTGCCTCTCTCTCTCTGTTATTGCCTTCCCCTCTTTTCTATTGGCATGGACGGACAACAGAGGGTGACTGATGAGTCATGACGTACTGGGTGTGGTCCAGCGATGTGCTTTTGCCAGCGTGGATCACAATGGGTGCTCCACTCTCACACTGATGCAGGACTCTGCTGCCTGCTCAGGCTCCGAAGTTCATTTGTTTTGTTATGACGCTGCTGGTGTAAAGCTGCAGCACAGTGTGTGTGTCTTCGTGGTTGATTACCAAGCTGTTGAGTCATTGTTGCTTTGGGGGGAGTATGTTGTGTGTGGATGAGTGTACATCCCTCCGCTGTGAGCCGCCTGAGTCTGTGCATCCCGATAGCCCGGAGGGACAGGAAGTCCTAGGGTTTCACGCTGGAATCGTACTTCCTACCAGGGACATATTGTGGGTTTGTCCATGAGTGCTGCGCACCACGTGTGCGACTGATTAGTGTTGAGGAGAAACCACATGCTGCATATCAGCCCTAGCAGACTGACGCCACACACAACGCTGCTGTGTGTGGGGGTGTGTATGTGAGAAAAAAAGAGAGAGAGGGAGAGCAGTATCCAAACACTGTGGTGAGTGTGAGCCAGGATGAGTTCACTGATTATTCAAAGTGTGCCCGATGCACAGCAGTGCGAGACACCTCTTTCTCTACACATATGACTTCGTCATCTTCGTCACCTCTGCTACACCTAGAATATTTTTCTCTGCTGTACAAACTACAAATAGCAAACCTAAGGGTCTTCTGTGATCTATCATGATGCATAAACTATTCAACTATGAGATATTAAGACAATATGCAGCATTGGTAGATTAGTATATTGGATGAAAAGATTGTAAACAGATGTGAACATCCCAGGTTTGATGCTAATAAGAGGCACTGGTCCTGTTGGAATTACCTCCCTAGATGTTCACCGTAGGCTGCAACTAATAATTATTGTCATTCATTATTAATTATTAATTAACAAAGTCCAAAATCCAAAGATATTCAGTTTACAATTATATAAAGCAGAGAAAAAGCTGCAAATTAGCAAATGTTCAGTATTTTTGCAATTAATCGATTATCAGTGTTGTACTGTATGACCACATCTGGCGTTTGATCAACTGCCTAATATGACCTTTATGTTTACATTTACCTGACAAGGACTCTAGCTACCATGTGAGTTATGATATCCGCAACAAAGGAGAATGAAGTTAGCGCCACATAACTTTGTTTAGAGGAGGTTGGGGTGGATGGATGCCAGCAAAGGGTGTGACTTGGACTTGCTAAAAATATTTTGTGGAAAGCACTGACAAACGACATTTGGGACGTCAGACCAGAAAGCACTCGTGTCATTTTGGAAGGCAATGAAAAAAATTACCTATTTTAGTGGCTCCTTCCGGTCTTTATGCTAAGCTAAGCTAACCACCTGCTATTTCTAGCTTCATATTTAACATAGTAGTGATCATGAATGGGATGCATCAGACCGGTACATACGGTTACTTAGCAAAAAGTCAAGGCCGCGCCTCTTTTTGGGGGAGAGAAAACCAGAGATCCCGTAGACGTCAATGCAATTTGACATATGTTTAGATTGTAATTTTGACATCTTTGTATGTATTCATTTCTTGTTAAACAAACATTTGTTTTATAGGGGAACACATCAGAGATCAGCGTTTTTGGATTCATTGTTGACACGACCATCTACGCCGCGACTCTTCGGCATAGTGTTATTAATTTAAATCAGTTTGTTTAAGGTAGAAATTCAGAGACATGTTTCAACTTCCTTAGTTTACACTGTTGCCGTCATCTACGCAGGATTGTTTTCCACTAAAAGGGGCGTGGCGATGAGACTCAGAGCCTACTCTGGATGATGTATTGCCGGTCTGATGGATGACAAGCTAGCATAAAGTACCCCATCACTGTGTAAAATGGACATTAAATTTACCCAAACAGAACCACTAACTTCTCTACGACGTCCTATTTGGACTTGATGAGTAGTTTATGTTAATAACCGGCACCAGCACAGCCTCCTTGGTGTTAGTTAGTTAGTATTACGGCCATTTAGAAGTGCTAAGGAAAGACTGGTAATTCAGAACTACCATCTCAGTGTCGTAATTAGCAAGAATTAGTTAAATCAAATAAGTATGTAAGTGTATTGCCAAAACAAAACTCATATTAATCTTTAAAAAATAATCCTTTCCAGTATGAGTCAATTTTTAAGATATGGCAATTCCTGAAGGGATAAAAAGGCTGTGTGGTGTGTGTGATAGAAGAGTAATGGAAATTAATGGCAGGGCTTGATAAACCCAGGTTGATCTTCAGAAAATAACCTCAGGGAGGATAAGCACATGATGCCAAGCTTACGTCTTAGCAATTATCTTCGGTCCTTGACTCTGCAGTGAAATTAAATCTCTGCTTTTTCTGTTGGAAAGAGAAATATAATTGCTTGTGTGAACATACAAGGAAAAGTGTTTTTAGTCCGCTCACACTATTTAAGGTTGTGTGTCTCCAGGGGAGCTTCGTGCAAAGGTCGGGACAGATTCAGGTCCTGATGCCTTTTTAGCCAACAAACGGCTCCTTGTGTTGACAGTATTGAATAAGTGCGCTCATACAGTAGTCTGTGTGTCTGTACAATGTGAAGATATCAGCACCTGACATTTCCATAAGAAGCATAAAAGTCATAAAATGAAGAAAGTGTGATCATTTTCTCTTGAATATCCATGATTCTGATATTGGATACATGTCTCACTTTGAAGATATTTAGCTTCTTGCTTGCTTGGTATTGCTGTATATGTCGGATGAAAGGTAACAAGAACTGACAAAAATATGCTTGAGGTAGTTTAGAAACAATATATTTGTTTTCAACTATAAGATGTTCTGCTCAGTGAAAATTCTTTAAAAAACTAATTTAAGGGATTCTCATGAAAAACATCTTTTAATGTGTTTATTGTTAAATTAATTGTTCCATCCATCCATCCATCCATCCATCTGCAACCGCTTATCCCGTTAGGGGTCGCGGGGGGGCTGGAGCCGATCCCAGCCGACATTGGGCGAAGGCAGGGTACACCCTGGACAGGTCGCCAGTCCATCGCAGGGCTGACACATAGAGACAGACAACCATTCACGCTCACACTCACACCTACGGGCAATTTAGAGTCCACAATTTAACCTAACCTGCATGTCTTTGGACTGTGGGAGGAAACCGGAGTACCCGGAGAAAACCCACGCTAACACGGGGAGAACATGCAAACTCCACACAGAAGGGTCCCAAGCCGGATTCGAACCTGCAACCCTCTAGCTGTGAGGCGCCAGTGCTAACCACTGCACCACCGTGCAGCCCTAAATTAATTGTTAAATAACATAATTGTTAAAAAAAAATGTGATTGGACAGCCGCGAAAATTGAGTATCGGTCGGGGTATAATACATAAGGTGTGACATGAAATGTTTGACTACCCACTACAAAAAGTGAATTCACTAAACTGTTCAATTATATTTTCTGTAAATCTCATCGGTCTGATGTTGGATAGCTTTCTACATGTTGCCACGATCTAATTCTGGTGGAGAAATACTAAATCCTTTCATTATATTCTAATTTAATGTAATAATTTTTGCTTAGAATTTGACAAATTTAAAGATGTTTAGGTTAAAAAAAAATACAATGCTTTGTCTTCAAAATTCACCATTTATAATTTATGTATAAAGAAAAATAATTCCCAGAAAAAAACATGATTGGTCCAATAAATGAGTGTTACATTTCTTTGTTTTTGCCTTTAGAAAGGTCTTAAAAGCATTAAATGTAATCACAAATTTGTTAAACTGAGAATACAATATATATTTTAAGGCAAACATTCCATGTATGCAGTATTTTATAACACTTTCTATTAAAAAATAACTATTTGGGAAAGTTAACTATTAAACTTAATGATGAAAGTGCTCTTTTTTGCCGTACCTCTAAAGTTAAGTTACAGTGGCCGCAGTATAACCTCGATTACAACTGCAAATCACTTCAACCTTTGGGTTGAATCTTGTTTCTAGACACGACACTGACTCCAGTGTATTCCACTGCTTTGAAGAACATGCTTTGAAATGTCTCAACACAAGTGGGAGACACAGATTGAAAGCAGGGTCTCCCTAATAAGAGAGACCAGCATAAGCAGAGCCGTGACTCATCCTGCCTGTTTGTTTTATTTTTGGCATCATGGAAGCAGCAGTAGCAATTGCCAATAAGAGCAGGTACCTCCACAGGCGCTGTCGTGGTTCTATGATTCACCGTAATCCACACAAACCACTTTTGACATGACAGAAGTGTGAAGGATCCGGTTACATTTCAGCGTAATTATGGAGAGTTTGAAGTAAAAACTCTGTTTTCTAAGTGTATTTGATAAGGAAACCTGAAATTGTAGGAATCAGGGACACTTTTGAAAATGAAAAAGTGAATTTTCTGTTATAATGAGACATGAGGATTGCTTTGTGTGAAGCCTTGTGAGCATCACATCTTCAGAATGACTTTACCTACATTCACTCTGAGCTCATCAGGAGATCGGTGGGCAGTGGAATATCACTCACCGGTTCGCTACACTGGAACATTTTAATCATAGGATTTTGTTGGCTAAGTTATCCTGAATAAAGACGAGAGTGTGGAGAATCAGTGGTGTGGAAGGTTCCTATTAACCTGTGTGCCAGCACACATCCACATACTCGTCAAAAAACTCATCCACCCAAATGTGCAAACAAATACTACATGACGCCATCTGCATTTATAGGAAGAGACTCAAACACAAAGGCAACTCCCACCCTGTCTTGTCACTTCATTCGGTGACAACTCCACCGTCCACTTTTTTAAAAGCTTTATTGTGTGTTGCGCGTTAAAAGCTGAAGCCGACAACAATTAAACCCGTTTCATCCTGACACAACCGCTTGGAAGAGCGTGGCGGTGTTTTGTTTTTTTACCAGTGTATTGAATTGTCTTCATTTGAGTTGGACAGATGAAGGCGGTGACGGATAGGAGAGAGGTAGGCGCTGGCTGTCTCCGAATGTGTGTGGTACACCACACAGGAAAACAAAAACACTGTTGGAGGTATTGAGAATAAAACCCTTTAGACACACACACACAAACTCTTGTTGATTTTGTTTCCGTGTGTGTTTGGCCATGTGCATTTCACAGCAATGAAGGCTACTGTGTGTGTGTGCGTGTGTGTGAAGAGCAATGTGTTGAGAGGTTAGCTGTCAGTCTTGCACAGTGACTGGTGAGCAGACGGCTCCACTCCCACCTGCCTACCAGTGTTACTGTCACCGCCTCAGAGGCTTTTGACTGCACTGTCACACTGAATTTTTCCCCCGTATGTGCGTCTCGCTATGTGTTACTGCGTCTGTTTGTGTGTTTGATTATTTTGTATATCAAATATTCACCCCGCGTTACCTTGAATTCTTGAAGAAAACATTGTTTTTCTCTCATGCCTCTGTGGTGAACGGAGAATAAACACCTCATAGACCAAGTGATAAATGGAAATAATCATTAGTTGCAACCAGTGGGCAACCTACGGAGTCTGAAGCCAATGCGGAAGTGCCTTAAACCCGCATTCTTTCTAATATCGAGCAGCTGCGACTCCTCTCATTCAAAAGCAACAGGTTCCGGTGCCGCCACGCGCTGCTCATGCGGGCGGTGTGGGCACGCCCTATGAGGGAAAGTGTTCGTCCAATCAGGTACCAAGTTCCTTGTGTCTAGTGGCAGCCCATCAAGCGTCTAATGCTGGGAAGCGAGGTGATCCTTCACCATAACTGAGCTCTCTACAGCCTCTTAAAGACAGTAATGTCGGCCGGGATTGCTGGCGGTCTTAGAGGGTTTAATAATTATATTTTAGGGATGCTGAGATGAAATTGAAGTGCGCTTGAGCACCCCTAAAAAGGTCCAAAAGTGCCACTGATAAACACACACACATGCTCAGATATGTGTGGACACAAGACAGCTTTCTGAAAAGGAAAACACACTCATGACTCATAATTAGAGCCACTGAGGTTTACCACTGGAGAGCGGCAGGACAGTTAGATGACTGTAGTAGTTACAGTAGTAGGTGGTACTCGTCACCTAGATTCACACGGGAAACCGTAAACTGACAAACCCTCCCATGAAACTGCATAGGACATTAGCTCACCAGCGCTTCTTTAAAGTTTCACATGCAGATGCTCTGTGAAGCTAATGATCACAGGGCTTTCTGAGAGGCCTTTATCTTCTATACTTTGAGGTAGTTTTTCTGTTTGAGCTCAATTGCCTGTTTGACACTTTAATGAAGGGCCAAATGAAACTTAAATCTGGAACCTGGAGGTTGTTGTAGCTCCTCTTAACTCTGCATTTCTTGGTTTGTTCCCTTCTATTTCTCATTTTCATGACACTCTCTGTCTCTTACATAGATATAGCTGTGTTGCCATCTACCGTTGTGAACTTGATCCAAGTTTCTAAAAACAAAGTGATGCATGTAAAATTCTTGTTGTCTAATTGTTTTTTTTTTAAACGCATGCAACTTCATCAGTATGCATTATCTCTCTGGGTGTCTCTCTGTTCTATAGCACAAGGTCTAACAAGAAGAAAACTCCATTATAATATGCAGAAGGATGAAACAGTGGTTTGTCATTGGGACCAATATCACATCCGACCTCAAAAATGTCAGTTTGGAAGCATAAAAGTAATTTAAAATAGTCTACGTCATAGAGGGTGCCAGCCAAAGATTAAACTCTCTCTCTCTCTCACTCTATCTCTCACTCTTGTCTCTCTGCATCTGTCCCTCCTCCTCCCATTTTCTCTGATACATAACTAATAGTCTATTAAAGCAGCTGATGCATGGCGCTCTGCTGCTGCTGCTGCGCTCTGCGATCCCAGGCTTCACTGCAGCATCTGCCCACTCTTGAGGGCCCTTAAAGCTACTGCACCCACCCTATAGCATGACTGCTGGGTGGGCGGGTGGGTGGCCCGATCCCTTCAGCGCTAGTCATTAGATTAGTCATCGCCAGTGCTGCTGTCGTATAAATGGGCAGATTATCGGCGCGGGGCTGTTGTTAGCGTGCTGGATTTGTCCTAGCCGCAGGCAGAGTTAATGCTAATCAGGTGCAGTCAATGGCTACATGGCAAACAGCCACATTTATCTTTGATTTACAATTTTCACCTCTAATTTTCTCCTTCGCAGGTAGGCGGTTGTTATTTCACGTCTACCGCAACATCATGCATTATATATCATTAGTTGCGTTGCAGGGGTCTTTCACTACATGTGAGGGCTTTTTGTAAGCATGTGATCAGTTTGTCTGATCGCAGCTTGGAAGGGAGGAGCTCCTAGAAATAACTTGAAAACAGCCATCTGTATGGTTATAATGTATGTTAGTACACTAAATTCATTCTCAAGTATTTCAAATATAAGTCTGGATATTCTATATTTTCTAATTTAACAATTTAAAAAAAAAAAAAGAGAGTAAAACCAACAATGAAATGATCCCACAAACAAGAATCGTCTGTGTATCCAAAGCCTGATAAAGCTTGTTCCTCTGTGCCAAAGAGCTTTATTGTTGTCAAAAAAAACATTGAAAACACAATGGACTTCTGTGGCACAGATGAATCAGGCTTTGACTACACAGTCAATATGTGTTAGTAGATTCAGTTTATTGTTGGTTTTGGTCTTGTCATGGGATTTCTCGATTTCTTGTATTGGCAATACGGGGCCCACTTTGAGAATGATAGACGGAGCGATGTAAAAGAAAAGGGCAGATTTTTGTTCACCACACATTTCACTTCCTTCTCTAAATGCAGCAGCTGTAGTATTTTTACTCGATACTGTCTGAGTCATCGGGTGACCTGTGTGACACACAGACATTCATGTCCACACAGCTCTCAGACTTTCCATCAGTGCAACCTTTAATGATAACTCTCCTGATCTCATGTTCCACCTCCTTACAGTATAACCTTAAACAACTACACGCGCACACACACACACACACACACACACACACATAGTCACTTTCTGTCTGGCTTCACTGTGAGTGACCTAACCAACGCCAACTGAAGCCCTGCCCTCTTTATTACTGTTGCTATGGCTGACAGATTTATCACTCTAAAATCACCATCATTTTGAAAACACTGGGTCTTTGTTTTCACACAAAAGCCGGCCTCTCATTTCTACCTGGCGAATCTGTATAGGCTAAGGATCTTAATATAATAAATAATATTCCAGCTCGCTCACTCTCAAGTCGTCAAATAAGGCAGCTTGATCAGTGGCGCTACTCTTCAAACTATGACGCCAAATACGTGTCCGTAGTTATGACGGGAGCAAAGGAGGAAGTCAGGTGACATAGTATAAAGAGGAGGACTCCGAATTTTCACCCAGGAGACCAGCGTTTGTGTCCCGTTTGAAACCAAAAGTCAACATCGACTTATTTTAAATTACGTAACGTTGGTTACGTAGCGTACTTAACTTACGTCACATACTTAACGTAGCTTAGTTGACTACGTAACAAACGTAGCCTAGCCATTTTAACCCAAACCACAATTTTTTTCCAAAACCTAACCAAGTTGTTATGTTGCCTAAACCTAACCAAGTTGTTTCCTGTGAACACTGAAGTTTATTTCGAAAAGTGTATGCATGTAACAAACAGAAACTGACACTAGAGGGGTACCTATAGGGCCACTGGCCAAGCTGCCGTATTTGACAAGTTGGGAGTAAGAACATGCTGAATATTCATACGACAGCTACTCACAATACTGCTAAAAGAAAGAATCCAAAGCTTCATCTCCCTGGCAAAAAGTTAGCATCCTTAAACAGTTGATAATCCATGATGAAGACACAGAAACAGTAGTGTGCTTGTGTTGCAGTGTAGAGCTAGTTAGCCCTGGAATTACAATACTGTATTATTATAACTATAGAAAAACATACTTGGTCATGTGACACAGTGGTTAGATTTATACTTAAAAGTTTGTGTTTTCACACAGTAGCCTATGCTTCACTTTGTTACGAGAGGAAAGGATTTCATGATGAGGAATGACTTTGTCAAACGTAGCAATATCGTAAGTTTGAGCTCCCACAGTTGGCTCCCACACAGTGGATGCTCCAGTCTCTAACAGGTACTTTTCTTACATATCCTGTATAGTAACCAGAGGGCAACCTCCGGTTCTGAAAAGTGAAGCCAGCAGGGGGGCAACTCCTCTGGTTGCAAAAAGAAGTCTGATTGTATAGACGTCTTTAACCCTTTCACAGTTTGTTTTCAGTTCATGAAAGTTAATAAAAAAACTTTTTGGTTGTCTGAAAATGTCTTATTCAGCATTCGGTTGTGCTTAGCTCCACCAAAAATCCAAAGCATGACAGGGTTGCAATACAAAGTCCTGGTTGCTTGTAGAGGAAGACCTGATAACAGTTTATAGATTCCTCTGGATACTTTCTTTCTTTATTCGTTTTCTTCACCCTCTTATTTTCTGCCTCTATTCATCTCCTCTCTCTTTTCTCTCATCCCTCACTCACATCTTCCCTGTGACTGTGCACCTGGCCTCTCTTCATCACCCCCCCCCCCCTTCCCTCCCTCTGCTACTTACTACTTCCCTCCTCACCCACTGCTCACTTCCTCTCCCGCTCTGCCGCCTATGCCTCCGTGTTCTCTGCCTTCCTGGAGGATTGTGAGTGTGCATGAACAGGCCCACTGATGAGATCAATTATCTATCAGCAGTCACAAAAGTATTGATTTAATACCCCAACACACACACACACACACACACACACACACATATGCATCTCTCTCTCCTTTGTCCCGTGGGCCTTGGGGAAATCAGAGGCTCTCTGAGTACGCCGTGAGCTCGATTGTGTTTGTGAAATGTTCAAGTCATGCCCTAAAATGGGAGCTGTTTAAGTGTGTGTGTGTGTGTGTGTGTGTGCATCTCTTCTCTGTCTATAAAGCTCGAAAGCCTCGTCCCTCTCCCATGGGGTTACGCATCGTGGAGACGGCTATTATTCTTTTATCATTCGGCTTTTTGTTGTCATTACACATCCCTCTTTCCCTCTCTTCCCCAGCGACCTCATCCTTCATTCTGTCCCTCTCTCTATACATTTGATGCCCCTTCTCCTTTTTTTTTTTCTCTCTCTCTGCCCTATCCCTCCACCATTGCTCCTCGGCAGAGGTGAGGTGTTTTATGGGCTGTTTGTTAAAGCATAGAAGCATAACTGGCTGGCCCCCTTTCTCCCCCGTTTCCTCTTCCCCGCCTCCCCCGGACCACTGGGGAATCATTGGAGTGCAGCTTTTCCTTCTTTGCCACTCTTCTGTTGCATGATTTAAAAGCAGCGGTTGAGTGATGCATGCATGTGCGTGTCTATGCACACACACACACACAGACTCCCCAGAGCGCTTAATGGCTCCTTTTCTCCTGCTATTTTTCATTCTTTAGCCCAAAAAACAGCAAGAAAGCCTATTCACACGCAGCAGCACAAGCGCTTACCTAAACGCACGTTTAATACAGAATGTCACACATTTCTTTCCTCACACACACACACACCATGGAGGAGGTGCATTGCTCTGTCTGAACGCTGCATTGGTTCCCCCTCCATTATCCTGCGATTGGACGGTTAATGTTGCAGGAGGCGAGAGAAATGGAGGGAGATAGTGAGAGGCCTATAGCTTCGACATTTACTGTCCATTTTTCCGCGCACACGCACAGATCTGAACGGAAAGCTCATTCACTCACACATAAACACCGGCCCCATACCACCACACGAGGAAGTATGCAGAAAATATATGTTGTTTTCAGGCCTATTAATGAAAGGAGAGAAGGCAGTATTTCCTGCAGCCTCTCCTCAGCCAATTACCGCACAGAAACCTCTCTGTCGTTTATCAGAGCTTCGCACCTGCAGTAAACATGCTCGGCTGGATTGTATTATCTCATTATATACAGTATACCATGGGGAGAAAACGCAGCAAGTGCTTTACAGTATACTTGTGTGGGTGGGCAAAATCAATGTCATATAAAAAGGAATGTTTTTACGATAAATAAAACACCTTTTGTTAGATTGACATTTTGCTTGGAATCACTAATTTGGATATATAATCATATCACAATAAGAATCCCCTGAGAGACAATTTATAATCCTATTTAATTGGTAATCAATTAGTCGATTGACTATTTTGACAATCAATCAACCATTTAATTCATTTTTCAAACAAAAATGCCAAATAATCGCTGGTTCCAGCTTTTTACTTCTGATGACTTGCTGTATTTCTTTGTCTTATATTATAGCAAAATAAATATCTTTGGGTTTTGAACTGTTAGTCACCCCAAACAAGCAATTTCAAGACGTCACCTCGAGCTTTAGCAAATTGTGATTGCCATTATTCACTACTTCGTGTCAATAGACTTTGTATCAAACGATTAGTCGAGTAAATACTGTAATTGGCAGATTAACTGCTAATCAAAATAATCATTATTTGCTGCGCATCTTTGTTTAGGAAGGCAAAATATGAAACATTTAAGTTTAATAATTTAAGTTATGGCAGATGAGGAAGAAAGGCCTCTTGTCAGGATTAACTTTATTCTTGTGGCATTTCTTGTCTTGTCTTCTGTCATTCAATTTACAATTTTAGTTATTTTGTCTATAAAAATGTCGAAAAATGTCCACAACTCAAAGATATCAATAATCAATTATCTAAATAGTTGGCAAGTAATTTAATAGTTGACACCTAATTGATTAGTCGTTGCAGCTATAGCACAACTATTGAAAAATGTGCTCATAAATACAATGTTATTTGAAAGTGTATAGAAGTACAGATGATATATAGCGGTGTCTTGTTGTTTGGCATGACATAAAAATAAACTATTTATTCATTAGCTACAATATGTACGCCGCTTTCTGATCCAACTCCAGTAAAGCTGAAGCTGCAGAATCTCATTTAAGAGCTTTGTAATCCCCCAGCTACAGTCCTGCATATCAGATTTAATTTAGCATGAACAATAAAGTCAGCATGACAGTTATTAATGATTTTATTCAGAATGTAAAGCTCGAGCCTTTCATCCTCACTTGCCCAAAGGAATGTTTTGAATGGACTTTAACCCTCTCTCTCTCTCTCTCTCTCTCTCTCTCTCCCTCTGTTTCCACGATAAGTGCTCTCTCATCACTTTCCCTCGTTACTGTTCTGTCTGACATGATCTAATGAGCTGCTGAAGTAGGGCACACGCCACCCACTCTTAGTCAAACTGATAAACACTGCTTAGTTTTGTCCAGGTTGTGCTGGCCATTCACAGTATGGTTTTAGATATCTGTTAGACCCTTAGAGCAGGAAAACTTCACTTTAACGAGTTTTATCTGAGAGTTACGTGCAACTTGGTGACCTGCTTTTGATCATATTCCGGGTTTTACATGGAAAATGAGAAACCTGGTTATTCATATCCATGTATGCATGATCATTAGAGTATTTCCGTATTTTGTCTGCCTGCAGGTGTGTCTTTGATTCCTGAACATCTCAGCCACTCATTTCTGAGTTACCTCAACAGTTGATAATGAACACCAGCATCTCCATCTCGTCACTGGAAATAGAAAATGAGCAACAATATACAGTTATACTATGATCTGCATTACTGAAGTCAGACTTTGCCTTTATTTCGGCATGTTTATCACTATTTCCATTACAATTAGGGCTGTCAAAGTTCACACAAATTTGTTTTAACGCCACTAAATTCTTTAATGCATTAACGCAACTTGCGATTTTTAAGTTATAGCAGGCTCAGTTTTAAAGCTCAAGTGAAGATGCTGGCATCATATGAAACTAGAAAAAACCTAAAGAATCTATTGGTACCAACCGTGTCATACTAGCTTGACGCCAATGAGGCTAAATAACACTCCAAACATGCAGTTTGGGGCAAGTCATAGTCAAGTCAGCACACTGACACACTGACAGCTGTTGTTGCCTGTTGGGCTGCAGTTTGCCATGTTATGATTTGAGCATATTTTTTATGCTAAATGCAGTACCTGTGAGGGTTTCTGGAAAATATTTGTCATTTTTTTTGTGTTGTTAATTGATTTCCAGTGAGAAATATGCATACATTTTCATAAAGCAAGCATATATGTTGAGAAGAATATTAAATACTTGACAAATCTCCCTTTATGGTCCATATTGAACAGATAAAAAGTGTGCGATACACTTAAATTACAATATGCTGAAAGGTTATTATGGAATTTTTGCCCAATGATGCCAAAAATATACTGCCTACTGCCACTTTAACTACGGACAATCATGCGATTAATCACGATTAAATATTTTAATCGATTAACAGTCCTAATTACAATGTAATATAATAATTAATGATCATTGTTTACCATCATATTTACAGTTTTACTGACAAAGTACTATGTAACTTTAGTTGATGGTGCACCTGCGAGCATGGCAGAGAATGGTCAGAAACCTGGATGAGATGTTGTTTGTTCTCTCTGTGTCCTCTGTTTCATTTAGAGATGCATCAATAGACAGAAAACTATTTTGTTCAGCGACTAATCGTTTTTGGGCTTTTTTCAAATAAAAGTGCCAGAAAATAACTGTTATCAGCCTCTCAAATATAAAGATTTCCTGCTTTTGAAGAGTTGGTTGGACAAAAGAGATGTTTTAAGACGTCACCCAGGACTAAGGAAACTAAGATGGGCATTTTCTCTCCATTTTATGGACTAAACTATTAATTGAGACAAAAATCTGCAGATTAATAGATAAAACAATATTCCTTAGTTGTTTCATTGTGTCTGTGTGCACTTCCTAGAGGTCAGTCACACTAAGATGTACATTTAGCAGCTTTTCATGTTCAGTCCTTCTCTCAGAGGAACTTCCTTTTCACTCTCTTCTTGCTTGGCTCCTCCAGATTCAGGCCATCTGGACGTATCACAGTGTGTGTGCAGGGATACACTGCCAACTCTTTTTAAACTGTACATGTCTGCAGAGCAGAGACCTCTATCGGCGAGGGGAGCAAAAAAATAAAGCACATCGCCAGTCAAGACGGTCAAAGAGCAGAGGGCAAAGACGCAGAGAAGAGAGGAAGGAGGGGAAACGGCAATAAGGGAGGAGAGGCTCTGCGGTCCGTTGCCTGGCAACAGAACATCATTCAGTGCGATGGTGTTGGGGGGGGGGGGATAAAAAGGAAAAGGAGTCGTGAAGAAGAATAGATTGAAGGGGGTTTGGTTGATGTCTACAAGGATGAGGAGAAAGTGGCAAATCACTCATTACTAGTGTTGTGATAGCAGCATCACATGTAACATAGCTTTTACATTACTACAATAAAGCTGTCAGTCACACCAAGATCAGATAAAAGATGTCAGTATTGGCTCCACTGTTACAGGTCTAAGAACATGTAAACCTTGACCTGACACTGAGAAAGGACTGCAGCCTTAACACACATGCACACACCCTCTTGTACCCATGTACCAGTCATACTGTATACTATAAAGATGGACAACATGACAGCAAAGAGTATAGAAGCACAGAGACAAAAAGAGCCGCTGCCGCTGTTTTGGACTGAAAACGCTTACTATATTTATGATATTTCATTGTTTAACACAGGCCATTTTGGTAGAATATGACTATAAAATAGAAATAACTTTGTTTTACTTTTGTACAGCATTTTTTAGTCAAACATTTTACTGGCGTCCGGTTGTCGCTTTCAGTCCAAAACGGCGGAAGCATAGCTCTGCAGCTGGGCGCTGGTGTTGCAATGGAACGAACAATTAACTTTCATTTCTTGGCAATATACGTTCTTTGATGATGGCTCCCCCAAAAGTGAAGCCAAAACATCTGGATTGCCCCCTGGTGGCTGGCTGCAGTACGGATCATAAAACCCGCCTCCTCCATGTTAGCAGATGGGACATGGGCCAAACTAAAAAGCCAAAGTACACGTCAAATACATTTTCCCCAAAGATGGTTTCTGTCATTTTCGGTATTTCTTATCACGTTGATGTATGTTCAGGTGTTCCATTTTCCTGATAAGTTTGGTTTTAATTAGTTATTTGATGCTATAAAAAGGGGGTGAGACGTCATGATTGACAGCTGCGATTCTCTCTTGCTAACGAGCTGCGGCCATGCTCGACTCGTGATTGGTTCGGGCGGGTGACCTCGATACCGCGGCTCCACCGCCTGATCACCACTGCGCAGACTCCGGCTCCAAATGACGCAAAAATCTCAAGATGTTGGCTCCCGTATCCGGGATATTTTGGCTTCACTTCTGTACAGTGAGAGGAAGTGGAGACCCGTCATCCATCTTTATATACAGTCTATGGTACCAGCCAAATATAACACATTTTCTATATAACAAACCTACCGACCGCTGCCGTTTGCATAGCTAAAATTTATGTTTTACTCTTCTCCTAAGGTTTACGTAGGTAACGCTAAATCATCAGAGTAATATATGGAGTGCTGCCATCACCTAAATCTCATTCAACTCCCTGCAAGAAAGCCAGTAAGCGTACAGTATTTCCCAGAATGTGGAAGCATTTCTTTAAGTTGTACATAACTTAGAGGATACAGTACATTCTGTTCTCATTCTTCCACTCGCATTAACTGTCCCATTTCGCTCTCATAATGTCTCCTCTCCAATGCTGTAGTAGAGAGAGGTGAGTCAGCAAGAGACAGATAATAGGGCGATAAGTAGAGGGTGGCAGATGTGAGAAAGAAAAAAAGAAATACAGCATAAAAACAGTGAAGGGAGTTGGAGGAATCATTGCAAAGACTTATTGATGGTTGGAGAAGTGTGAAGGAGAAGACTGCTGAGGACAGATACGTGTACGCTTGTTGGACTCATGCTGCTGTTGTCACATGGAGGTGATTTGTCCACCGTGCTTCCTCTTTTCCGTCCGTGATGATAGCCAGCTCTAATGTATTTATGACCTGCTTGATACTGTCTGCCACAAGTCATGGTTTGTCACATGTCTAATTTTAAACATGTCTCCCTCTCTCTCTGTCTCCCTCTCAGCTAATTTCCAGTGACGCAGATGGGGCCATTCAGAGGGCAGGGCGCTTCAGGGTGGAGAATGGATCGTCAGATGAGGTCAATACAAAATAATACACTTTTGTGCACACATGCATCCCACCCATCCACTCCATCCTACATGCATCTAGAGTTGCCTTTTGTTGTCCTGAAACCCCCTTAAAATGGTGATGAAGACACATTATTATTAAATGATACAGTAACTAAATTAAAGGAATAGTTTGACATTTTGTGATAAATGTGCTTTCTTTCTGAGAGTTAGATGAGAAAGATCCATAATATTCTCATCTGTATGCTTAATATGAACCTACAGCCAGGAGACAATTAGCCTGCTAATCCCCCAACCAGCACCTTTAAAGCTCACTCATTAACATGTTAATCTTGTTTGTTTAATCTGTACAAAAAATATATATTTGTTTTTTCCTACATTCCTCCCATTGTTGCTTTTTAATTGCTAAATATCTTGTATTCATAGTTTATTTTTTTCTGGTTGCTAAAAATGATTCAGATTAAGTAATCTGAGACATTTGGAGAGGAAAATACAGTAAGTGTAGAGCTCTCAACTCTTAAACCTATGCCACCTGTGATGTGTTCACACTGGCTTGTGAAATTAGGCAAGCAAAGACAAAAAAAATAATGTTTTTTGATACTGTATATTGCCTAAAAAACAAAAATATGTTATTTTTTTCTGAAAAAATAAATAAAAAACGCAGAAAAACATGCATTAGCATAGTGAGGTATAGTGACACATGGAATATCACTGACTGAAAGACACTCTATTTTATATTTATTTTATATTTATAAATGCACCAATGGGTATCTGCCCCAGTGCTCTTATTAGAAGAATTAACCTATTCTTGCCTAATGCAGGGAAATCATGTTGTCCATCAGCCGTCCTCCTCATCATAATACAGGGGTTACCATTCAATATATTGAGATTTTTTAAAGTCTAGTTTTAGGAAAACTGTCATAGTAGAAAGAACACACCGTCGTATCAGAAGAGTGGAATCCACATTTGCATTTATCACAGTCGCTGTAACATCCAACATCATAATCTGCCACAAATCCTTGAATGTAAACTATTAGTTAAAAATCAATAGTATTTTTGAGAATCAATACAATATCACAAAACATAATATTGCGATACTCAAGTGTATCAATGTTTTCTTACAGCCCTACTATTTACTATAGATTGACAACATTTTCACAGCCTTTCTTCTCATACGTCTTCTGTTAACCATACAGTATATTATACTCGGTGCAGTTTGAATCGTTCCCAGCATTTATTGCTCATCTTTGTTGCTTTTTATGTCCGTTTCCGAAAACACAGCTGCAGTGTATGTCTATAATAGTCCCCTTTCCTCATGTGATTCACTCCATTGCTTTTGTCTCACATCTTGGTATGGATTTTTTTCCATTATGGACACAACAATAACAGCAAAGAGACTGACTGTAGCTGACTGTGCCCAGGCTTTGACTACTGTATCTGATTTCCTGACCAAAGTATGGTAATCGTTACTGCTGCATTGTGTAATAGTTTTCCACAGAGAGGACTGCTGTGACTCGAGCTGTGACCATCATGATGACAATGTGGTGTGTGTGTGTGTGTGTTTGTGTTACAAACAGGCGTTGGACTACACGCCAGGAACCTGGAGGAGAACTGATGTCCATCTGGAGAATCCAGAGTACCACACCAGATGGTTCTTTAAATATTTTCTGGGAAAAGGTCAGTGCTGCTATGTTTTAAAAAAAAAACACAAGCACACACATGGAGTAAGTGGAAGATAAAGAGAGAAAACACAGGGTGAGGGAGAACTAAAACATCCTGTGAATTTCTTCCCTGGTCCACAGGACGCTTCTTATCTTATGAAGTCAGCCTTGTCCTCACGCTGCACCACTCTTCATTCAAGGCCAAAACTTGTTAGCATCCAGCCATATCCCCACTGAGAGTCTCAACCACACTCTAATCCCATACACCGCCCAGGGAGGAAGCCCATAGAGGACACACAGCCTCACTACCACTAGACAGAGCTTGCCTCCAACAGATAACACAATTAAGATTGGACGGTTGGCTTCTGAAATGAGCCCGCGGCTGAGCAGCAGGTCAGCAGGAGCCATTCGCAAGTACAGCCTCTGCGATTGTTAAAAAAAATACATTAGAAGTGGTCACCTGCTCCTTCACCTTTCTGACCCTCATCATCTCGCCATCCTCATTAACACCCTGCCTGTTCTCGGGCTCGCCGTGTAGGCGCCATAGAAGGCCGCGCAACAAAAGATCATTGTCCGGGGTTTCTTTACCGTGACTCGAATCAGGAGGAATGCCTTCAGCTTCAACGGTTGAGATAAAGGACAGAGCCCCGAGATGGATGGAGATAATTGTAAAGGAAAGTTGGACAGCAAGAAATGCCTTTTCTCGTGTAGCCAGGGTCTAATCATGGTATGGCACGGGCAGTTTAAAATGAGCCACGTCTCCAGAAAGTTGGCTCGACCTGTTTGGACTGCAGCAGAGCCATCTGTGTCTCACAGCCTGAGCAGAGCCGACCGCATCGTACAACACAACACATTATGAACTCTAGGCCAATTATTCTAACACAAGCACTTCCTGTCTAATCAAGCATCCGATACAAAGACTTGAATTCTCAATTTCTTGATGATTAGGCGAAGAATAGTAAAACGGCTTGACCTCGTTTGTTTCCCCGTTGTCTTGCATTAGGTATGAAGACAATTCCTGATTGATTACGACGTGCTTTCTTCTCACACAGAGAAAAGCTCAAGCTGTCCAACACTAATAAGTATATAATTGCAATCTTGCAAAGTCATTGCTCACCTAAAGCATAAAAACATGGTTAATGGAGAATAAAGAGAACCGAATAAAGGAAGAATGTGAAGAAACATTAGAGGAAAAGAAATCATCAGAGGGAGGACAAAGAAAGGGACAGCAATGCAGGCAGAGATCCTGTGTCTAATTGGGTTTGGAGGTCTGTTCAGCATTGTTTCTGAAGATGTTACCCTGTCAACCGAAGAAGCAGAGGCTTGAATGTGGGACTCTGCTGTGGAGATCTTTGTTGGTGCCCATGTCGGACATAGAAAACTGGGGCGAATAAATGAAAGAAGAGGTAGGAAGGAGGACAAAAAGGCAAAGAAAGACAGGCCAAGACAGATGGGGATAAATGGGAGTGTTGAATACGTAAACATTTTGGTGGCAGAGGATGTATAAATGATAATATCTCTGTCTCCCTCAGTCCACCAGAACTACGTGGGTACGGATGCAGAGAAGAATCCCTTCTACCTGTCAGTGGTCCTCTCCGACCAGAACAACCAGCGGGTTCCTCAGTACAGAGCCATCCTCTGGAGAAAGACGGTGAGTTCACCATCCGCACACTTGACAGCTGGGGTGGAACAGAGCACACAACCTCTCCGCTATTAAATGTAACAACCAAACAAACTTCAAGAAATCCATGTGATCCATTCAAAATCAATACAGCCTTTTTTTTTAACACATTATGAACAACCTGTTGGGATGGATGGCCGTCATTCATACAGAGATAAATGAGGAAAAAATTACGTTACAAAGTAAACAATGCAGGAGTAAGAATCGGCTCTGTAACTGTTTTACGAGGAAGGAAATTCATTGAAGTCAATGGGTTGTTTGAATTGGTTTTTAGTAAGATGCCTGAAATAAGGTCTGTGGTAAAAAAAACAACAAGCTGAGGAGGTTTTAACTTTTTGTTCTACGATATAAAATACGTCAGTATATATATATCCCACTCATCAATTTTGAAGCCTTTATGTGTCTTAAAAGAGGCGGTTGCTAACAAGTGGCTAAATGAGGCTACTTCATGTCATCACACCAACTCGTCCGCCATTACAATAGGGTTGTCCTCTGAAAACACTCAGCTGCGAGGGCTTTGGAGGTGCAGCTGAGGTGCTTTTGTTGCGTCTGGTTGCTATGATACGGAATATCTGCATACGTAAACATATCGGCACAAGGTAGAGAGCTTGCTCTGGATGAAGGGAAGGCTGAAGCACGTAGGAAGAGAGGACAGACCTGCAGACCTGTGTGTGTTCATGAGATTTTGTGGGCGAGGGAAACATCTCCACGAGTACGATCTTTCAGTACAGATTCTGATTCAGATCAACTTTATTATCCCACAAGGGGAAATTCATTTGGTCCAGTGCTCCAGACTTGAGGATACCATACAGTAAAAACAATAGCATAACATACACAAGAATACCACAACATACTCATAGTAACAAACAGGTCTGATCACGTCTTTGTGGTAGGCTACTTGTCCCGCTCCTCCTCCACTGTGATTGGACGGCTGACGAACGCAGCGTTTTACCCAAAGTTGAACATTTTCCAACTCTCGAGGACCTGAAAAAAAAACGCCAAACGTGCAGCACTCGGCGCAGAAAAGACGCTTAGCCCCTCGACACGCTGCTGGCATTTACCATAGTGTAAACACGCGGCGCTCCCATTGCAAATCATTATCATAATTTCCTGGCTTCAGGAAAAAACGCTTTGGAGGACACGGCCCCTTACTTTCTACCACTAGCTCACAGGGTCTTCCTCAAACAGAAGGGAAGGCACTGAAACTGTTGAAGAACAGATTTTTCTTTTTCTGTGTATCTAAATATGAGACGGCACAAAATTGCATTTTGAGTCACCATGTGTGTGTATGTGTGTGTGAGATGCATGTTCATTATTGTGAGTTTGTGGTGTGGTGACTCAGCTTCATGACCAAGATAGCTTGGATTTAATTCTGGCCTCCAGCCTTATCTGGAACCTGATTAGGAAGGTGCACCTCCGCTGCCTGATTGATTTGTCTTGTTTCCGTCAGACTGTAACTGGTACAGGATGTTGTTGTTGTTGAACAGAACAACTTTGGAACTGATCTGGTTTAATTTGCTGCTCCTGTATTCATTCTATGACTGATATGTTGTGCATTTCTTTGGGGTAATACTGAGTTGGCAGGATCTTCTTTTATAAATGAGCAACAGGCTCAGAGCGAGTGACTCCTCAGAGAAAAAGGCGATTGAGTTTGTAATCCCTGATCTGTTTCATTCTTGTTCGCTCAGGGCACTCTGAAGATCAGCCTCCCCTACAGCCCCACCAAAACACTATCAGTCAAGTCCATCCTAAGGTGAGAAGTCAAGCCCGGCGCTCTGAGCTGACACAGTTCATTCACTCCTTACAATACATGTATGAGAATTCATATTGTTGGTTATCTCATGCTGCTGAGGCGAGGATTTGCTTGTTGTTTTTCTCATTTTATTATTCTATTCCTAGAAGATGTACATTGGAGTTATAACTTTTGAATTTTAGGAATATTACAAGTTAAATGTTATTTATTTGATTAGACTTTAAGTTTGATATTTTATGTCTAGAATAGGTTATTTTATTCATTGTTACTTTAAGAGAGCGCACCGTGAATCAAGTTTTTATACTGTGTCCTGTCATGTTTAGTTTTATATTATCCAGCAAAGAAAATTCAGTGGAATTGATCTGCTCACAGTGACACCTGTGGAATGAAAGATGTTTGTGTTTTCCTAACTCTACAACTGACGTTGAGTGGATTCTTGGAAAACTACACTTAAAAAACTAAGGAAATAAATGACGAGGCATCTTCTGTAAAAGCCATGCTAAAAAGATATGTCTTAAGGTTTCTTTTAAAACTGTCTGAGTCCCTCAGATCCTTAGGCAGACTGTTCCAGTAGCCCAATCGCTCTGAAAACCACCCAATCTGGCAACCCAAATCTTCAGCATTATGTTTCCAGTCGCAGATTTCGAGGGACACGTAACAGGATATAACAAGATGCATGAAACAGGAGATTGGAGATTATAAATGCATCAGGCTGAGCAGCGTCACCGCTGAAACTCTGAATGAGGACAAATGTTAGGAGCAGAATGAGAAATCACCCGTATCAGGTCTCGCTCATTTGTCTGTGCAACCCTTTGAGCTATTTGTCTTCCATCGATCCTAAACAACCCTTTCTCTTTTTTTTTCATTACTACTTCCTCCACTCCTCCTTTTCCTCCTCTTTCTCCTCCTCTTACTCCCAGTGCAATGAACATGGACAGGTTTGAGAAAGGCCCCAGGGAGATCCTCAACCCGGAGATTCAGAAGGTGAGATTCAGAGCATCGGCCAGCTCTTAATGAAATGTAGCACCGGTCCATTTCATGCCAGGCCCGATCAGCAACATCTCAACTGTACAATATCCTCAGGCTGGGGTGCTGGTCAGTATGAATAATAATTGTTATGACCTCTTTCCTCAGGATCTTCTGGTGTTGGAGGAACAGGAGGTATGGGATCACAGTACAGTTTAGCTTATTCATTGATGGTTTTGGTAGAGATTATTTGTTTTCAAGGTTGGAGACTACTTCTTTGTATGCCCTTTTGTTTGGTTTCTAGTCACATTCATATCACAACAGTTACCCACTTGTTTGATTCTTTATTGATTCTTTATCTGGTAAAAGTCTGCTAAAAAAGGATTAAATATATCTCCAACTACAGTTGTATTTTCTAATATTATGCCATCTTTATTCATTTTTATATTTGTCTCATGTAATTGCACAATAAATGCATGCTATTAATCCTGTTTTCATGTTGGGTAATTACCCTCTGTGTACCTTTCTTCTTATTGTTATGTAAAGTTAATTAATGAATAATTTAGTAATAATAATAATAAGTAATATTCTATTTATTTTATTATTAGATGATTAATAATGAATACATACATGATCATTTATAACAATAATATATCATACAAATAATTATTTCTTACAATCGCAGCACTCTATGTCAATAGAAAATAATATTGGATACATGAATTGTAAATTATTTCATAATTTTAACCCAGCTATAATTTTGTAGGGTTCAGTCAACTTTAAATTTGGCGTCCTGTTTGCCAAAGACGGACAGCTCACAGATGACGAGATGTTTAGCAATGGTAAATCCCTCTAACCTTTTTCAGTGTACATAACCTATTAAAGGGATAGTTTGACATTTTGGGAAATACGCTTTCTGCCCAAGAGTTAGACGAGAAGATCGATACCATTTTCATATCTGTCCATTTAAAGAGGACCTACTATGCTTTTGTGCTTTCCCCCTTTCCTTTAGTGTGTTATATAGTTTTTTTGTGCATATAAAAGGTCTGTTACAAAGTCCACACCCGAAGGGAGTTACTCTCCCCCACAGAAACACTGCTCCTAAACTGCCTTTTCTTCTGTAACGTTGTGATGTCACCAAGTAACACATTTGCATAATGGCTAGTTTGGCACGCTCTCAAACAAAGCAAAAGATCTTTTAGTAGAAACCCAAAATACACCTGAAAATAAGCATAATAGGTCCTCTTTAATATGAAGTTATAGGCCGCAGCCGGTTAGTTTAGCTTAGCATAAAGACTGGAAACAGCAAGCCTGTTTCTGAATGTAACAAAATCCGCCAACCAGCAGCTCTAAAGCTCACTAATAATATCTCATATCTCATCTAACTCACGGCAAGAAAGCGAATATGGGTATTCCCCAAAATGTAAAACTATCCCAGTATCACAACAGAATGTACTGAAATACATGAAAAGATATCTGCTAGGTCAAAAGTCTTGTGTTTCTTTCAGAGACGGGGAGCGAGAGCTTCGATAAGTTTCTCACTCTGCTGGGTGATTCCGTTACGCTGCAGGGGTGGTCCGGGTACCGCGGAGGGCTAGACACCAAGAGTAAGAGAGCTCATGTCTGCTGAAAGGGGTTATATTAACATCATTTCAAAGTAAAAGGATTTTTCCAATTCTCTTTGTCTTCCCTTTGTGTCTCCATTCACCTGCAGATGACACTACAGGAATTAACTCCATCTACACAGTGTATCAGGGCCATGAGCTCATGTTCCATGTGTCCACCATGTTGCCCTACTCTAAAGAGAACAAACAGCAGGTGGGTGTCTGCATGTGTATTTATTCCTGTTATATAGTTATTACTTTTATCCACAATATAGGAGTGGCAAGTCCACCACTATGGCCCATGGATGGATTAACACGAGGATGAATCCTATAGACCTTGGTGATCCCCTGTCTTTCCCTCTAGCGCCACCATGAGGTTAATATTTGCGGTTTTGAGTGAAAGTCTCAACGACTATCAGATGGATATGGACCAAATTGTTACAATTATCTTTCACGAACTGAAAACACACTGTGAAAGGGTTAAAGTTCTACGACGAAAACACGCCGTAGTAGCGACCTGTCAATCACAGGGTAGCCCCGCCCTAAAGCATACCCTGCTTTATGGTCTATTTGACTCTAAATGTGATCATAATTTACTAAATGAACATCATGCTGTATTGAAGAAGACTTGAAACTAGCGATTGAGACCATAAACTCATGTTTACAATGTTTACTGAGGTAATAAATCAAGGTGATAAATAGGCTCATTTTCTCATAGACTTCTATACAATCAGACTTCTTTTTGCAACCTGAGGAGTCGCCCCCTGCTGGCTGTTAGAAAGAATGCAGGTTTAAGGCACTTCCGCATTGGCTTCACTTTTCACACAGGTTTTCTTGTCACCATTTTTCTCTGTACTTTCTGCATACTTCACTGTTCTTTCACCTTCACCACCAACTCTGCCCAAAGATTGGACCCCTCTGGTTGTGCTTTACATTTCACTTCTGTCATTTAGCTGATAAAAAGACCCCACTTTACTGATAGGAAGCCAGTACAATGGCAGCTAACTTGTGCAAAATGTGCTCACTACAGGAAGAAAAGGAGAAGAAAGGACATTATTGCTTTACTGTTATTGCTCCATTCTGTTATGCCAATACTAGTGAGTATGATTT
This sequence comes from Sebastes fasciatus, assembly GCF_043250625.1. NCBI lineage: Eukaryota > Metazoa > Chordata > Actinopteri > Perciformes > Sebastidae > Sebastes > Sebastes fasciatus. The sequence goes on from NC_133813.1 coordinate 13,082,568, forward strand.
AAAAGGGCTGCTGCTTAGCAAATCTGACACATAATTGGATTTCTTCTTAAGATAAAAAAAAATACATTCTGGCGGTCAATAATAAGGAACAGTCTGTGCTCGTACTGCATGTGAGTGTGGCTGCTGTCTGTCGCCTGTCTCCCATCCACCTGAGAGACACAAACTGTAGTCACAGGAAAGAATATGAGTGTATTTCACACCTGAGTCCCTCTGCAGTGTAAAGTCAGTTGAGCTTAATTGGTGAAGTCGTAGTGTTAATATCACCCCAAAAGGTGTCGAATGTAAAGAAAAGCACTCTTGACAGTTTTGCTATGTGTATGGCCTGACTGATAGTGGGGCTAAAACAGTTTATCCTGTAGGTAATGCTGGAAGAAAGGCTGATTCAAATCAAAAGGATTTATCCTCTTTGGAGCATGATTTGTGCAGAGGTAATTTCATAGCAATCTCTTAGATAATGTAATGGCTTGGGTGCAAAGTTGGCCTGATTGTAGCCCTAAAAGAAGACTCACAGTGTCCAAAATATACATGATTGATCCTCTGGGTAGCATTAATGTGCTCATTAAATTTCACAGCAAAATGTGTTTTAAAATGTGCGCAAGTGAACATTATGTCTGGATGGTGGCAATAGAAGAGATATCAAGACTCACTAAAAACTTGCATTTTGCATTGGATGCATTTTGATTGTCATGAACTAAAGAGGTTGGAAATGGGTAGATTTTGGCTTTTCATAGTTGTTGAGATGTCTTTCTCTAGAACAAAGTGTTGGATGGACACACCAGCCATCAAACATTGCCATCACAGGCTGAAAAAAAATAAAACAATTATCATTGATGGGGAAGAGGATGGTTGGCAAAGAGAATATAATAAAAAAGCAAACCAGAGATGGAAAAATAAAGTGCAGTAGATGTTCTCGATGTTGCTGCCTCTGAAGTTGTGTGATCAAACAGTTGAAATTATCATCTCTTCTTAAAGTGTTTATGGTGCTGAGAGCTGACACCCTCTTCCACACGCTCACTATGTCCCTATCATTGCAGCCTTTTTTACTCAGCACCTCATCAACATTGTGATGCAGACTCATTAACTTTAAAGCTGCTATAATTGATATTTTATGTTCATAGTTAAAATGATAAAGTAACGTGAAAGGTGTCGCTCATAATGATGAACCTACAGAGAATAATCACACCAAAACTATATAGTTTCCCCTCAGCTCTACAGAGCGCTTTAGCGTCTTTCAGCTCATTATTTTTGGTTTTACAGTCCACAACTTTACTGTTTTGATTCACTCTCACCGCTTCATCAGCATAGTTTCTAAACGCTACAGGCAGCTGTTTCAGTATAAAAGCTCAGATAAACCCACTTAACGCTACCTTTTCATCACCGTATAAAGCTTATCCTGCGGACCAATTCGGTAGAAACAGCAGCAACTCTGATCAGTGGGAAACTTCTTGTTCTGAAAAGTGAAGCCAATGCAGAAGTGCCTTAAACCTGCATTCTATCTAATATCCAGCAGGGGGCGACTCCTCTGGTTGCAAAAAAGAAGTCTGATTGTATAGAAGTCTATGAGAAAATGAACCTACTTCTCACTTGATTTATTACCTCAGTAAACATTGTAAACATGAGTTTATAGTCTCAATCACTAGTTTCAAGTCTTCTTCAACACAGCATGATGTTCATTTAGTAAATTATGGTCCCATTTAGAGTCAAATAAACCATAAAGCAGGGGATGCTTTAGGGCGTGGCTACCTTGTGATTTACAGGTCGCTACCACGGCGTTGTTCGGTCTGTGAGTTGTCCGTGTTTTTGTTCATGGAAGTTAATTGTAATCGTTTTTTTGGTCGCATAGAAATGTCTTATTCAGCGCTCAGTTGTAATTCGCTCCGCCCTTTCGTGTCACTTCTGATTGCAAAAAAATCAAGATGGCATTCGGACAAAATGCCGAACTCGAGGCTTCAAAACGTCAGTCCACAAACCAATGGGTGACGTCACAGTGACTACGCCCACTTCTTATATACGGTCTATGGCTGTGACAAACAGCTCATGGTGGTAATTAATGTACTTTAAAACACTTAGCATCCAATTGCTGCAATTTACAGTCATAACTCCATGCAGTCATAACATGATACACATATTTTTAGATTCAGTGTGACTTACACTTACGCAGGATATCATTACCTCTGAGGTCCATCACGAATAAACTGCCACAAATATGTTTAAAAATCATAGAAAAAAGATGCTTCTTATAACTCCAGAACTTGCCTGAGAATTATCACGTTTTTAAGTTGTCTTCTGTATCAAAGTAATCCAGTGATAGTTGTTTGTGCATCCACGGGTATGTTGCAAATGAAAAATTAAAAAATAGGTTATTTGGCATAATTTTAATAGTGCCAATTTACCAAAATGAAAACAAATAGAATTTGTAAACTCTGGTGTAGACCAACAGAGCTCACATGAGATTGAATATTGTACTTAAAGTCATCAGGTGCACAGAGACACGACTCCAAATGAATGCTAATTTTGCTCTGTCTCTGCTGGATGTTTTAAATAGGCAATTGTCTGCTAACCCGTTTAACAACAACTTTATAAGGTGATTATAAATCAATGCTGTGTTTACAGTTTGCTGCTCTGCCCCTAAGTGACCATAAAATCAATTAATCCAGGTTTAAAGGCAACTCCTGTCTCACATGAATCACACAGTGCTGAGGTTAAGTTGTCGTTTTTGTCCTCATCTTGTGTCTCTTCGGTCTGTCCTCTCTGGCAGGTGGAGAGAAAGAGACACATTGGAAATGACATTGTTACCATAGTATTCCAGGAAGGGGATGACGCATCGTCGTCCTTCAAACCGTCTATGATCCGATCGCACTTCACCCGTATCCTTCACGCGGACAATGATTGTCGGAGAAATGAAGTGGTAATCAGCGACGTGTTCAGAAGATGAACAGATATCACATCACCCTGTAACACTGAAAATACATGGATTGTGTCTCCCATATAATCAATGCTTCCTTTACTTCACTTCCAGATATTTTTGCTTTAGTTAGGTACAATAGCCAGAATGACAGTTACAGGTGAGTGCTTTGGTTAATGCTGTGGTTTGTGGTGTTCCAATCCAGACTGTGTAACAACTCCTTTTGAATTTCTCTACCTAAACAAGGCTCGGTCAAAACCGAGTGTATGTCTGGACCGTGTACGGTCAGTCTTTGAATTTGTGGCTATCAGTGGACATGTTTATAATGTTAAATCCAGTAATGGTACGTGTCCACAGCCTCCGTCCTTTCCACGCTTCCCATTCAGTGTCTATGTAAGCAGCCATGCAATGCATTCTGGTAGCGTGGCGGCGCAATTCTAGAGACGGGGCGTCACGTTGGCCGCTCCTCATTTGCATAAAGTTGAGGTCTAGGCTACTTTATGGCATTAAGTAGCTAGACTGGCGCGACTCACCGCCTCTGGAAACTCCCTAGATACTTTTAAACTAACCGTTGTCGATCTAAAATAAAGACAGATTCATCTACTGCATGGCTTATTCATAATAATAATAATACCCTCCTTCATGACAAGCTAGTATGACATGGTTGGTACCAATGGATTCATTAGGTTTTTCTAGTTTCATATGATACCAGTATCTTCACTCCAGCTCTAAAACTGAGCTGCAACCTAAAAATCCCAAATTGCATTAATGCGTTAAAGAAATTAGTGGCATTAAAACAAATTTGCTTTAACACGTTATTATCGCGTTAACTTTAACAGCCCTAATAAAAATATTAAAAAAAAAATGTTTTTAGTGTAGTTGCTTTTAAGTGCCAATATTTTGCCTTTATAATTTTAGCTTTTGATTCTTTATGTTTTGGTTTGTTTTTCATTGTGATGTTATCTGTCCCTGTTTGGTACTCATAATGAAACTGCCCATCTTGACTCCCTGGCAGAAGTGATATTGTATCTCATTGGGACCTTTCTGGTTAAATAAAGGATGAATTAAAAAAAAACATATCTGCTCTTTGTTGCAGGTTGAAGATATTCTCAGAGGAGAGTGTTCCACTGTTTGGACCCCCTCTCCCATCTCCGCCTGTATTTACTGATCACCAAGAATTCAGGGACTTTTTATTAGTCAAATGTAAGAAAAAGAAAACAAAGAAAATGCATTAGAATATGACCAATAAATCATATTTGTCTAATCTGATCTTGCTTCATCTCCCGCAGTAATCAATGGAGAGAAAGCCACACTGGAGACGCCAACGTTTGCCCAGAAGCGTCAGCGGACCCTTGATATGTTGATCCGCTCGCTCTACCAAGACCTCATGCCTGACCTGCACAAGGTACAGCTGCACTGCTGACCGCCAGTTTAGTGTCATTCTTGGATGGACGTACTTTTTTTTTTGTCTCCTCCTTGTCACTTCAGCCACTGGCAGCGACTGTAGCCGCTGCTGAGTTGTGTTCTGCTGTATTCCACTGCAGCTCTCGGTGTGGTGTGCCTCTGCATACTGCACCACGCCGACTGGATACTGCTGCAATGCTGACTTTCTCAGCAGGGCTCTCTCTCTTCACATCACTTTTGTTCTTATTTTTTTATTTTTTTCCCCCTCCTTTCACTGTTGCTCCTAACACGACTTAGTTCTCATTGTGTTTCACTGCTGCTGCTCTCACCCCCTGCCAGGGTCAGTCTCTAAGACCCCTTTCTGCTTTCTTTTTCCCCTCTCTGTGTGCACGTTGGTGTTCCACGTTTAGGTTCCTTTTTCTCCCCAGAACATGTTAAACCGGCGGTCCTTCAGCGACGTGCTGCCTGAGTCGCCAAAGTCGGCACGCAAGAAGGAGGAAGCACGGCAGGCTGAATTTGTCAGAATAGGGCAGGTAAGGAAGTAATAAACATGCAAGCACACACACACACACATGCAGTATTACCAACCACCCAAAGCTCTGCAGTAAGAAGGCAGAAACACCCACTTGTACACACACATGGAAACCAGGATACACACACAAACAGAGTGCATGGACAAACACGCCTACTGTGAGAAACCTAAACACACATGCACATGTAAACACAGATGTTGATCTTTGGTATAATTCAGCATAATATCAGAACCTGACATTAAGCTAGTATCTAACTGCTCTGGAATATAATTTTATACAGACATTTATAAAAAATCCTTTTCACCTTTCGTAATTCTTACATCTTTTAACAGAAGAAATCACTTTTATGTACTATGTATGTATTTCATTTCTGTATCATTTAACTGGTTTGTCAGCATTACATTCAGAATAGGCTCAGTGTTATAGATTAGTTAGTTAGAGATTAGATTATAGACTCAGTCCTTGTTTTGTGCAAAACAATGCATTTCAAATTCATACAAGGCTTTATCAGTTTGAGATAATCTAGTTTCAGACCGACGCAGTTGTCATTTTCACGCCCAGCGCCCATGTGGTATAAGTGTAAGTGCAAATGTACTTGCGCCCATGTGTGCACCCATAGGGCGTGTTGGTCTTAAAATGTGGTGTGGTCAGGCGCTTTGTTGGTGCATTGCTATCATGAAGCAGCAGAAAGTGCATGCATTAAAGCTGAGATTGCAGCAAATATGATTTAAAAAAAAGTTATTTTTATAAAACGGTCGGTATATCGTGACAGTAGTACAAGAAACAAGTAACCTGAAAAAAATCATGTGTCTCTGTGTCCTCCGGTGCTCCTAACGGCATCTGCAAGATTTCACAGACCGGAGGAAAACAAGCAGTCAGAGCTGAGGTCTGCTGTCCAGCTGCCGTCTATAAGAGCCGGCTGTCAATCACTCGCAAACTCTGACCAAGCGGTCAAACTAGGCAGCGCTGATCAAATATGAATCAATATTCTGTTACGTTAATGCCTATTGAATCACTTGAATTACAATATGCTGAAAGGTTATTATGGAATTTTTGCCCAATGATGCCAAAAATATACTGCCTACTGCAGGTTTAAGCAGCTCCGGAGGATTCCGCTCAGCTGGAATCGGGAAGTAATTCATTATTTATCAATAAATGTTTATCATATTTAGCCCAGTGTTTACTATCATTATAGAAATGATTTTTGCCCCCAGTGCCACCTGCACCGGTTAAATAGGTTATCGGTGCATTTGCTGCATATGCAGTCAAATGGAGTTGTTGATGGGACAGAGGATTGGGAGACGGCGGAGGCAGAGGGTCCACCGGCCAAGCACCACATACATCTGCTCGTGCACTTTTGCTTGTTTCCTCATCAGGAAAAGGTTCCCTTTTCCAATTTGCCGAATTTGCCTTTTTAACATCAAATGCACCAGATGCCGGCGCACCTGGCTTTTAAAGGGAATGGAAGATAACACTCTGATTGGTTGGATTCCTGTTACGCCCAAAAGACACTTAATATTAATTAATATATCAATTAATAAGAGACTAAACACAACCCCTTTGCCCCTTGCACCTTACTTTGCGCCCACATTATGCACTGCTTAACTAGCAAAAGTGGAGTCGGACATTCCCTAAATGCACTTGCACCATGCACTTTAAATCTTGCGCTATAGATTGTTTAAATAGGGTCCATAGTCTTTTTAGTGACCTTACATACACTTATTTACCAGCGCCAGTGCATTTTTCAATTTTGACACAATGATGAGCCGAATAGAGAAACTGCGTTTGTAGCAGAAAAACTAGCCTCTCTCATTTGTGAGTCTTTATACTACCATAAAGTAATTTAACAGCTGAATCTCCTGTCAGACAGCTGAGTGAACTGGACACCTACTTTCAGGAGGGTCGGGATGAAATAATACACTGTAGCAACAGGTCTCTGAGCCACAGTCCTGTAGTCATTACCGCGCTGATGTAATCATCATTACACCTCTGTTCTGGGAGCTGATGTAACTATAATTACACAGGAACAAAGTCTGAGAGCACAAAGAAGAAAAGGGTGTAAATAACTGTCTGTGGTGATGAACCTAGACGACCCCCTAGCTTTACGGAAATAATTTGTTTCAGGTTGTTTGTGGGATATTAGATATTCTTTGGCCTATTGTGAATAGAAAGCATGTTGTGCTAAAACTCAAGAAGGTCTGGTTTAGAGGTTTCAGTCTGCTATTTTTCTATTTTCCATCACAGCCGCACACTGAAACAGACTGCTAGAAGAAATTAGGTTAGCAAAGTCGCTACCTTTTTTAAATCAGTTCATTAAGATGTGTGTTTATGCTGCCAAAGTACTTCCTTTTGTTTTTTATCTTCATTTGCTAACTAACCCTTGTTCTTCTTGGTGTCACTGTTTGTGTTTTCTACCTCGTTTCTCTTGCTCCTGTCGCTCTCTGCTCATAAACACAAAGCCGAGGCATCGACTCATTGTGCTGTAAAGCGTGAAAACAAAGGAAGGTAGATGTGTCGAGTCATTGATTATCCAGTTTTGTAGAGACGGGGCTTTTGTCCTCAACTTAACTGACTCACTCTTTATAGCCGCTCATTGTGCGATGCACATTATACACAATGATTTCATGTTATCATTAGAATATGTATTTTTATGGATATTTTTTCTTACGGATGGCAAAGTCCACTGCTCTGCCAAACCATTGTTCTGTTGGTTGGTATTGATCTCATTACCTCCAGATTGCCTATTTATGCAGATATGTAAATAGAAATGCCCGACTGTGCAGCTTGGATTGGAAATTGTCAATCTGATCGGATGGTTGCTGCTGGAGCGTTTGTGCAAAACTGTATTCTATTTTAAAATTTGAAGCAATTACAGCTTTGATTTTAATGTGACACTTTTTCACTGTTGCCAGTCTGCTTGTCCAGAGCCTTTGCACCTCTGGGAGCCGTCGTCACAGTTCTCAGTGCTTAAATACGCATGGAAACAAGGAATCAGCAGAGGCAGGCTAGTTATATTTGTGATGGAATACAAGGTGCATAATTCAGCAAGCTCAGACCACTGCTGTCCTTCTTGTCACGCATTTATATGCGTGATTCACATGCAGCATCCATGATTTGAATGTCTTGTACAGGCCTTGTTTAAATATCAAGCACTTGATTTATTTCAAGAAGTGACCTTTAAGTGTTGGTTTAAAATGTTGAACATACCAGTACAAGTACATTTACTAGGATTATACTTAAATACAGCTTTGAGGTACTTGTACTCTACTTGAGTATCTCCATTTTATGCTACTTTATACTATTACTCTGTTAAGTTTGTCTGATAGCTTAAGTTACTAGCTACTTGTCAGATTAAAATGTTACATTAAAAAGCCTATGAGAAGCTTATGAAATACAGCGCGTTGTTGAAGATAAAACCAGCAGTACTCAATCTTTTTGACTTAAATTAGAGAAAGGCTGTGTGTAGTTGGGGTCTCCTTGTTACATCCATGAGTTGTTAGCAGTGATTTCTCCTCTAAACCTCAAATGGTTTCATTTAAATAACTGGTCAAGCCCTTAGACTGTATATAAGAAGTGGACGTAGTCACCGTGAAGTCACCCATTGGTTTGTGGACTACAGTTTTGAAGCCTTGAGTTCGGCATTTTGGCCGTCGCTATCTTGGTTTTTTGCAACCAGAAGTGACACGAGAGGGTGGAGCTAAGTACAACCGAATGCTGAATAAGACATGTTCAGGCGACCAAAATGTTATAATTAACTTTCATGAACTGAAAACACACTGTGAAAGGGTTAAAGTTGTAAAAGGAAAACACAGACAACTCCCAGACCGGAATGAACATCAGGCTGTATTGAAGAAGACTTGAAACTAGAGATTGAGACCATAAACTCATGTTTACAATGTTTACTGAGGTAATAAATCAAGTGAGAAGTAGGCTCATTTTCTCATAGACTTCTATACAATCAGGCTTCTTTTTGCAACCAGAGAGGTCGCCCCCTGCTGGCTATTAGAAAGAATGCAGGCACTTCTGCATTGGCTTCACTTTTCAGACCCAGAGGTTGCCCACTGTTCAAGCCCCTAAGTGGTAAAATTATCCAATATTTATAAATTTATGTAGCAGAATTTATTTATTTTTTTCTTTCCTACCTCATTAATCATGTCACAACAGATTTATCAGGTGACCTTTTGGAGGGAGACCCTAGGAAACCCTAGGTCGGGAACCACTGGACTAAAATACCAACAATAACTGTATATAATGTAGTTAAAACAAGCTGCGAGAGTAAAATGCTACTTACACATTGTTGCATCAGTGTTAACACTCTAATAATGTCATATGTAATGAAACTTAAAGTACATTTTAGTGATAATATTTATGTAATTTTACTGGATTTTACTTGAATGCAGGACTTTTACATGTACAGGAATATTTTTACATTGTTGTATCGATGCTTATACTAAATAAAGGATCTGAGTGCTTCGTGCAGCACTGTAAGCCAAAACATACAGAATTGACAGATGTCTCTGTTGTTGTCTCATATCTGATTTGACATTTCGTCTCCAGGCTCTGAAGCTGAAGACCATTGTGAGAGGAGATGCTCCAACTAGCCTTGTTACCACCGGTCTGTGCAGAAAAGAGGTGATACATTTCACTGCATTGCAATATCTTCATCTTAACGAGTCATTTTAATCTCTCTCTGAATTCAATCATGTTATTTTCTTTAAACAATTGGAGAAAAAAAATCAGATTTGAAATATTTCCAAAACAATATTTTGCCAAAGCAAGTGGACAGTAATTCTAATATTTCTGTGTATATCTACATGCATCTGTATGTTTGTATGCGCTTGTATGCTGCAGCCATGGGAGTCCCAGTCGTTCTGCAGCACATTCCCCTACGAGATCGTATGTGCCGACTCCTGGGGTCAGTCTCTGCTGGCTGCCACCGACGCGGCGGGGGTCATGCTGCTGGATGGTGAGGTCATCCCCTAATCGATATCCCCATATGTCCTCTAAAATAAAGCCACCCATCCATATCCATCCAATACTGCACTCAGCAGAATGCCAAGGCCAACAGCCAACATGATGATGATGATAATGATGTTGTCCATGTTTCAGGTCCTGATCCAGCCTTGCCCAATGCTGGTGAGTTCCACGCAACTGATCCTCCTGTTTCTTGCACAGAGACTTTCTTTTTTTTTCAACCTCAGTTATGACATATTTTGTCAGATTTTTACCTATTGGGATATATGTGTTGTGTTTTCAGAGACGCAGGCTGTGCCCCCGGTGCAGGTGTTTGACAGAACCATGGTGGTGAAGCAGGTG